>NC_136433.1:155010073-155387690 GCF_052849685.1 Lactuca virosa
TTGGTGCATCTCATATGGATACATGTCCTCATAGGACTTTTGGAGTTCGAGGTTCATGGTGGCCAACATGATGCAATGAACTTTCGTTGCATCACGCTCGTGGGCCTCAAAGGCGGCCATCTCTTCAGGAGTAACTTCTTCTGGGTTGATCTTTTCTAGCTTCTCGTCGAGGACATATTCTTTGTCCTCGTAGCGAGTTATCATGTGAATGTATCTCATCCACTCGTTGAAGTTTGAGCCATCAAATGTCACCTTTTGATATAGGTTCATCAACGAGAATGACCCATAAGTGTTGTTGTTTGCGTTTACGTTAGACATCTGAAATAGAAAGGAACAAAGTTTGATTAGAAATGAATCCCCAATTAAACACCCAAATGAGAAATTAGGGCTAGGATCCAACAACATTATTTACAACTTAGAAAAGGGATGCCGTAATCTAAAAGTAAATAATTTGAAGGTAAGTGAATGACGATTCACTAATTTTCACCATGAAAAACGAAAAGAAATTAAGTTTTAAATGTATTTGACAATTCCTAGATTTCTTTTGAGATTCATTGAACATTTCAATGGCATGTTTAAATCTCGATATGCACTTCAAATTTGCGACTGGGATGCCGAGGATCGCAAACAAGTTTGTGAATAACCATGCGAATCAACATGGTGCACTCAATGTCTTCATCATCTAATCAATGTGCTGGTTAGCCACGCACGCTCCATTGATCTATGATAAAACATCGAGCCACCCTTTGTCCCCAATGTCAATCCCAAATTAGTGTGCCGGTTAGCCACGCACGCTCCACTAACGTTTGACAGGGGTACAAAGTGTAATTCCATGGAATAGCATCATTTTCACATTTTACCTTAAAGTAACTAAGATGGGAATTTGAAAAACATTGTAGTTACTTTGCAATATTCATTATACTTATAATGAGGAATTAAGTGCCCTATCCTATCCGTTCGGCTAACGACCCTCCACCAATCAAGCAAGCGGTGGATGTGAGTGTACACCCATTAAGCGCCATTTTATAGGCAGCAACCTTATACCCACCATATAGACTGGCTTCGTGAATGAGGCCTACTAGCGATAAGACTAGCTTATTCTTATACATATATATTAATTAATCTTGTAATAATATAATAGTATAGGGTTGAATTTTAAACTTGTAAAATTCTAAGGATTTGAAATTTAAATCATTCAAAATTAAACCTTTAATCGTAAAATTTAAATTTCAAAATTTGAGGACAAGTTTTGAACTCTTCAAAACACAAGGGATCAAATAACAAATAATATAAATTAAACAATTCATTTTATGATTATCTATATTTGACCTAATCTAGATTTTAGTCACAAGATAATTACCAAATAATTCAAATAATCCATATTTATCATATAAAGAAACTATTATTCAAAAGATTTGAAATTATCTTTTGTTTTGGAAGGGATAATCATTCAAATATAATAAAATTCGGATTTTATCTTCAAAAAACGATTTAGGAATTAATCCTATGACAAAACAACAAGAAAATCCTGAAATATCCTCTGCCTGATGCACAGAGTCGCCGAGTCAGACCTGGACTCGCCGAGTCGGGCCAACTCGCCGAGTCCAGGTACTGACTCGCCGAGTTGAGTCGGGCAGAGGCAAGAAAAATGATTTTCAGCAATTAAACAGTTAAAGCATCACATACAACAGAAACCAATCAAGGCTCTGATACCACTGATGGGTTTTATGCATAAGAACAATCCTATGTGCTCATACAAACCCTAATGCTTGGATCTAGGTTTCTCTATTGTACATGCATTGAATCCAAGACTTGCAAACCCTAATCTAGCATACATAATTCAAAAATTAACTTAATACATCAGATCTAGATGTTTACCTCTTCAAAGATTGGCTTAGATCTTCTTTTCTTCTTCTCTTGAGCTTAGAGTCACAATTGTAACTCCTCTAATGGATCACAAACACCTCAAGCAAGAAGGCAACTTTGAGAGAGGAGGGAGGATGCTAATTTTCGGCCCTAGGGTTTCTCTTGGAAGCAAGTGGTCGAAAATTGGAGCCTTGGGATCTTATTTATAGTGCAGGCTGCTAGGGTTTCAGTCTAAACCCTAATGGATACCTTAGCCACCAAGTAGCCCAAGGAACCTTCTGGAATAAGGCCCTTGGACAAAAATATGATGATCCTTCATCATAATTTCGTTCCCCCTTAGTCCATTAGGTTTCCCAGCCCAAAACTCAACTATCACACATTTGACAGTTTATGCCCCTTTATTTAATTAATCTCTTTTAGTCACCAAATTAATTCCTAATTAATTTATGACTAATACTAATTAAATAAATATGATTTCTCTTTTAATATATTATTCTTATAATATATTAATAAACCATAATATCCTCTCTCTCATATCAAATTACCTTGTCAAGTTGTTTTGGTGAAGGCAACCCAAAAGGACCATGCATAAACGGGTCAAGTACATACCAAATATAGTTACGAGCTTAGACACTAATCCAACATCTACGACGTTCTTCAGGCGCCGGATGTTATGACATTTGTCACCCCATGCATGCCTTCCAAACTGTAGCTAGCATTTTAGGTGTGGGATTGTCAGTCCCGAATAGATCTATTCACAAATCTCACGCTCTCCCTCCAGGAGACTCTGGTTATATTGTGGTAGGATTCAGTTCCGCACCCCGAAGGGTACAATTGAAGCAGTGCCTCACAACCCTGTATTAACTACTTTACGTGTAGTGTTCTCTTGTACTTGAAACTGTATGTATACTTGTAGAGTAAAAATAAGTATGCTTAAATAATTATTTAGTATTGTACTCTTGTTTTCAGAAAATAGTATTGTATGCCATAAACTATATCTATCATAGTTTATATGTTTGTTAATGTATAAGCTCTGGAACTGATAAAACCGTGTGTTGAATCCCAAACTATACCTATTATAGTTTGCATGTATGTTATGTATGCAATTCATGTATTGTACTGAAAACTTTGCAATTATGGTTGTATGTTGAAAACTTCCCTTATGCTCAGCATGTTACAAAAGGGATAAAATATCTAAATATTTTATAAAAATGTAGTGATCTCTTGGTTGTATCAATTGCATAAGTTTTAATTCTGTTGAAATCCGTTATATCAGAACACAAAATTTCTTGGTGTTTTGCTTGTATTCCCCCTGAAAACGTTAAAAAAACCCGTAAAAGTGTAGGGGTATGAACTCACAGCTGATTATGTGCACACGCTTGACAACAAAACCAGAAAGATGACCCTTGAGTTGGAGTACGCGTAATTAACGGTGTCCTAATGATAATTAAAGACATAACTGTATTTTAATTAACGAAACTATTAATTTAAAGTGTTAGAAAACACTTGCTTTTGAGTTAGGAATGTTACCGAGACTTGTTTGAAGTGGAAAAAGAGGGTTTTCAGCCAAGGTTCTCGGCTCAAGGCTGTTTGCGGCCGTGAACTAGGTTTACGGTCGTGAACTAGGTTTGCGGCTGTGAACTGGGTTTGCAGCCGTGAACTAGGTTTACGACTGTGAACTAGGTTTGCAGCCGTGAACTAGGTTTGCAGCCTTTGAAGTTATGAAGGCTGTTCTTGGTGAAAATATGATTATTTGAAGGTTTGTTCTTGATGATATGAATGTTCTTGGGAGGTTCTTGGGAGCAATTTGAGAGAGTTTTCGGGTGAAAAAGATGAGAAATGGAGAATCTCTCCGGGAAAACCCTTTATACCGGTTGGGTTTACGGCCGGAAATGGGTTTCCGGATGTAAACGGGTTTACAGCCCAAGAGTTTACGGCCCAAGAGTTTACGGCCCAAGGGTTTACGGCTGTAAACGTCTGGATGAACGAGTTTGTAGATTTTTCGAGGGAAATCTTGATTTTTCGAGCGTTTTTGGTTCCAAAAACTTTTATAACCACTAATTATATATTTTAGATTATTTTCTAACCTACAAGAACTTAACGGAACAAATAAATTTCAAAATTTATTTAACGGAAATTGACTTTTGTTGACTAGAAAGTATAGGGTTGTCATATCATCCCCCCGTTAGAGGGAATTTCGTCCGAAATTCTATAATGAATACAATTATGGACTAGGGAAAGAGATGCGGATACTTCTGTTGCATCTGATCTTCTCGCTCCCAAGTGAATTCAGGTCCTCGCTTGGCATTCCAGCGAACTTTCACTATCGGGACGCGACTTTGCTTCGTTCGTTTGACTTCCCTATCCATGAATTCGACTGGCTCTTCCACGAAGTTAAGACTCTCGTTGATCTCGATTTCATCGAGTGGAATTACAAGAGTCTCGTCGAATAGACACTTTTTAAGGTTTGACACATGGAAGACGGGATGTATGTTACTAAGCTCTTGGGGTAATCGGAGTTTGTAGGCTACGGGGCCGATCCTAGCGAGGATCTCGAATGGCCCAATGTATGTTGGATTTAGCTTTCCACGCTATCCGAAGCGTATCATGCCCTTCCAGGGTGAGACCTTCAACAGAACGCGGTCACCAAACTGGAATTCCAAGGGTTTTCTTCTTTTGTCGGCGTAGCTCCTTTGTCTATATCTGGAGGCTTTTAGTCGTTCTCGGATTTGCACGATCTTTTCGGTGGTTTCTCGAATGATTTCAGGGCCAGTGAGAGTGCTATCAGGGACTTGACCTCTAGCTAGCTGCGTGTCACCCACCTCAACCCAACACAGAGGGGATCTGCAATTACGGTCATAGAGGGCTTCGAATGGAGCAGCCTTAATACTAGTGTGATAGCTGTTGTTGTAGGAAAACTCGACCAGGGGCAAATGGGTATCCCATGACTTGCCAAAGTCGATAACGCACGCTCTCAACATGTCTTCAAGGGTTTGAATGGTTCTCTCACTCTGCCCGTCCGTTTGGGGATGATAAGCTATACTCATGTCCAGCTTAGTTCCAAGAGCCTTCTGCAGTGACTGCCAAAATCTCAAGGTGAATCTACTATCTCTGTCTGAGATAATGGATACGGGCACCCCGTGGAGTCGTACTATCTCTTGGATGTAGGTTCTAGTTAGTCTCTCCATTTTGTATGTTTCCTTGATTGGAAGGAAGCGGGCGGACTTGGTCAGTCTATCGACGAGCACCCAAATAGTATCATGACCACCCGGTGTCTTGGGTAACTTGGTAATGAAATCTATTGTGATCCGCTCCCACTTCCACTCAGGTATCTCTTTCTGCTGGAGTAAACCTGAGGGTTTTTGATATTCTACCTTGACTTTGGCGCAAGTTAGGCACTTGCCCACGTAGGTAGCAATCTCTGCTTTCATGTTTGGCCACCAATAGAGCATCTTGAGATCCAGATACATCTTATCTGAACCTGGGTGAACGGAGTATCGAGTTCTGTGAGCTTCGTTCATGACAATCTCCCTGTAACTGCCAAACTTTGGGGTCCCGATTCGGTTCATGAAGTAGTAAACTCCGTCTCCCTTGATTTCTAAGTTCTTCTCCCTTCCCCTCAAGGCTTCATCCGTCATGTTCTCTGGTTTCAAGGCTTCCAGCTGAGCCTCTCTGATTTGGGCGGACAGATGGGAATGGATTGTCATTATAGTGCCTTCACTCTGCGACCAGAGTACTGTTTCCGGCTAAGGGCGTCCGCTACCACATTGGCCTTGTCGGGATGATAGCGTATTTCACACTCATAATCATTGAGTAGCTCTACCCATAGCCGTTGCCTCATTTTAAGCTCCTTTTGGTCAAAAATATGCTGGAGGCTTTTGTGGTCGGTGAAGACAGTGCACTTGGTTCCATAGAGGTAATGTCTCCAGATTTTCAGCGCAAAGACCACTGCTTCCAACTCAAGATCGTGAGTAGTGTAGTTGACTTCGTGTGTCTTTAGCCGTCTCGGGGCATAAGCAATAACCTTTCCTCGCTGCATAAGCACACAGCCTAGCCCCTGATTGGATGCATCGCGGTAAACTACGAAGTCTTCTGTCCCTTCAGGAAGAGACAAGATAAGTGCGCTGCACAGGGCTTGCTTCAGAGTCTGGAACACAGTGTCTTGTTGTTCTCCCCAACTAAAGGTTACACCCTTATGAGTCAGGGTAGTAAGCGATTTAGCGATTCTGGTGAAGTTTTGAATAAATCTGCGATAGTAGCTAGCAAGTCCCAGAATTTGACGGATCTCTGTGGGCGTTCTCGGTGCTGACCAATTCTCAATTGCCTTAATTTTGGAAAGGTCCACGTGTATGCCTTCTTCTCTAACCACGTGAACCAAGAAAGTTACCTTCCTAATCCAAAACTCACACTTAGAGAATTTCGCGTAAAGCTTTTCTACTCTCAGTGTTTCTAGTACTTGTCCTAAGTGTTAGCTGTTTTCTTCCTCGCTTCGTGAATAGATAAGTATATCGTCTATGAATACTATCACGAACTTGTCTAGGAAGGGGAGGAATACCCTATTCATCAGGTCCATGAATACGGGAGGTGCGTTGGTTAGACCAAAGGGCATCACTACAAACTCATAGTGACCATATCGAGTTCGGAAAGCTATCTTAGGAACATCACTCTCCTGGACTCGTAGCTGATGGTACCCTGATCTCAAGTCTATCTTTGAAAAATAACTATCTCCTTGAAGTTGATCGAAAAGAATGCACCACTATCAAAAAGAATGCATGCAAAAAGAATGCATGCATAAGAGTTGTCGAGGAGGAACGTACCCGTGACTACGGTGGGATCAACAACCGCCTCCTCCTGACCCATTGCTAGCACCTTCCCCGTGTTTCCAGCAGCTGTTGCCTTAGGGCAATTCCTCTTGTAGTACCCTATTTCACCACACCCATAGCAGGCTTGGCCTATTCCAGCTCCAGGAGCCTGATTGGTTGGTTGGACTTGTGTTTTGCAATAACAGAATGTGTGCCCCTTTTTGCCACAATTGGTGCATTACATGTCACGACAAGGTCCGTGATGATGGAAGTTACATTTTTCACACCTTGGAAGGGTTCCATCATATCTACTGGCAGGTGCTTGAGCAGTAGGAACAACAGCAGGAATGGTAGCAGCGTGGACTGCCGCTGTCTGTTGCTTCTTGGAGGGCTCTTGTGAAGGCTGGCCCTTGCGCTTGTTCTAGAACTTTTTCTTTCCACCACTCTCTTTAGGTGTTTCGGGAGCGGCTGCTACGGGTTCATGGCTATCCCCGTGATCTATCAAGGTCTGCGCCAGACGCTTGGCGCTGTCGAATGTGAGAGGTTTAGTAGCCAAGACGTTCCCCTGAGTCGGGGGTGTCAATCCCCATATGTATCTCTCAACTTTCTTGCTTTCCGTAGTGACCATCCCGGAACACAGAAGAACCAGGTCACTGAACCTAGCAGTGTATGCAGCAATGTTGGAACCCTTCATCTTCAGATTCCACAGCTCTTGTTCCAGCTTTTGCATCTCACCTCATGGGTAGTATTCAGCAAGCATCAGTTCCTTAAAATCCTCCCAACTCATGGCATTGGCTACCTGAAGAGTTAGGGATTTGACTTGGCTGTTCCACCAAGTTAGTGCTCTATATGTGAAGGTGCACGCTGCAAACTTCACCTTGCTGGTCTCAGGGCACGCACAGATCTCGAAGATTGATTCGTTCTTCTCGAACCAACGAGTTAGTGCAATGACTCCTCCGGTGCCATCGAAGGATCGATGTTTGGCGTTTGTGAAGTCCTTGTATGAACACTCCTTCGTGTGACCATGACTGTGACCGAGGTTAGAGGTGTTAGCACCACTAACCGACCCGCTAGTTCCAGTCGCATTGATCTGTGACATGGCGACAACCATAGCGGCTATCACTGCTGCCTGGAACACAATAGAATCGTAATGAGGAGGTGGCTGCGGCGGATTTGTTGGGGGATTGTTGTTCTTTCGGTTGGACTTCTTCTTCGGAGGAATCTTTCTCTAAAATAATTTATGAGAAAAATGAAGATAAGTCCTCTATAGTGGTCGGAAGTCAGGTCATATTGAATAGGATATATCTCAACTTGATAGATAAAGTGTTCTATTAAGCGATTTTCCATTGGAAGTCTACTAATACAAGTAAACAATCGCTAGAAAATAAATAGCAACACTTGGAATTAAATGTCTACAATGTGTTTGACTCTAGATAAAATACTCCTATAGTATTTTAGGTTGTGTGTTCTGTTCTATTGATCTCTTTTGTATGGAGTTTGGTAAGTTTTAGACTTGTCGCAACACCACTATCACTCCCAAACACATGTTGGTCATATCTCAAATAGATATAGTTGATCAGGCTATATTTATCCCATATATGATTAAATAACTGCCCAGGTTTGACCGTAGTGTCCAACATCTAAATACTTTTGTTTTGTTCTTCTTGTGATACTGCTTCTGGTATGTATGTATACTTGTATACTTCTTATAAAATACTTATATTTTTAAAAGTATACTTTCTATTTAGAGCGCTTCGGCCCATAGTGTTTATAGTTGTATATCTTGTAAGGTTTGATATACTTAGTTCAATATAAACAATGCTCTGATACCAATCTGTCACACCCCCAAACCGGAACGGCAGAAACGTTTGGGGGCGGAGGACGTCATGTACAGTATCACAACAATTCCATCATAGTAACCAAAGTAAACACAACCATTACATTGACTATATATATAAGGTATTTACATCTGTTTGATACATAGTTTGTATAACAACAAAAGTGTAACAAAAGTATAAGAGACACGACTCTATAAGCTCCATCTTCTCAAAAGCCTGCGGGTGTACCTGTCTACCGGATCCCAGAGAATACAAGCGCTTTTGAAAGAGTATCAGCATTAAAGATGGTGAGTTCATAAGTATGTTTTTGTAATGAAAACCTGTCTGTGAATCTGTAAAATGTTTGCATGTTCTCAAGAAAACCCAATATTTTCTTTAGTGATGAAAAGTAGTCTTAAACCCTAAGACCAAAATGTACATTCGTTACTGTATTCTGTAATAGTATATGCAAATGTTAGTCTGTAGGCCTGGTTACCACCAGTTGTATTGTATAGTACGTTCTGTATGAAAACATTTGTATGAAAACCCTGGCTACCACCAATATTGTAATGCCCGTGTTTCTAGGCTAGACATTAATATTGACATTATAGTCTAGGTTAACCTTTGTAACTCATTTTGAAGAAATGAAAAGGGATTATGTGTTTTATGCTTAATTATTAGGGTTTAATTAATTAAGAATAAAAATGAGCGTCAAAAATAAATATTAGATAAAGCCGATATCTATTAAGAAACTTGTAGTGGGTGTGACAAGGATTACGGATATATAAAGAATACCAAAATCCGAGTTATAACGAAGAAGTTATGACCTATCGAAGTTTCGTGACAAAACCGGCACGGTGCCGAATGTCGTAAAAAGTGAGTCTTCGATAAACTACTTTTTGGCCTTAGTGATCTAAACGAAAGTCGTAATGTTCGTTAAACCGAGAGTAGGTATAAAAAGAATGCCCAAATCTTACTTCGTATGAGGAAGTTATGATTTTTCGAAGTTTCAGCTTAGCAGTAGACAGCTAAAAACTCGAATTTTAGATCGAGTGATTTTTAGCCGACACGACCTAAACGAGAATCGAAGGTCTCGTCAATAGTAGCACAACGGTAAAAAGACAGACGAAAACGGACGTCGGATAAAGAAGTTATAAATTTTTAACAGATTTCCTATCCCGGTCTGTTAAAAATAATAATATAAAAATTAACATCAAAATTAGCCAACGAATTCTAAACAAAAGTTGTAGAGCGTAATTTTACCTACGCGTGCATATAAAGAACGTCAAAAACGGAGCTCGTATGCGAAAGTTATGGGTTTTAGAAGTTTTGGCGCGAAAATCGAGAAATATTGTCAAAACCGGGAAATTTCGCATACGTGGACTTCGGCCACGTCACCCTCGCTTAAATCATGCCACGTGTCCGAAATTGTTGTGTCATCAGAAGCGTGTCCGAACCGGAGAAGCCATCCGAAGTGGTCCAATGAAGTTGCGACGCGTGCCCCTTTCCTCGTGTATCCGAGCTTCGCAGGGTGCCACAGACCCCCCCCCCCTTCCTCGGACCCGGACTTCGGTCCAACCAGAAGCCTCCAGCGAGGCCCTCGCATGCGCAGCCCACGTGTGAGCCAGGTGCTGCCCCCTTCGGATCTGCTGCCGCGTGGCTTCTCTCCAGCCGTCCGATCAGCAGCTTCTTCCTATAAATAGAAGGCTGCGAGCCTTCTCGGATACATTTGGAAATTTGCCATCTTTTACCCCTTTCTTCATATTTCTTTCATATTAACATCCCCCAAAGCCCTGGTATCAAGTATAACCCCCGGAATACGCCACGAAGTGCCCGAGAAGCCCGAGAAATTTATCTTTTCGGTTTCGAAGCCCGACCCTCGCAGAGCCCGGTTTCTGAATAAAACTCCCGATTTTATTAGAAACAAACGTTTTAGGAAACAAATTGCTGCCCGATTTTCAGTAAATCAAGTGAGTGTATAGTCACCTTCATATTACACCTAGGTATGAAGTATTTTCTATAAAATACGTGCTATGTGTAATTATATTAATTGTTTAATTGAGGTGACTGTTGAATAGATGTTTTATACAAGTTTTAAACTATATATGTATTTTTATCTACAAATATGTTGGGTAAAACATGGGTAGATAGTTGATGTGTGATGAAATAAAATTATGAGAGGCCTCGATGTGATTGTGATCCAGTCATCTAGCGGAGTTTGGATGACGACCACAAACTTTTCTAGACAGTCCAGTGGAACGCTGGCAGGCCCGGAACCTGTAGGTGTTAATGAACTTGGGTGTTCATTCGCTGTACTCCATCCCCCTCATGGTTGCCTTTAGGACATGTATGGCTGGGGAAACCCCTTAGCAGTAGTGTCCATCCCGATGATATTCTTTAGGCTAGGTCCCTTGTGATAAGTGTTTAGGGACGTAAAGTGAGGATAACGGGAAATGGGTAATCAGGGTTATTGTTGATTGATGAACTTAATAAGTTTATTATTACTGTGGGTTGAAAACCCTATATGTTCACCAGGCCCCCAAGCCTGACCCACTCAGCTTTTTATGTTACAGGTAGTGGACCCCGAGCATAGTCGGAGGACGATGAGAGATTTTTAGATTATAGGCCAGTAGTTGTAAATAACTGCTGAAAGGCTTTTAATGTCTTGTTTATGCTTTTGATCTGTATTGGAACATGACATCCCGAGGTTTTGATATGAAATGAAATTATATATTTCTTAAAGAAAGGTTTTGATAAAATTTTATCATATTTTGTTTTGGGGACCAATTCCACAACATCTTTTAAAAAGATTTCTCTGATTTTATTTTAAAAAACATAAATTAAATCGGTCTTTTCTGGCCGAGAAATTAGGGGATGTCACAAGTATGTATAGTAGTTTTATTACTTAAAATAAAACCATGTATTTGTATTCCCTGGAATCCTCCAGTTGTAGTTTATGATAGTTCTATTAATGAAAATAAAACTATTTGAAGAATTGAAATCCTGTAAACAAATGGTTAGTATATACTGTTGTGAGTTTGGTATAACCATGCTTGATATGACCTAGTGACCTCTACGACGTTCTTCAGGTGTCAGATGTTATGACATTTGTCACCCCAGTCATGCATGCCTAACTATAGCTAGCAGTTTAGGTGTGGGATTGTCACTCCCGAATAGATTTATTCACAAATCTCACACTCTCCCTCCTGGAGACTCTGGTTATACTGTGGTGGGATTTAGTTCCGCACCCCGAAGGGTACAATTGAAGTAGTGCCTCACAAACCTATATTAACTAGTTTACGTGTAGTGTTGTAGTGTTCTCTTGTACTTGAAATTGTATGTATATTTGTAGAGTAAAAATAATTAAGCTTAAATAATTATTTAGTATTGTACTATTGTTTTCAGATATAGTATTGTATGCCATTAACTATATCTGTCATAGTTTATATGTTTGTTAATGTATAAGCTCTGGAACTGATAAAACCATGTGTTGAATCCCAAACTATACCTATTATAGTTTGCATGTATGTTATGTATTCGATTCATGTATTGTACTGAAAACTTCGCAATTATGGTTGTATGTTGAAAACTTCCCTTATGCTCAACATGTTACAAAAGGGATAAGATATCTAAATATTTTATAAAAATGTAGTGATCTCTTGGTTGTATCAATTGCATAAGTTTTAATTTTGTTGAAATCCGTTAAATCAGAACACAAAATTTCTTTGTGTTTTGCTTGTGTTCTCCCCCTGAAAACATTAAAAAAACCGTAAAAGTGTAGGGGTATGAACTCACAGCTGATTATGTGCATGCGCTCGACAACAAAACCGGAAAGATGACCCTCGAGTTGGAGTACGCGGAATTAACGGTGTCCTAATGATAAATAAACACATAATTGTATTTAAATTAGCGAAACCATTAATTTAAAGTGTTAGAAAATACTTGCTTTTGGGTTAGGAATGTTACCGAGACTTGTTTGAAGTGGAAAAAGAGGGTTTTCTGTGACATCCCCAAATTTCTCGGCTAGAAAAGACCGATTTAGTTTATGGTTTTAAAATAAAATCAGAGTAATCTTCCAAAAGATGTTGCGGAATTTGTTCCCAAAATAAAATATAATAAAAATTTATCAAAGCAATTCTTAAAGAAATATATTTTCATTATATATCAAAACCTCGGGATGTCATGTTCCGATACAGACCAAAAGCATAAACAGTATATTATAAGCCTTACAACATATATTTACATCTACTGGCCTATAATCCAAAAATCCCTCATCATCATCCAACTATGCTCAGGGTCAACTACCTGTAATATAAAAAGCTGAGTGGGTCAGGCTTGGGAGCCTGGTGAGCATATAGGGTTTTCAACCCACAAATAATAATAAATTTATTAATTTCATCAACCAATAATAAATTTATTAATTTCATCAACCAAAAATAACCCTGATTACTCGTTTCCGTTATCCTCACTTTACGTCCCTAAACATCTATCACAAGGCTATGACACGTGTCTCTCATGCGAAGAAGTAGGGAGGGTGACTGACTCCGGAACACTTACACGAGTACGCTGGGCGTACTCCGAATTTTCGATCTTCAAAAATTCGTAACTTTCGTATACGAGCTCTGTTTTTGACGTTTTTTATATCCACGCGTAGGTGAGACTGTGCTCTACAACTTTCGTTTAGACTCTGTCGGCTAATTTTGAATTTAATTTTAAAGTTATATTTTTAACTGGTCGGGACAGGAAAAGTCTGTTAAAAATTCATAACTTCTTCATCCGACGTCCGTTTTCGTCTGTCTTTTTACCGTTGAACTACTATCAACAAGATCTTCGATTCTTGTTTAGGTTGTTTCGGCTAAAAATCACTCGATCTAAAATTCGAGTTTCGGGCTGCATACAGCTAAGCTGAAACTTAGAAAAAATCATAACTTCTTTATACGAAGTCAGATTTGGACATTCTTTTTATGCACGCTCTCGGTTTAACGTATGCTACGACTTTCATTTAGATCGCTAAAGCTAAAAAGCACTTTATCGAAAATTCACTTTTTACGTCATACAGCGTTGTGCCGGTTCTGTCGCAAAACTTCGACAAGTCATAACTTCTTCGTTATAATTCGGATTTCGGTATTCTTTATATCACCGGAATCCTTGTTTCAATCACTAATACTTTCTTCATAGATATCGGCTTTATTTAACATTTATATTCGATGCTTATTTTTATCCTTAATTCATTAAATTATAATAATTAAGCATAAAACACATAATAATCAAATAATACATTTTATTATTTCAAAACAAGTTACAAAGGTTGGCATAGACTATTACATCATCATTAATGCCTAGCCTAGAAACACGGGCGTTGCAATTCTCTCCCCCTTAGGATAATTTCGTCCGCGAAATCATACATCAACAAACAAATGCGGATAGCGACTCATCATGTTACTCTCCGTTTCCTAGGTGACATTTCTCCCATTCGTATGTTTCCATCGCACAAGCACTAAATCGACCATCTTGCGTCGCAACTTCTTAGTCTTTCGGTCAACGATTGCCTCTGGGTCTTCGATTAACCTCTTGCTTTCATCCAACCTTAGTTCAGTAATTGGAATTATATCGGGAACTTCTCCCTTGAACTTCCTCAAGTAACACACGTGGAAAGTGTTATGAATTCCATCTAGTTCTTCTGGTAGTTCTAGCTTGTAAGCTTGGTTCCCAATCCTCTGAAGAACTTTAAACGGTCCAATAAACCTTGGACTCAACTTTCCTCTTTTACCAAATCTTATAAGTCCCTTCCACGGCGAGACTTTAAGTAAAACCAAATCTCCAACTGCGAATGTTATCGGTTGTCTTTTCTTGTCAGCATAGCTCTTTCGATGATCCTGAGCTGCTAACATTCGTTCCCTAATCACTTTCAGTTTTTCAGCAGTCTGATGAACTATCTCCGGCCCCATAAACTGCTTTTCCCCAGCTTCAAGCCAACATGATGTTGTTCGACACTTTTGTCCATACAAAGCTTGATAAGGTTCCATCTTGATGCTCGAGTGGAAACTATTATTGTAGGAAAATTCTACCAAAGGTAGGCGTTCATCCCAGTTACCTTGAAATTCCAGGGTACATGCTCGTAGCATATCCTCCAATGTTTAAATCGTTCGTTCGCTCTGACCATCGGTTTGCGGATGGTAAGTTCTACTTAAGCATAATTTCGTACCCAATTCCTCTTGTAGACTTCGCCAAAACCTTGACGTGAAACGACTATCACTATCTGATACAATCGATAAAGGAACACCGTGAAGTCTGACTATCTCCTTCACATAGGCATTTGCAAGTTTATCCATATACCATTTTTCATTGGCTGCTATGAAATGAGCACTTTTAGTAAATCGATCATCGACCACCCAAATCATGTCGTGACCGCTCTTCATTCTGGGCAGTTTAGTCACGAAATCCATGGTGATGTCTTCCCATTTACCCATGGGTACATGTAAAGGCTCTAAACCCCCATACGGTTTCTGATGTTGTGCGTTAACCCTCACACATGTCACACACTCAGCCACATACTTAGCAACATCGAGCTTCATCGTTGGCCACCAATAGTAGGGTTTCAGATCCCTATACATTTTCGTGCTGCCGGGATGAATCGAGTACAAGGTCTTGTGAGCTTCTTCCATCAGAAGATCTCTTATTCCTCCCTTCTTAGGTACCCAAATCCTATCTTGGAATACCTTCAGTCCTTGACCGTTTATATCGAGAACTAACGTTTTACCCAAACGTTCTTCCTTTCGGTCATTTGTCTCTAAAGCTTCCTCCTGAGATTTCTTTATGCTTTCCATAATTGTTGAGACAAATTAAATTCTCAATGCTATTGACATTTTCTTTTCAAGGTTTACCTTCCGACTGAGAGAATCAGCGACAACATTTGCTTTACCAGGGTGGTAAAGTATCTCACAGTCGTAGTCCTTGAGTAACTCTAGCCAGCGTCGTTGCCTCATGTTCAATTCCTTCTGATTAAAGAGATATTGAAGACTCTTATGATCAGTGAAACGTTTGCACTTTGTGCCATAAAGATAAATCCTCCATATGTTTAGGGAAAATACTACCGCTGCCAACTCCAGATCATGAGTGGGGTAGTTCTTTTCATGCTCTTTCAATTGTCGAGATGCATATGCTATCACCTTTTCTCTTTGAGTTAGAACACATCCCAACCCGACTCCCGACGTATCGCTAAACACTGCGAAGTCTTCAACTCCATCGGGTAGAGAAAGAATTGGTGCTTCACATAATTTATAATTTAGCTTCTCAAATGCTTCCTTATGCTTCTCACTCCAAGTATAAGTAGCTCCTTTGTGGGTCAAAGCTGTCAATGGAGCAGCTATCGAAGAAAAGCCTTGGATAAACCTTCGGTAGTATCCAGCTAATCCTAGAAAGCTTTGGATCTGCATAGGACTCTTTGGTTGTTCCCACTTTGGTATAGCTTCAATCTTAGTTGGGTCAACCATAATCCCTTCTTGGTTAATCACATGACCCAAAAATTGGACTTCTTGAATCCAAAAATCACATTTGGAGAACTTTGCGTACAACTTCTCCTTTTTAAGAACTTCTAGCACTTCACGCAGATGCTTGTCATGCTCCTGCTTGCTTTTTGAATAAATCAAAATATCATCTATGAACACTATCACGGATTTATCGAGGAATAGTTTACAAACCCTGTTCATCAAATCCATGAATGCTGCTGCAGCATTGGTTAGTCTAAACGATATAACCAAGAACTCGTAGTGTCCATATCTTGTTCTGAATGCAGTCTTCTTAATATCCGGCTTTCTCACCTTTAGCTGATGATATCCTGACCTAAGATCAATCTTCGAGAAATAGCTCGAACCTTGCAGCTGATCGAACAGCTCATCAATCCTTGGCAGTGGGTACTTGTTCTTTATTGTTGCCTTGTTCAGCTCTCTGTAATCTATGGACATTCTCATGCTCCCATTTTTCTTCTTCACGAATAACACCGAAGCTCCCTAGGGTGATGAACTAGGTCTAATGAAACCATTGTCCAACAACTCCTGAAGTTGCGTCATGAGCTCCTTTATTTCAGTCGGTGCTAATCGATATGGGGCTTTTGCTATCGGTGTTGTTCCTAGTAACAAGTCTATTCTAAACTCCACTTGTCTATCAGGGGGCAATCCAAGAAGATTTTCGGGAAAAACTTTCGGATAGTCACACACCACTAGTATACTTTGCATATCCTTTTTCTCCTTCTTAGCATCGAACATGAATGCCAAGTATGAGGTGCATCCTTTAGATAAACATTTTATGGCTTTCATTAGGGAAATGATTCCAGAATTTACTGTTGGTTTTGAGCATTCTAACACTCCTAAGTGTACATGCAACCCTAAATACCTTGGATCTATGTTTTCTCTATTATACATGCAAATATGAATATTCCAAGGTATAATCCTAACTAGCATACAAAACATTGATTCATATGTAATATAGCAAGTTAAAAGACATACCTTTTTATGTAGCTTGATTCGTTGATGCTTAAGAGCCGAGTGCCCCAAGTGTGACACCTCAAATGGTTCACACAACATCAAATACACTTGGAATAACTTAGAGAGAAATGAATCACTTCATGAAATCGGCTAGCCCTCACCATACACACATAGTTCTCTCATGGTGTCTAATTTTGACAAGAATAAGATGCTTATATAGTTTGTCACAATTAGGGTTACACCATGTAAACCCTAATTGCCATGGCCTTTCATTTCCATGATCCATGGGTACAAAAACACCATGAAGCATCCTATGGGTTTTAACCCAACTTTATAATCCATGGAGCATTAGCCCACTATACAAGTATGGATGATTTACACAATCAACCCATATATTTAATTAGTCTCCTTTTGATCACTTAATTAACTGCAAATTAATTCTTGATCAATACTAATTAAATAATCCTATTAATATATTAGTAAACCTTAAGTGTTATTTCTCTCATTTTAGTCTATCCAAATGCATGATGCCATGGAACCCAAATGGACCATGCCAATAGGGTCAAGTACATACCAAATATAGTTATGGACTTAGACACCAATCCAACAGTCTCCCACTTGGATAAGTCTAAAACTATTATTGAGTATGACTTCAAGAACCGACTGGCAATCGTAGCTATTTAAGCCGCTGTCGAACTCTGACGTCGATGATGAACTCTGACCTTTGTCAATGACTTGTCCATTATATAAGGGATCATATATTCCTACATTCTAGATATCATATGGACTGAGACATGGATTATAATCATTCTCTCTGTCCATTTGTTGTTTCCCGATTTCTGATTTATGATGACTGACTGATTGAACAAATCAAATCAGTCCTGGCTTGATCAAGCACTCACATGTGCCATCGCTAAATCATCGAGGGGCCCACAAATATCGCTTTTATCCCGAAGTTAAAAGGAATGGATAAACTTCGACTCATATGGCTTGTTCTACTACTTGTTGAGTCATACACAAAGGCACGTTTTATAACATCGAGTTACCAATGCGTTTTCACAAGAGACTGCCAATGGAGTTTGAGAGACTTAGTCTTTTTCACGCTAAACATGCCTCCTCCATTGAAAACATATGGTCTAACGACAGACCATCCGCAGTCAAGAACTACAAAGTCAGGAAATTTATGAAGGCTGACTACATCCAGTATACCCTCACCAGAAGGGAGCATGACTACATCCGCACCCAGGCAGACTTTCCTTGTATGAATCTGGAAGAAATCTTCCTTATTGCCAGAGTGTTCCAAAACAAGTCAGAAAAGCACCCTAAAATGCAGATAGCGCTTGAAAAAGCCAACTCTTTTCTCAGGGATACGGTCTGTGACTTTACCAAGATAGATGCGGATATCTACCCCACCATCCTCAAGAAGATTGATCTCCCACCTTTTGAACCTGTGCCAATGCCTACCGAAGGCTTCCAAGAAAGATCTCTAGGCACAACAAACTACCCTGAACTTGGAGTCATATTCAAAAGGAAGACTGACAACGTCAACTATTTCATTCCTATGACTGCCATGCACCGCCTGACCAAGAAACAACTTGACATCTGCCAGACTGCAATTGAAAGATCGAAGCATACTACCGCAGAAGTCAAGTTCGAGATCACAAGAAGAATCACATGGTTGGAAAACGTCAGGAAGTTCTGGTGGATTTTGATCAAGTTCCTCAAACTTGATAGCTGAACCGGAGTTAAAGAGGTCACTTAGGGGGAAATTGTTGAATCATAAAAGTGAACCTCTTGAACTCAGCTACCGCAACCATCTTTCTACTGCAACGGTTCAGCACCCGGAGTCAATCTTGTTCATCAGCAACCGCATCAGCAACCGGAGTCAGCTACCGTAGTCAACTTAGCTAGATTACTTTATTTGTCTTTTATGTAATACACTCTATTATCCAGTATGCCTTGCACGGCTGCTTATAGAGTTGTAATCTAGTGTAGTTTCTAAGTCTCTATAAATAGACTTACTCTCTTTGTATTCAAACAGCGGAAGAACCGATAACTTATGAATTCTACCTGAATACACATTCTGAAGTTATCTCTCTATCTTTCTTCACTAATCTCTTCTTACTTAAATCTTATCATAATTCTGCTGATCATAATCCCTCTTTGGAGCAAGTCTTTAAGACTTAATCACTAAGCTTGATCTTCCTTATTAACTTGGAGTGAATGCATTCCTTGTTATGAATCAGCTTAAGTGTCTTCTTGATATAACAATTGCTGTCATTTCCATTCCTTTACATTTCCGCAACTAACTCTCTAACTATCTAACTATATTATTGTGGAGCTTTTAGATCCTTTGAGATTAACTATTCCGCATTATACTTGTTCTAACTTTTGTTCAAGTGTGTCTCCAAGTTTTTCTCTCAACAATTGGTATCAGAGCCAGAGTGGTTGCTTTTTGAAAACGGAACTCTGATTTTTCAAAGAGCCTTCTATACCACTAAAGCTCATTTCTTCAAAACAAAAAAAATAATTTCAAATGGCACAATCATTATCTCTGAATGTTTCCAACAGTGTCGGTGGTTATAACTGAGCCCCAATACTAGTCACAAATGAATATCATCACTGGTCACAAAGAATGGAAAGGTACTTGAGAAGACTGGGTAGAGATGTATGGCGATCCGTAGAAGAAGGACCACATGTTCCAGTCCTTACACCAGTGCAAACTGACGGCGCTGCAACCAGGCTAGGAGGAGGTCAACCAGCCATGAGCCGTCCCACCAAGGATGATCTCGATAAAATGGAAAATGATGCTGTTGCTTTTTATGAAATCTCCTGCGGAGTTGCTCCTGACAACTTCGATATTATCATAAATTGCAAATCAGCGAAAGAGATCTGGGATGTTCTCAAAAACCTGTACGAAGGCTCAGAACAAGCACAAGATAAGAAGTTTACTACCGCACTCAACGAGTTCAACAACTTCAAAGCTCATACTGGAGAAAGTTTGGAAGACTCCTTTAAAAGGTTCAACCTGATAGTCACCAAGTTATCCAATGCGGGCACCATCCACAGTAACCATGAAATCAATCTTCAGTTTCTTAATGGTTTGGGCAGACATTGGACTACGGCCAAGATGATAGTCCAAGGCGATAGAAAGATTCACTCTCTGTCACTTTACAAGCTCTATGGAGAGCTGCAAGCTCAAGAATCCACCGTACTCAAAGACTGTGCTGACTTCGGAGGACCACTTGCTCTCATAGCACAAGCTCCACCGCAGTCACCTTACCCTTCCTCGTATGACACTCTACCGTAGTCATACGAAGCGGATTCTGAATATGATGATGAAGAAGATTTTCGGAAGGCTATTGCTCTGGTTAGCCAACAGTTCAACCGTCTACCACCTCCTTCCTTCCGCAAGAATCAGCAGTTCAACAAACCTCCATTCAACCGTAACTTCGGTTCTCAGAATAACCACTCTCGATTTCCCAAAAGTTCTCATCCACCACCGCAATCTCAGAATATTCAACCAAAGGAGGTACCGCAGTCTCCTCAAATCACTGACTCTGGTACTCCTTCAGAAGACAAGACTGATGTTGTAATTTGTCACAAATGCAACAAAGAGAATAACTTTGCACGAGATTGTAAGGCCATTGTAGTAAAAGACAGAGCATTCTACCTTAGAATGGCTCAAGAGTTGGAAGACAAAGAAAAAGCTGAAAAGGCAAGGGCATACGTGGCCCATGTCAAAAGAGACCATCAAGTTTGGTCATCCGGAGACGAAGATGAGGCCATCAGCAGTGTCAAAGGAAAAGGGAAAATCTGCATGCTGGCCACTGCGGATGATGATGGGTCTACAATGTTGAACAAGAACTACTGCTGCATGGCAAAGGATGGAACACTAAGCATCGTCGAATAGGTAAAACTCATGATCCAAACTCTAAACTATAGCATGCATGACTGTCAGCCTTACATAGATGATCTTAATGACACTTGTGCTGCCGTCCTTACAGACTATAATAAAGCCTTAGATGAGAAGAACATTACATCCCAAGAGATGTTCCACGTGAGAGGACGACTGGATAACAAAAGACTAAAGATGGTTATGTTAGAGAAGGACCTAGAGTTAGAAAAGGATGCAAGAATGTTAAGTGAAACCCAATTAGAGATAGCTTTGAACCAGAGAGATTTAGCTCAGAGAGAAATTGTACGCTTAAATCTCTTAATTGAAAAATTGTTTAATGAAAGTGAAGCTATTGAAAATTTGGTAAACAATGGAACCATGGACAATACATACAATTGGGGTTGGTCAAATGGATATCCTACCTCAATGGATTCCTCACCCCGGTTCAACAAAGACAGACTGTATGTCCCTCCAGACCGAGAATTTCATTTCCCTGTCAATGACAAGACTTTTCCCGAAGATATTAAAACTCACTTCGGTAGACTACACAACTTAAGCAATAATTGTGTCATTGAGGAAATTGTGCCGGAGGTTTCCGGTCACACATGTGATCAAATTCCTATATGTGGCACCATCTATCCAAATTCTCAAACTTCATCCGTAGTTGATGAAGAGATTGTTGTTGAGGGCCCCGAAGTCTCAAAAGACTTTCCATCTCTGTCCTCAGACCGCAGTGTCTCTCACTGTAGTCAAATGTCCCACAAATGTCCCACCGAAGTCCCATCTAAGACTTACTCAGCGGTAGTCAAGTCATCCCTACCGCAGTCATCAGTTCAAGGAACTGTAACTCTTCAGCCAATATTTCATGAACTACCTATAGAAAATTTTGAAGTAGGTCAATATTCCCAAATTCCTGAATCCTCAAGTTCTGATGACTCAAGTCCGCATTTTCAAAATCATTCTAAGAATTCCAGGAAATCACAGTTGAACAACAATGACTGCGGTTCACCAAAATCTTTGGCAAAAAAGGCTTTTAAAGAAGAAATCAGATCTCGCGGTACTAATAGACAAACTTTTTTCAAAAAACAAGAAGCAAGTCAGATATCCTAAATCCAAAAGTCCTAAAAATTTTGTTTTCTCTCACTACATTTCAAAAAACTCTTCTTTCATGAAAACAAACAAAAAGGAAAGTTCAGTTTCAAAAGTCATTCCTACTCCTTCTGACACAACCCAAAAGGGTGTTCAATCTTTTCGAAACTATGTTTTTAAGGTCTATTCTTCAAATGATCCTAAATGGAAAGGTATTTTACCCACTCCAACACTTTTAAAGTCACGTCAAAATTTCAAATGGAAGGGTATCTTACCAAATCCATCAAAAAGAATTCAGAAATCTACACGTGCTAAAACCTTTCATAAACAGACTTTTTCAAAAGCCAAAAACACTCGTGTCAGGAATTACCCATCTCGGACCGGTAACAGATCGAAAACATCCCCTTTTGTAAATGTCAGTGTAGTTGTCAAAAGGTTTTATCTCAGTGTTAGATCAAAAGACAAAATCCCCTTTTGTAAATGTCAGTGTAGTTGTCAAAAGGTTTTATCTCATGTCAAATTGAGTCAGAGTCAGAAACCTCGTATTTTTTCAAAAAATCACAACACTCCAAATCTACTCAAACACCCAGGACTAGGCTCAAAAGTTGACAAGAGACCTGTCCCTGCAACCTCGGACCATGCATCACTCAGAAACACATCAATTGTCCCAGGCTCCAAACTTGTTTGGATGCCTAAACTAACCGTGTAATTCTCAGGCTTTGTGCAAGGAGGAACAAGAAGAAGAGTGGTTAATTGACAGTGCCTGCTCCTTGCACATGACCGGAAGGTTAGAGTACCTTCGGGATTTCAGGCCTATATGCAATGGTGGAAATGTCACGTTTGGTAACAATGCAAACGGTGTCATCCGAGGTTACGGTGTTCTCACTACGGGGAACTTTTCCATTCAGAAGGTTGCTTATGTAGAAAGCCTTAAACACAATCTCATCAGTGTTGGCCAACTATGTAAAGCAGGACATCGTGTTGAATTTGATGATCAGTTTTGCTACGTAATGACGAGTGATAGAAACACTTGCCTGATCAAATCTCGATCCGAAGGTACCATGTACCCTTTGGATGTTTCTCTAATCATTGGTAAACCGCAATTGTGTTTCTTGTCCAAAGCTGTATCCGAAGTCAGCTGGCTATGGCACCGTAAGCTAGCTCATCTCAACTTCCGGTACATCAACAACTTAGTCACTGGAGAACTAGTCCGCGGTCTCCCTATTCTCAAATTTAGCAACGATACTCTCTGTCCGGCTTGTGAATGTGGTAAGCAGTCTAAAGCAAGTCACCCTCTGATAATGGACTCTTCTATTTCTGAACCATTGGAGCTATTGCACATTGATCTCTGCGGTCCATCAACCGTAGCCAGCCTCCACCACAAGAAGTATGTACTGGTTATTGTTGATGACTATACACGCTTCACATGGGTCTTCTTCCTCAGACTCAAATCAGAGACACCGCAGATCTTCATCCACTTCATCAAAGAAATCGAACTTCAGATCAAGCTTCCAGTTAGACGCATCCGCAGTAATAATGGAACCGAGTTCACTAATCATCTTCTTAACAGTTTCTTGGTGTCCAAAGGCATTTCTCACAACTTCTCAACACCCTACACACCGCAACAAAATGGTGTAGTAGAAAGAAGGAACCACACACTGGTAGAAGCAGCCAGATCCATGCTTAACTTCGCCCAACTTCCTCTCTACTTCTGGGCTGAAGCAGTAGCAACCACATGCTTTGTCCAAAACCGAAGTATCGTGTGCAAACGCCTCAATAAAACACCATATGAGGGCCTTAACAACCGCAAGCCCAATGTTCGCTTCTTTCATATTTTTGGGTGTAGATGCTTCGTGATCAACAACAGAGATCAGCTCAACAAGTTTGCACCGAAGTCCGACAAAGGCATATTCCTTGGTTACTCCACTAACAAGGTTGTTTATCGAGTGCTCATCAGGCGTACAAGGCTGATCATTGAAAGCTTCGATGTGAAATTTGATGATTCTCACATCCGCGACGCCCCTCCATCCACTGAAACCACCGCAATCATGGAAAGTGACATTCCTGCCTCTTCAGGTCCCTTGAATCTAGTTGAAGTCAACTATAAGGATCTTTTCGATCCTATTGAAACGGCGAAACTATCCGAAGTTCTTGTGTCACCCGCAGCTCAACAACAACATGCTGATGTTTCTGGACCATCTCTATCTGAAGTAGTCTCTCTCAATACTTCCACCTCTCCGGTTGAGGGGGAAAGATCTACTCCGGATCTAGCCGCAACCGTCGAGGTTCCAGTACTTGATGTTGTTCAAATTCCTGTCCGCAGAGAAGCATTACCATCAAACGTATCTTCGGATTTGGATGATGAACTCATAGAAAATATCGACACTAGAACTGATCCAAGGATTGTCACTCTCCAATCCGCAGTCCAGGGGGAACCTTCTCAGGTTCCAGAGGAACTCCTATCTGCAACCCAGGGGAACCTCTCCCAACTGCTCAAGAAAATTCCGTTCCAATAGATCAAGATGACTCAGCAGGATGTTCTCAAGTCCAGGGGGAACTGTCATCTCCAACCGCAGATTCCTCTGACATTCAAGATATTCCCTCTACTGCAGCTGCTAATCATCTGCTGCCACGTCTTCATGTATGGACGAAAGACCACCCACCAGGTCAAATCATTGGGAAACCATCCGCAGGCATCCAGACTCGATCTTCCAAGGACCTATCTGATCACTGCCACTATGCAGCATTTATGTCCTCGGTAGAACCCAGAACGATCAAAGAAGCATTCTTTGAACCTGACTGGATAGCCGCAATGCAAGAAGAGCTTGAAGAATTTCAAAGAAATAAAGTTTGGCAGCTCGTTCCGAAGCCACGTGGTCACTCCATTGTTGGCACTAGATGGGTGTTCAAAAATAAGTTGGATGAATCTGGTGCGGTAGTCAGAAACAAGGCAAGGCTAGTTGCAAAGGGGTATAGTCAACTTGAAGGCATTGACTACGATGAAACGTATGCTCCAGTAGCACGCATGGAAGCTATCCGGATCTTTCTAGCATACGCAGCCCACAAAAATGTCAAGGTACACCAAATGGACGTTAAGAGTGCCTTTCTCAATGGGGAACTAAAAGAAGAGGTTTATCTTCAGCAACCTCCAGGCTTTGAAAATGTTGAATTCCCAGACCACTGCTACAAGCTTGAAAAGGCAGTCTACGGTCTGAAGCAAGCCCCAAGAGCATGGTATGAGACTCTTTCTGAATTCCTTGTCTCATCCAGGTACAAGAGAGGAGTGATTGATCCCACATTATTCAGAAAAGCAAATGGCGACCACCTCATGATGGTACAGATATATGTGGATGATATCATCTTCGGTTCGAGTGATCAAGGCATGGTGGATGAATTTGCTAAGCTCATGACCAACAAGTTCAAAATGAGCATGAATAGAGAGATTAATTCTTTCTAGGTCTTCAAGTGAAACAAGTACCGCAAGGCATATTCATTCATCAAGAAAAATACACCACTGAACTATTGAAGAAATATTCTATGGACAACTGTTCATCTGCTAAGGTCCCCATGGCCTTCGGTTATAAGATCTCTGCTGATCCCTCAGGCGAATCTGTGGATCACAAGACTTATAGAGGCATCATCGGCTCTTTGATGTACCTCACTGCAAGCAGGCCAGACATTGTCTTTGCAACTGGTGTATGTACAAGGTATCAGGCTGACCCAAAAGTCTCACATATGACCGCAGCCAAACAGATACTACGGTACCTGAAAGGAAGCAAATCTCTTGGTCTATGGTACCCCGCAGGCAATGACTTCAGCCTGCAAGCTTTCACAGATGCGGATCATGCCGGATGCAAGCTCGATCGAAAAAGCACTTCAGGAGGATGTCAATTCTTGGGTGAAAGACTAGTCAGCTGGTCCTCAAGAAAACAAAGTTGTGTCTCTCTATCAACTGCAGAAGCCGAGTATGTGGCCGCAGCCAGCTGTTGCTCTCAAGTCCTTTGGATGAAAACTCAACTAATGGACTACGGGTATAGAATGCTGCGGATATCGATCTATTGTGACTCTGAAAGTGCTATTGCTATTTCTCATAATCCAATTCAGCACTCCAAGACTAAGCACATTGAACTACGGTATCATTTCATCAAAGACCACATCTTAAAAGGTAATATTGAACTCATCTTTGTCCCTTCTCATGAAGAGATTGCTGATGTGTTCACAAAAGCGCTCGATTCAACAAAGGTTAACATCTTCCTGCAAATGTTAGGAATGATGAATCCAGAACCGCAATTCTTTTTAAATTGTTAGCTACCGCAGACCATCCTTGGTCTCCGTTGCGGTTCTAACTGAGAATTACATGTGATAGATGGTTTTGATACCGCTGTCTAGGTACCGCAACCATATATCATACGTATCTCTCATGGGTCTTTATGGTCTGTTATTACTAATCTTTGTACAAGTGTTTTCCTCTCAGTTTCTCACTGCAGTCTTTCCTTGTTCATCCGCAATGACGTTTCTCAACCGCAATGAAAGTTCATCCGCAATGACGTTTCTCAACCGCAATGAAAGTTCCATCTGCGATGACGTTTCTTAACCGCAATGAAAGTTCCATCCGCGATGACGTTTCCAACTGGAATGAATTTTCTATCCATGATCATCATGATAATTTCTCAACTGTTTTATCAACTCTTGAATCTTTGTGTGCTATTTAATGATCCCTCATTAAGTTAAACATTAAAGACAAAAAAAAAAACATTCTCTTTAGAAACTGTCACATTCTCTTTCTGAATAATCCTTGTATCAGACCTATTTTAGGGATGATGACAAAAAGAACGTTTTTCAATAAACTCATCCTTAATTTGTCCTTTCCTCTCCCCAATACGTCCCATCCGTTACAACTTCCTCTCCCATCACCCCCACGATCACCTAACGTATTGACATGCGTCTGACTTTACATTAAATGCAAAACCCCTTTTGGAAATCTCCCAAAATCTCTTCAAACCCGTTTTAATTATGTGTGGCTGAGATTTAATCCAAAATTCATAGATTCCCCCCAAAACCCCAATCGACGTTTTACCCTATCCTTACCATTTACCTAGGGTTAAACACTTTTTTACCCCCTTTATAAACCCATCTTCTTCCCCAACAATACTTTACGTTTTCTGAATATCGATTCTTTCTCCCAAATTCCTCAAAACCTTCAAAACTTTCAAGAACTCTGTTTTCTTCTCTCAGATCTTCAATAATGGTGAAATCAGGTGCATCAAAGAAGCAATCCAAGGCTTCAGGTTCTGTAAATCCAACAGGTTCCGACTCTCCAACAATCGCTTCAAGTAATTTCAGAGCAATATTTGAAGATCATCCTTCATATAATGCTCCCATCAAGCTTATGATCAAGTTTCTCAGGAACCACCCTCTGTTTGGTCCATTCGATGCATTTACAGACGTTTTTCCAGTTTCTACCCTATTCAAATGTGCATTCTCTGCATATCACCCAATGGAAAACCCCCAAGAAGTTCACCTCAATCTCATGAACGATTCTTTGGTCATCTTGTCCAAAGAAAAGTTCTTAAATGCCATTAATCTTCTGGTTCACCCCTCCATCAAGATTTTCTCACCTTCAATGGCAAACGTTACATCCGCACTCTACCAGATGGGGTATCAGAAACCAATTCGAGGGAGTGATGAGTTCAAAAAGAATCAGTTGCCTGCGGTATGGCAGTTTGTGTGTCGTTTTGTCATCCGCTGCCTATCCGACAGAACCCGAGGCATCGACAACATGGGACTGAAGCTACTGGAATTGGTATGAAGCATCTACACAGGCCACGACGTAAACTATGGACAAATCCTTTCGGATGACTTCCTCCAATACATTCCCAAAGAGCACCCAAGGGAGAACCCAACCGAGCTCACATTTGCACGGTTCTGGTCACTTTGCATCTCAGACTTACATGCGGATGCTGGAATAGACATGGGTAGTGACATCAAGTTTTTCGTCACTAAGGATCTTAAAAGGTACAACCCTTCTTCTGATCAAACGATATTTGGACCGATCCGCAGACTCCCTACTCATATCCTTTCTTCTCTTGGTCTTGACACTGTTGATGTCTCAGACCACATTGAGGCTACGGAGGGTATTGCCCCATACCCTCCTACCCCGCCTCTTCCATCCGCAGCCATTATCCCAGAGGGTACCGCGGTCCCCTCTTCCACTACACTATCCAATCTTTCTCAAAGAAGAAAGCAGTTGGCAACCAAGAAACAAAGAACACCCAAGAAGGATGCTCCTAAACGAACCGCACCCACCAAGAAACGCAAAACAAAACCTGCCCCAACCATATCTAGCAGTGATTCAGATGAGGATAGGCATCTAATCTCTATCCTCAAGAAAAGGAAAACAACCGATACCACTATCCATATGCGTGACCCGACCGATGCTGAAGCCTCTCAACAGGCTCCAGTAGTCCTTGGGGTGCCCGCACACCCATTCGACACCACCATCATTTTCCAATCAGACTCAGAAAGTGAGTCTGATTCTCAACTACATGGAGACTCCCCCCCAGTGCACTCCCAAGAGGACGACACTGGTTCACGCCCTAAGGTCTCCAGGGCTTCCCGATTGCATTTCTTTTCACCAGAGGAGTTGCGCTCCATCCTTCTTTCTGTCACCCAAACACTACAAACACCTTCCCACCCGCAGGGCACTTCTTTCGCCCATGCCAGAACTGAGCAGAGGCCACACTTGACCACGGGTCAAGGAGACCGAGGAAGCTCAGTAAATCCTACTCTGCTTTCATCTTTTACAGGTGGTTTAGGCACGGTGAGCACAAATGTGCAAGGATCCGTGGACCCGAAGGACACTTCGGTGCGCTTTGAAGGATTTGACGGTGATGCATCCAATGAATCTTGGTTACAGTACAATCCGGTAACTGAGTCAGACAAGAAGAAGTATGTTGCGTTCCAAAGGGCTTTCCAAGCCCGCTAGGAACAACAAATCAAGCAGCAACAACAGAAAGAACAGGAGATCCAGTCCGTGGCTAGATATTGGGCAAATGCCATCAGCAATGCCAGTACCGTAGCCACCATTCAAAAAATTCAAAACTGGATGGATCAGATGGCTGAAACAATTTTAAAAGCTCAAGCTTCAGGTGCAGCCGTAGGTACCTCCAAAGTTCCTCCTACTCCAACTCCCATTCCATCTCCCACTCCTACAGTCAATCCATCACAAGAAGAAGAACCTGCAATCAAACTCAGTTCAGCTCCCACCTTCGGTCTTGATGATGAAGACATCCAAGAAGTAAACAAGCCAAGCCCTTCTGATGATGACCTCATGATGTTTGAAGAAGAGGAGTCCAGCGGTTCTCAACATTCATCTTCCAAGCCTAAAGAGAAAAAGAAAAAGAAGAAGAATGTTGTCACCCGGAAGGAGTTCATGAGCCTTCAAGCCAAAATCGATCAGATCTTGGCTGCGGTCCAGCCTACTCAACCGCAACCTGAAGACACTCCAGGACCGCAGTCACTGATTGAAATAATAGAGCGTCTGGAAACAAGGGAACGCATGGCTGCTGAACGAATCTCTCTCAAAGTAGAGATGGGGATCCGGTCCCTTGACAATAACCGCAAGGCTGACCACAAGGACTTCATGGCTGCAGCGGAACGCCTCATCACTGAGGTGACCGCAATCAAAATGGATCTTCAAGCGGCCATCGCGGATCAAGCTTCTCAGTCTCAGAAATTGATAGATGAGACTCATACTGCTTATGAGTCCACTATCTCTGTTCTTCAAGCAACCATCAACAGACTGTAGAAATCCCTTTCCTCCAACTTCCATGGCCCTGAGATCCTCCAGCTCACCAAAGAAATCCACAAGTTGCTCTTCAGCTCCTCCACTCCAAACAACCAACATTTGGCAGAAGCTCTCAAAGCTCAGTTCCAAGAAGTCATCAACAAGGTGGATGGACTTAAGCAATGGCTTGAGGAAGCACCGGGGTTGCATCCCTCAAGAGGGGGAAGTGATGAAGAACAAGAAGTCCATCACTCTGATACTTCTATTCATCAGAGTCCCCCCATCATCACTGAAAAAATTCCACACCACCGCAACCATCTCAACATACTCCATCTCCTCACACTTCACCTCCAAAAGATACTCCCAAAAAGCCAGAGACTCCTCCGCACTTCAAGAACTTGGCTGAAAACATGTCTTCTCCAAGCACCACAGACTCCCCTGCCACCGCTCAAAGGAAGCATGATTGGAAAGCAGCCAAGCTGGCAGAGTTAATTTGGAGAGAATGCGGGTTTGACACCATGATGGATGAGTCCTTGATCAATTCTTGGATCAATCCGCACCGCATGCTCCTAGACGAAGATTACCGACCGCACCTCACTTATGCTGAACCCCCTGCTGATGGATACTGGGATATACCAATTTCTCCAAATGCCAAGTACTTCACTGTATTTGAGCAGTTTGACCAAAGCCTTCCACATCACAAAAGACTGCCAATGGAGTTTGAGAGACTTAGTCTTTTTCACGCTAAACATGCCTCCTCCATTGAAAACATATGGTCTAACGACAGACCATCCGCAGTCAAGAACTACAAAGTCAGGAAATTTATGAAGGCTGACTACATCCAGTATACCCTCACCAGAAGGGAACATGACTACATCCGCACCCAGGCAGACTTTCCTTGTATGAATCCGGAAGAAATCTTCCTTATTGCCAGGGTGTTCCAAAACAAGTCAGAAAAGCACCCTAAAATGCAGATAGCGCTTGAAAAAGCCAACTCTTTTCTCAGGGATACGGTATGTGACTTTGCCAAGATAGATTTGGATATCTACCCCAGCATCCTCAAGAAGATTGATCTCCCACCTTTTGAACCTGTGCCAATGCCTACCGAAGGCTTCCAAGAAAGATCTCTAGGCGCAACAAACTACCCTGAACTTGGAGTCATATTCAAAAGGAAGACTGACAACGTCAAATATTTCATTCCTATGACTGCCATGCACCGCCTGACCAAGAAACAACTTGACATCTGCCGGACTGCAATTGAAAGATCGAAGCATACTACCGCAGAAGTCAAGTTCGAGATCACAAGAAGAATCACATGGTTGGAAAACGTCAGGAAGTTCTGGTGGATTTTGATCAAGTTCCTCAAACTTGATAGCTGAACCGGAGTTAAAGAGGTCACTTAGGGGGAAATTGTTGAATCATAAAAGTGACCCTCTTGAACTCAGCTACCGCAACCATCTTTCTACTGCAACGGTTCAGCACCCGGAGTCAATCTTGTTCATCAACAACCGCATCAGCAACCGGAGTCAGCTACCGCAGTCAACTTAGCTAGATTACTTTATTTGTGTTTTATGTAATACACTCTATTATCCAGTATGCCTTGCACGGCTGCTTATAGAGTTGTAATCTAGTGTAGTTTCTAAGTCTCTATAAATAGACTTACTCTCTTTGTATTCAAACGGCGGAAGAACCGATAACTTATGAATTCTACCTGAATACACATTCTGAAGTTATCTCTCTATCTTTCTTCACTCATCTCTTCTTACTTAAATCTTATCATAATTCTGCTGATCATAATCCCTCTTCGGAGCAAGTCTTTAAGACTTAATCACTAAGCTTGATCTTCCTTATTAACTTGGAGTGAATGCATTCCTTGTTATGAATCAGCTTAAGTGTCTTCTTGATATAACAATTGCTGTCATTTCCATTCCTTTACATTTCCGCAACTAACTCTCTAACTATCTAACTATATTATTGTTGAGCTTTTAGATCCTTTGAGATTAACTATTCCGCATTATACTTGTTCTAACTTTTGTTCAAGTGTGTCTCCAAGTTTTTCTCTCAACACTCATGCTCCCATTTTTCTTCTTCACGAATAACACCGAAGCTCCCTAGGGTGATGAACTAGGTCTAATGAAACCATTGTCCAACAACTCCTGAAGTTGCGTCATGAGCTCCTTTATTTCAGTCGGTGCTAATCGATATGGGGCTTTTGCTATCGGTGTTGTTCCTAGTAACAAGTCTATTCTAAACTCCACTTGTCTATCAGGGGGCAATCTAAGAAGATTTTCGGGAAAAACTTTCGGATAGTCACACACCACGGGTATATTTTGCATATCCTTTTGCTCCTTCTTAGCATCGAACATGAATGCCAAGTATGAGGTGCATCCTTTAGATAAACATTTTATGGCTTTCATTAGGGAAATGATTCCAGAATTTCCTGTTGGTTTTGAGCATTCTAACACTCTTAAGTGTACATGCAACCCTAAATTCCTTGGATCTATGTTTTCTTTATTATACATGCAAATATGAATATTCCAAGGTATTATCCTAACTAGCATACAAAACATTGATTCATATGTAATATAGCAAGTTAAAAGACATACCTTTTTATGTAGCTTGATTCGTTGATGCTTAAGAGCCGAGTGCCCCAAGTGTGACACCTCAAATGGTTCACACAACATCAAATACACTTGGAATAACTTAGAGAGAAATGAAACACTTCATGAAATCGACTAGCCCTCACCATACACACATAGTTCTCTCATGGTGTCCAATTTTGACAAGAATAAGATTCTTATATAGTTTGTCACAATTAGGGTTACACCATGTAAACCCTAATTGTCATGGCCTTTTATTTCCATGATCCATGGGCACAAAAACACCATGGAGCATCCATGGAGCATCCTATGGGTTTTAACCCAACTTTATAATCCATGGAGCATTAGCCCACTATACAAGTATGGATGATTTACACAATCAACCCATATATTTAATTAGTCTCCTTTTGATCACTTAATTAACTGCAAATTAATTCTTGATCAATACTAATTAAATAATGCTATTAATATATTAGTAAACCTTAAGTGTTATTTCTCTCATTTTAGTCTATCCAAATGCATCATGCCATGGAACCCAAATGGACCATGCCAATAGGGTCAAGTACATACCAAATATAGTTATGGACTTAGACACCAATCCAACAGTCTCCCACTTGGATAAGTCTAAAACTATTATTGAGTATGACTTCAAGAACCGACTGGAAATCGTAGCTGTTTAAGCCGCTGTCGAACTCTGACGTCGTCGATGAACTCTGACCTTTGTCAATGACTTGTCCATTATATAAGGGATCATATATTCCTACATTCTAGATATCATATGGACTGAGACATGGATTATAATCATTCTCTCTGTCCATTTGTTGTTTCCCGATTTCCGATTTATGATGACTGACTGATTGAACAAATCAAATCAGTCCTGGCTTGATCAAGCACTCACATGTGCCATCGCTAAATCATCGAGGGGCCCACAGATATCGCTTTTATCCCGAAGGTAAAAGGAATGGATAAACTTCGACTCATATGGCTTGTTCTACTACTTGTTGAGTCATACACAAAGGCACGTTTTATAACATCGAGTTACCAATGCGTTTTTGCGCAATCAATGTACAACCAACTCATAGTAACAACTCATATCTCTAGGTTTGAAGAATATAAGATATTATCGTCTCATGATCACTCGTGATAAAATCCATGAAGTGATTCAAATGAGCGCGAGTTGAATCCAATACTCAGAACTTATGAGCACTCATGAGTGTTGTAGCACCACTTTGTCCAACATCTTAGACCTCTACAAGCCAACCCATGACAGTCTTGATTCATATCTACTTCCAACATATGACCGACTGTTGATGGTTTGAATAACTTAGTAATTCGGGAAGAATGACCTAGTTATTCTGGAAGCCAAAACATGCAAAGTGAAAGACAAGAATAATCGAATCCAATATGGTCGCAGAACTTATGAATATAAATAAACACACCTTTTATTTATCATCATATTGATTACCCATCATTCATTGCATAGTGTTTCAAACTATCAACTTTATACTTGAATTAAAACACTAGTTGTCCCATGCTCCAAGCATGTACACTATGTTTTCTAACCACTAGTCATGCCATACACCAAGTATGCACACTATGTTTGTCTAAACATTAGTTATGCCATACACCAAGTATACACACTAAGTTTGTATATGATCTTTACTTTGTGAAATAGATCGATTGAACATAATTCCAATCATTCTCATTTCATAATCCCAAATCCTTACCGCAAATGCAAGAACTCCAAATTCCTACCATTTGCCTAAATCTGTTAGATTCTAAACGTATATGCACTGATCCTCTTGTAATGATTATGCACAAAGCCACAAAAGACTTGTCAACAGATATTACAGGGTATTCCAATGGAGATCAACTCCATGGAAACATCCTTCTTTCATTAAGTTTCCTAATCTTACACATATTTAATGAATAACTTCCACCTATGGGAATATTTCCATATTCTCATTTTGACTATCACTTCTGAATAAGAGTTGCCCTTTTTCAGAATATGTCAATATGATCCTCTCCAAAATTTACACCATACTTCCAACGGTCCCAGAGCAACCAATCCTTGGTAAACCTTAGATTGTCCTCGACAATTGCTTAATCATTTTAGTCATATCCAATTCTAGATTTTTCCCTTCTTAATGCCCTGAGCATTTGGAAAATTTAGAAAGGATGAATATTATAGCACATGCAATCGATCCTATATCCGGAGCATATGGGACACGATTCATGATGTCTCACATAAAGACTAGACCAGTCTTTTGCTATAATATTTCTATTTCTATTTGCCATGTTCTCATAATTCAGATTATGAAAAGGGATGCCGTAACCATAATCGAATTTTAGAACGCAAATAATGGACCCATATATAGAATTTCCTTATGTTGAGCCATTCCAACATAAAACTCATATATATATATATATCCTTGATTAAAGATGGTTAAAACCTCAATCTAAACTTTTAGAATTGAAATGAAGTATAATTCCCTCTCCCTTAATTATAGCAAAACAACTTTTCAACCCCTGCAACTTCCGAAATTGAAACTTTTGTTTTCTTTAATTAACATTGCTATCTTGCAATACTAATCATAATTATCATGCTCCCACTAACATGATGATTATTAGCATAATACTTATGCTCCCACTAGCTTTGACATGTATCCAGAAATTAGCTGGACTTCTAGAAATCAGTACTTTATTGACTTTCTTACCAAAGTTCAGATTTCTGATACGAGATTGCTTTGATAAAACTTTATCAAAATCATACACCTTTCTTCAGATAGCACACATATGTGTCTAAACAATTTCACAACTATGAAAAGGGATGTCGTAATCATAGTCTCAATTGTTTAGACCTTTTCCATTTCTCACAAGTCCATGTTAGTGTGTCGGTTAACCACACACGCTCCACTATCGACTTTGAGAATGCAAATATCACAACTGTTATCTACTTAAAATCTACTTAGTGAAAGTGTTTCCTCACCATCATTTTCATGAATCGGAGAGAAACCTTATGACACTTAGATTTTTATGGTGTATGTGTTCCTATCCATGTGAATTTGTCAAAACCATAATCACAAGACACGGTTAATGATAAATCAAAACTCATATGGATTGAACTTGTGCAATCTTAACTTCTTGCCACCTGGCAGCACAAGGGCCTGTCATTGCTTCCAAGTTGTTATGCAACCAATTGAGAACTCTCAGAACTCATATGCAAAGCCAACTTTCACTGGAATGGGCACAAAAATAGGAATATGTCAACACGATAGGTTATAAACCTCAAGTCGTGTGCTAGTGATAAACGACAGGTTTTACTCTTGATTAGATCTTGAAGCTTTTCAGGATCTTTAAGACTCCCACTGTCCTCTTGACATATAAGACTCACTTGTCAAATATTCAAGAGATAGTGTGGTTTCTTTATCAAGACAAACACTTTACACAATTGGCCATAGTTGGTCTTTGTTTTATCCAAAACATCACAACTTACCAATTTCAAATATACAAGAGTAGAAAACATTTTACTCTTACATTTGACAAGTGTTATAAACCTTTCTTTAAGATATGTCACTCAACTTACAGTCTTGGAGTATGACTCTAAGACTCGTTTTTGGAACGAAGTATGACTCATCCTCTTTATTTAACCATTTCAACAATTCTTGATTCCTCTTCTTAGCCATAGGAATGCGTTAAGATGTCCTTAGAGGACTAATTGTGACATGATTTCTAAATCATTAAGATGATCACAAAACATGATACTAAAGTACTCTCCCATCTTTCAGATTTGAGAGACTTTTATCCTTCTGCCTGATTTGATTCTTCTCATTCGTTCTGCCATACATCACAACTTTTCTAACGTTTCAGAATTATACTTAAACTAGCAAGTATAACCATATTTACTAAAATTTAGTAAATCTTGATGAATATTCTTATCGATCTTTTGTGGTGCACTTGATCAGTACACCAGAATGTGTACTCGATCCCTTAGTCCTTCACTTGACTCACATATACATGTGAACAAGGAATTAATCTTAATTTTCCAAAGATGAAAATTCTCATTCATCATACTATACAACTTGCATGATTTCCAAGTTTCTATCCAACTGAAACCTTGGGTGATGAGAATCTTTCCTTATTTGGTAAATTATGACACTACCACAAACGAAAGAATCAAGTCCATTTTTCCAATATGGCTATCAATGGAATCATATAAACAACCATTTTTTCACAAATGTCACTGTAAGGATATTTAAAATAAATATAAAATTAAAACCTTTTTATTTTATTTTAAAACTTTGCGGAAAAAACTTATCCTTACTGTGCAAATGCATATGAAAAACTTGTTGTTATCTATTCCTAAGCATAACTCCTAAGCAACAGCTCAAAAATTCTGATAAATGAACCATGCGATCGAAATCCATCTTCGCGATCAGAATCATCATATTCTTCTTTTAAGTTTCTTCATTTTTATTTGAATCTTAAAACAACAATATGTGACCCAGTCACATCATGTAATGAGAATCTCAGAATAGAAACTTAACCGAGTTAGATAGTGGACTTCACTTGAAGTAGAATCAAACATCTTGACTTGATCAACCCTATGATCCTTCAGGTAAATAGGCAGTTTTGTAACCAATGCCCCTTCTTTTGGCAATATAAACATATGGACTCTATGGAAATGGTACACGGGACTATCAAAGACTTAGACTTTCTCTTTACCATTTGGTCAACCGAGTTAACTATGGCCGATCCCTTTCCGTTGGGAAGAGAAGGCTTTTCCTGGATATCCAATGTTACCATTGTCAATGTCTATTGGGAAGTTGATCTCCTAATCAAATTTGCTCTAGTAGTCCTCAAATCATTGCTGATTCAGCAGCACCAAGCAAATAGATATGGTCATTAAGGGTCATGTCATAGACTGTTTCATAGTAGTCCCAAAGGAACTCACTATGTGAGTTAGAAAGTGATTGAACATCCAACTTTCTTAAGACTTTGACACCCAACTCTCCCGGCTTGTCAATATGTGACTTCATCTCCAAGATGCGATCACACATAGACCTTGCTTACCAATAGGGCTTGAGTGACCTTGAACTTGTGGTTTAGGGAGAATAATTGGAGGAGGTGGAGGAAGTGAAGTTCCAAGAGATTTGGGAAGATCATAAATGTCTGAACTAGATATCTTTTGGGAGATATTCAAGATAGTTGATCTAAAGTCCTTAATATAACACCCAATATGAAATATTAAGGCTAGGACCCAACACAACATTTTATAACTTGGAAGAGGGATGCCGTAATCCAGCTTATAAAATATTTGAAGGTAGGTGAATGACGATTCACCAATTTCCACCATGAAAACGAAATAATTTATTAGGTTTCAATTGGTTTTGAAACTCCTAGATTCTTTTGAGATTCATTGAACTTTTCAATGGCATGTTTCAATCTCGATTGTGCCCTTCAGGTTTTGTGACTGGGATGCCGAGGATCACAAAACAAGGTATGAATAACCATGCAAATATACTTGGTACCCTTAATATCTATCACTTAATCGATGTGCCGGTTAACCACACGCGCTCCACCGATCCTATGATAAACATTAAGTTACCATTTTCCTACCTTGTTAAATCCAGCTAGTATGCCGGTTAACCACACGCGCTCCACTAACCGACTTAAGCAAAGTGCAAAGTGTAATTTCTTGGAGTAGCACCAAATTCACATTTTCCTAAGTAACTAAGATTGGGAATTTATAAAAGTTTAGTTACTTAGTATTTATCATTAATACTTTTAATGAAGGGAGAATTATAGTCCTTGTCCTACCCGTTCGGCTAAAGACCCTCCACCAGTCAAGGAAGCGGTGGGTGAGAGTGGACACCCATTAAGCTGCCATTTTATAGGCAGCAACCTTATACCCCCCTTATAGAGCGGCTTCGTGAATGAGGCCTACTAACGGTAAGACTGACTTGCTCTTATACATATATATATTATTAACTTATAATACTATAAAGTATAAGGGTTGAATTTTAACTTTTTAAAATTCTAAGGGCTTAACTTGGAATTAAAGTATTCATAAGGGAAAACTTTTAAAATTCCAAAACTTGGGGGCAAGTTTTGAAACCATTCAAAACTATTCAATTCCATAACTTATGTGTTTAAAGTAGTGATTAATACAAAAAGAAAACTCTTCAAGTTCCATAACTTGAGGACAAGTTATGGAAGACTTTAAACTATTAAAAGAATGTAACTTTTCCTTTATTCATAACTTATGAAATATTTATGAGTTTTATGATTCTTAAATATGACTTTTCATGTAACTTGAGGACAAGTTACAAAAACACATTTTAGAATCAACTCTTTGATTAAAATGGATTGAAAACAACAATTTCACACAACTTTCCTATTAATCTAAGCAACTCAAAAGAACAAGATAATATAAATCAAACTTTTTCATGTAATTAGCCTAATCCTTAAACTAATCCAAAACATGAATCTATTGACAAATATCTTTGAAATTGGATGACCATGAACATTACCACATAAAAAACAGGTTTATAAGTTGAAAAACAGCTTAGGGTAATGTTCCTGGTCCAATTCCAGCCAAAACAGTCGAAGATATGTTGTCTGGGGGTCCAACTCGTCGAGTGCATGAACCAACTCGGTGAGTTGGATGAGTTTAGCCTTGGACTCGTCGAGTCCCTTCATGGACTCAGCGATTCTGCTGAGCAGACAGCACATAACTTCGATTTTTCAGCCATTTTTGCAAGTATAACAAGAAAACAAGCCTAGGCTCTAATACCACTTTTGGGTTTTGAGCATTCTAACACTCCTAAGTGTACATGCAACCCTAAATACCTTGGATCTATGTTTTCTCTATTAAACATGCAAATATGAATATTCCAAGGTATTATCCTAACTAGCATACAAAACATTGATTCATATGTAATATAGCAAGTTAAAAGACATACATTTTTATGTAGCTTGATTCCTTGATGCTTAAGAGTCGAGTGCCCCAAGTGTGACACCTCAAATGGTTCACATAACATCAAATACACTTGGAATAACTTAGAGAGAAATGAACCACTTCATGAAATCGGCTAGCCCTCACCATACACACATAGTTCTCTCATGGTGTCCAATTTTGACAAGAATAAGATGCTTATATAGTTTGTCACAATTAGGGTTACACCATGTAAACCCTAATTGTCATGGCCTTTCATTTCCATGATCCATGGGTACAAAAACACCATGGAGCATCCTATGGGTTTTAACCCAACTTGATAATCATGAAGCATTAGCCCACTATACAAGTATGGATGATTTACACAATCAACCCATATATTTAATTAGTCTCTTTTTGATCACTTAATTAACTCTAAATTAATTCTTGATCAATACTAATTAAATAATATTATTAATATATTAGAACTTATAATATATTAGTAAATCTTAAGTGTTATTTCTCTCATTTTAGTCTATCCAAATGCATGATGCCATGCAACCCAAATGGACCATGCCAATCGGGTCAAGTACATACCAAATATAGTTATGGACTTAGACACTAATCCAACATTTACTCTGCGCTTATCTCCGTATACCATAAACGACTCTTTTCCAGGCGGGTTTACCCTTACTATCTTTTTCTTGCACAATATTTCGGCATCATTGGCTCTAAGCCAATCCATTCCTAGAATGATGTCGAAACCATTTAACTCAATGGATAACAGCTTCTCAAGGAATTCGTTTCCGTTCAGGTCGATGACGATATTCCTAATACAATCGCTAACAGGTATGAATTTGCCACTAGCAACTTCTACAATTAGGGCATCATCAAGTTTTTCTATAGGCAATGCTAGTCTTTCACCAAATTTATGTGATATAAAGGAGTAATTCACTCCGAAAACAAACAATAAATTGGCAGGCAATCCATTTACAAGAAAGGTACCTGAAGCGACATCCGCTGCATCCTTTGCGGCTTCCAATGTCATCTGGAAAGCTCTGGCTTTTGGCTTTGGTTGGATATTAGGCTTTGATACATCCTTCTTCTTCGAGCAATCCTTCAAAATGTGCCCTTCTTCCTGGCATCCATAGCACACCCTTTTGTTGGTTGTGCACTCGCTGGCGTAGTGCCCTGACTTTCCACATTTAAAACAAGTGACCTCCTCGCCATATTTCCCAACATGTTTCTTCTCACACTTATCACACCATTTTGCTTCGCCTCTTCTTCCTCTCGAATCAGACTTCGAGAATTTACTTTTCTTGTTGGACCTCGAAGATCCATCGAACTTTCTTTTCTCACCAACCTCTGCCCTCTCCTGACCCCTTTCTTTTAACTGGGTTTCCACATTTTTAGCTGCTCGGACTGCTGTCTTCAGAGTAGTTGCCATCTTGACCGTTGGGCCAAAGTCGCCTGGCAGTCCGTTTGCGAACCTTTCTATTTTTGAGAGTTCAGTTGGCACTAAGTATGCAAATAACTTCATCTTTTCGGTAAACGCAGTAGCATAGTCGTCAATGCTCATTTTCTCTTTCTTTAAGTTCTGAAGATCTATCAGATCTATCTCTGAGCAGTACTGCATCTTTAACTACTCCAAGAACATTTCCCAAGACATTTTCAGGGCTTCTCCATGTGGCATCGTGTCTGCTAATAGCTTCCACCAACTTAAAACTCTGGTCTTCAGTTGTATGACCGCAAAAGCAGTTTTCTGCTTGACACTACAGTTGTAGCTTTCAAATACCATCTCCATTTCAGAGATCCAATCCATAATATCTATAGGTTTTGGACTTCTAGAAAGACTTGGAGGTTTGGCGCCCAAGAAATTCTTATACATTTGCCCATCTCTGTTGATTTTCCCTTCCGGGTCATTCCTTTCTGCCACTGGGGGTTCCGCTTGACCGACAATCCTACTATCGTCCCCTTCTTCTGACTGTCTGTCATTCAGTTCAGGTTGTTCGTCATGCATTGAGGGTTCGTCTCTATTATTTAGCAACAATTGTCTCATTTCTTCCCTTTCTTCAGCCATCATAGCCCAAATCATGGCTTGTACTCCAACCATTGTAATTGGTTCTGGTGCAGCTTCTACTATAGGCACATATTCCATCACTTGGGGTTGAGGTTGCTGATATTCTATTTGCATTTCCAGCTCCACTTCGGGTTCTTGCCATTATAATCTATACACCAAATAAGGCGAATTTAGATCTTTATTCACAATATATTTTTAAATTATCCTTATCACTCCGAAACGTTTACATACTAGTTCTAATATCGTAGTCGTACGCTTATAATCCTGAACACATAAGGTTTCCAGATCCGGTCGGCAACAAACCATAGATCCAAAAAAATAATGGCATAAATGGCAAACATATAACATTTAGCACATAAAAGCATTTTAGGCATCTTTCCTAAAATAAACTAGAGCTCGTGTCTAAAGAATGGTAGACACTCATCTCACGATCATCACTTAGCACTCTAAGTTTAAGTCTAGAAATCCTACAAATTCCTAGTTCGCTTAAACTAATGCTCTGATACGAACTGTGAAATCCCCAAATTTCTCGGCCAGAAAAGACCGATTTAGTTTATGCTTTTAAAATAAAATCAGAGTAATCTTCCAAAAGATGTTGCGGAATTTGTTCCCAAAACAAAATATAATAAAATTTTATCAAATCATTTCTTAAAGAAATATATTTTCATTATATATCAAAACCTTGGGATGTCATGTTCCGATACAGACCAAAAGCATAAACAGTATATTATAAGCCTTACAACATATATTTACATCTACTGGCCTATAATCCAAAAATCCCTCATCATCATCCAACTATGCTCAGGGTCAACTACCTGTAATATAAAAAGCTGAGTGGGTCAGACTTGGGAGCCTGGTGAGCATATAGGGTTTTCAACCCACAAATAATAATAAATTTATTAATTTCATCAACCAATAATAAATTTATTAATTTCATCAACCAAAAATAACCCTGATTACCCATTTCCGTTATCCTCACTTTACGTCCCTAAACACCTATCATAAGGGACCTAGCCTAAGGATTTTCATTGGGGTGACAACACCTATCATAAGGGACCTAGCCTAAGGATTTTCATGTGGGGGATGGAGTATACCATTGAACACTAAGTTCACAAACACCTACAGGTTGCGAGCATGCTAGCGTTCCACTGGACTGTCTAGAAAGGTCCGTGGTCGTTATCTATTCTCCGCTAGATGACTGAAACAACAATATCGAGGCCTCTCATCATTTTAACATACATCAACTATTTCATCTACCCATGTTTTACCCAGCATTTTTGTAGATAAAAATAAATATACAGTTTAAAACTTGTATAAGACATTTATTCAACACCCATCTCAAATAAACAAACAATATAATTACACATAGCACGTATTTTATAGAAAATACTTCATATCTATGTGTAAGATGAAAGTGACTACACGCTCACCTGATTTAACAATAATCGGGCAACACTTCGTTTCTTAAAACGATTGTTTCTGATTAAACCGGGATCTTTTCCCAAAAACCGGGCTTCACGCGGACAGAGTTTCGGCTCGAAAACTATTTTTGTCGGGATCTTCGGGCTCTCCGGGACTTGCTTACGATGCTAGGATGATATAATAGGCTTGGGGGTATTTAGTGTAGCAAAAAGGAAAGTAGAGGGTGAGAAGAGTGAATTTTGTAAATAAAAATACGGCCGGCTTCGATCACTATTTATAGGGGCTGAAAACTCGAGTTACGCTGAGCGTACTCCTTCTTCAGCCAGTACGCTAGGCATACATCGAGTACGATGGGCGTACGAAGGGATCATATCGGACGCGTCAAGGCTATGACACGTGTCTCTCATGCGAAGAAGTAGGGAGGGTGACTGACTCCGGAACACTTACACGAGTACGCTGGGCATACTCCGAATTTTCGATCTTCAAAAATTCGCAACTTTCGCACACGAGCTCCAGTTTTGACGGTCTTTATATCAACGCGTAGGTGAGACTGTGCTCTACAACTTTCGTTTATACTCCGTCGGCTAATTTTGAATTTATTTAAAGTTATATTTTTAACAGGCCGGGACAGGAAAAGTCTGTTAAAAATTCATAACTTCTTCATCCGACGTCCGTTTTCGTCTGTCTTTTTACCGTTGAACTACTATCAACAAGATCTTCGATTCTTGTTTAGGATGTTTCGGCTAAAAATCACTCGATCTAATATTCGAGTTTCGGGCTGCATACAGCTAAGCTGAAAGTTAGAAAAATCATAACTTCTTCATACGAAGTCAGATTTGGACATTCTTTTTATGCACGCTCTCAGTTTAACGTATACTACGACTTTCATTTAGATCGCTAATGCTAAAAAGCACTTTATCAAATATTCACTTTTTACGTCATACAACGTTGTGCCGGTTCTGTCGCGAAACTTCGAAAAGTCATAACTTCTTCGTTATAACTCGGATTTCAGTATTCTTTATATCTCCAGAATCCTTGTTTCAATCACTACAACTTTCTTCATAGATATCGGCTTTATTTAACATTTATTTTCGACGCTTATTTTTATCCTTAATTCATTAAATTATAATAATTAAGCATAAAACACATAATAATCAAATAATACATTTTATTATTTCAAAACAAGTTACAAAGGTTGGCATAGACTATTACATCATCATTAATGACTAGCCTAGAAACACGGGCGTTACATTTTCAGCCAAGGTTATCGGCTCAAGGCTGTTTGCGGCCATGAACTGGGTTTACGTCTGTGAACTAGGTTCGCGGCTGTGAACTGGGTTTGCAGCCGTGAGCTAGGTTTACGGCTGTGAACTGGGTTTGCAGCCGTGAACTAGGTTTGCAACCTTTGAAGATATGAAGGCTGTTCTTGGTGTTGTTGGTGAAAATATAAAGATTTGAAGGTTTGTTCTTGATGATATGAATGTTCTTGGGAGGTTCTTGGGAGCAATTTGAGAGAGTTTTCGGGTGAAAAAGATGAGAAATGGAGAATCTCTCTGGGAAAAACCTTTATACCGGTTGGGTTTACGGCCAGAAATATGTTCCCGACTGTAAACGGGTTTACGGCCCAAGGGTTTACAGCCCATGGGTTTACGACAGTAAACGTCTGGCTGAACGAGTTTGTAGATTTTTCGAGGGAAATCTTGATAATTCGAGCGTTTTTGGTTCCGAAAACTTATATAACCACTAATTATATATTTTAGATTATTTTCTAACCCACAAGAACTTAACGGAACAAATAAAATTCGAAATTTATTTAACGGAAATTGACTTTTGTTGACTAGAAAGTATCGGGTTGTCACAATTTAAAAAAAGATATAAGATAAAAGAAATGGAGACGTCGCCATGGACGTTAATAGTTTTAGAGAGAGAGAGAGAGATGTTGCCATGAAAACTCTATTGACTAAAACAACCAATATCTAATTTTTATCATGAGAAAACTAGTAAGCTTAGGGATTTTTCAGAAATTATGGAGGAGTGAGGATAGAAGAATGAAAACATTAGGAAGAGAGAAAAAAGAAAACATACCTTAGTCGAACAAGGGCATGTAAATTTTGTTGGATTAGGTGTCTAAGCCCATAACTATAATTGGTATGTACTTGAATTGATAGCAGCACAGTCATTTTGGGTTGCCCTCAACCTAGCAACTGGACAAGGAAATTATGAAAGGAGAGATATTAATTTATAAGATTAATAAATTAATATATATATATATATATATATATATATATATAAATGATTTATTAATATGTTAATGGATTAATATATTAATTAGAAATCATTATGTTTAATTAATTGTTAGCCAGAAATTAATCAGAATTGATTTTGGGGTTAAAAGAATTAATTATAAGGTGCAGGGACTAGTTTGCAATTATCTAATAGTTGAGTGGAAGGCTCTAGAACCCCCTTGGAAGAGGGTGGACGAAATCTTTAGGGGAAACCCTAATAATTTCGTCCATAGGGGCTTGGATAAGGCCCTTGGGTTTGCTTAGGCCCTAAGCAAAGGATAACTAGGGTTTCCCTTAAACCCTAGTTCCCTCAACTATTTAAGGAGCCTCCTGGTTCACATTTTGGGTACTGAATTCTTTGGAAGAAACCTTAAGGCCGAGATTTTGCATACTCCCTCTCCTCTCTCTCTTCTACTTTCCTTCTTGCTAGTTTGGGTGTGATTCCATTAGAGGCATTACACTTGTGGTGCTAAAGCTTCCAAGAAGATCAAGATCAAGATCAAGGGATTATCAATTGTTTGCTATAACAATTGAAAGGTATGTAAACCCTAAACCCTAGTTTGTTAATTTCGAAATTAGCCTCTCTCCTCTAGGGTTCTTGTTTTGCAATTCAAAGTTGTATGTTCAATAGTTAAAACATAGATCCAAAGCAGGTTGCATGTGAACTTAGGAATTGTTTTCTAGTTTATTTGTTGTACCTAAAACCCATCAGTGGTATCAGAGCCATTGTTGTTTTAAATTGAATTGCTACAATTGTTGAATTGCAAATTAGGGTTTATAGCTATTAAACCCTAAAGGCCAATTTTTCGATTTCTAGGGTTTTGGATCAAAGGGTTTTTTCGAAAACCCTAGCCTCCAAAGAACCCTAATCGAAATTAGGGTTAGGGTTTTGAAAACCCTAGCCTCCCCCCTTATGAATTTCGAAATATGCTAAGAAGATAACTAGGGTTTCTTGTTTTTGGATAATTGTTACTTAATTAGATTAATTGGATAATTAAGGGTTTATAGCTATTAAACCCTAAAGGCCAATTTTTCGATTTCTAGGGTTTTGGATCAAAGGGTTTTTTCGAAAACCCTAGCCTCCAAAGAACCCTAATCGAAATTAGGGTTAGGGTTTTGAAAACCCTAGCCTCCTCCCTTATGAATTTCGAAATATGCTAAGAAGATAACTAGGGTTTCTTGTTTTTGGATAATTGTTACTTAATTAGATTAATTGGATAATTATCCTTACCCTATTTTTCGAAATTAGAGGGATAAGGATTAAGATTAAATTAATTGATTAATTTAATTAGATAATCCTTACAAGATTTAATAATTTGATTAATAGTTAATTAAAAGATAAATATTAAATCTAGTTAATTGGTTTATTTAAATTTAAATTTAATAGCTTAAATTTCGAAATTTATAAACCCTTGAAGTTTTAAAATGTTTTAAAACACACCTTATATATATTATAATTAAAAGTTTAATATTATATATGTATAAGAACATGGTCAGTCAAATCGCTAGTATGCCTCATTCACGAAGCTAATCTACAAGGGGGGTATAAGGAAACTGCCTATAAAATGGTAGTTGAATGGGTGTCCACTCTCACCCACCGCTTCCTTGATTAGTGGAGGGTCGTTAGCAGAACGGATTTGATAGGACAACTACTTCTCATTAAAAGTATAATGATATTAAAGAAAGTACTAGAACATTATTTTCAAAATCCCAACTCTAGTTACTTTAGGAAAAATGTGAAAAGTATGCTAATCCATGAAATTGCACATTATGCTATATTGGTCGTTAGTGGAGTGTGTGTGGTTAACCAGCACACTAAAAGGCACTAATAAAGAGTAGTAATGGGTATCTCATAATTGTCATTTTGATGGAGCGTGTGTGGTTTACCAGCACATCAATAGTTAATGATAAAGACAATGAGGTTACCAAGCACATTTGCATGGTTATTCACATCTTGTTTGTGATCCTCGGCATCCCAGTCACAAATAGAAGAGCATAATCTGAGATTAAAACATGTCATTGAATAGTTTCAATGTATCTCAAAAGAATTAGGAATTTCACTTTGGTTGTTTCGTCTAATGGTGGAATTGGTGAATCGTCATTCACCTACCTTTATGAAATTTGCACTTGGATCTCGGCATCCCATTTCTAAGTTGTGAATCTTCATAGTTGGATCCTAACCTTGATATTATATCTTTGGGTTATTCTATTAAGGTATCTTGAAATCTAACTAAAACTTTCTTTCTTTTCAGATGTCTACTCCTGGAAACACTTCTGCTTCACCCTCCTCCAACCAGAACTTCTCTTTGCTCAATATCTGCTCCAAAGTCGTTATGGATGGCTCAAACTATAACGATTGGATGCGCAACATCAAGATGGCTCTTCGTTTCGAGAACAAAGAATATGTTCTTGAAAAGGAGCTCAAAGAGCTTGATGAGAATGAAGCTACTCCTGAAGATCTTGCTGCCTACAAGAAACATTACGATGATGCTACCAAAGTGGCATGCATCATGGTGGCAACTATGTCCCCAGAACTGCAGAGGTACTATGAGGACTACTGGCCTTTCGAGATGAACAAGGACCTTATGGAAAAGTACCATAAGCGAGCTCGTCAAGAAAAGTTCGAAATAGTCAAGTCACTCATGGCTTGCAAGATGAAGGATGGGGAGTCGGTAGTGTCACATGTGCAAAGAATGCAACGCTACATAGAGCGTTTGGTCAAGCTCAATATTCACTTTGATGAGGAATTGGCCATTGACATGGTCTTGAACTCACTTCCTGAATGTTATGGTCAGTTTATTCTAACTTACCATTTGAACAATACTGAGCAGACCTTGGCCCAATTGCACAACTTGTTGCAGACAGCTGAGGCAGGGATGAAGGGTAAGAGTATACCCTCCACACCTACGAGTGCCCCTGTTTTGGCTATTGGACAGGGAAAGGGGAAAAAGAGGAAAGGTCCTCCCAAGCAAAACTGGAAGAGCAAGGCTCAAGCTGGGTCATCTAGTAATGGCCCAAAGGCTAAGCCCAATGGTTCCACTCCCCATGTTTCTGATCCAAAAGAGGCAGTTTGCCTTTACTGCAACCAAAAGGGGCATTGGAAGAGATCTTGCCCACAATATCTGCAAGATATCAAGGATGGCAAAGTGAAGCCATCTTCGGCAGGTATTTACACTATTTCTGCTAATAACTCATTATCTTCTCGTTCATGGGTCCTTGATACAGGATGTGGTTTTCATATCTGTTCTGATTTGCAGGGTCTAAAGGAAAGTGAGGAGATAGAGCGAGGAAGGATAAACCTGATCATGGGAAACAGAAAGTCTTCACCAGTAACCAAGATCGGAGTTTATCAGCTTCTGCATAGTAATGATGTTAGATTAGATTTAATAAATTGTTGCTATTCGTCTGAGATGACGAGAAACATTATTTCATTTCATGCATTGTTCAGACAAGGTTTTACATATTCTTTTAATGATTTGAATGGTTCAATTTCTGTTTATAAGAATGGTGTTTTTATGTTTGAAGCTTTGCCTTGTAATGGTGTGTATGAAACAGTGACTTGTGTTGATAGCCTAGGAAATAGTGTACTTAATATTGACTTGTCTAATAGTGTAGACAAGGCATGCTTGTGGCATTGTCGTCTTGGACACATTAACAAGAAACGCATAGCCCAACTCCAAAAGGATGGAGTGTTGGAATCATTTGACCTAAAAGCAAATGATATGTGTGAATCTTGTCTTTTGGGAAAGATGACAAAATCACCATTCACAGGGTCTTGTGAAAGAGGTGAAGGTCTGTTGGATCTCATACACACGGATGTGTGTGGGCCCTTCAGATCAACTACAAGAGATGCTAATCGATTCTATGTGACTTTCACTGACGATTATAGCAGATATGGATATATCTACTTGATCAAGCATAAGTCAGAAACTTTTGAAAAGTTCAAAGAGTTTAAGCATGAAGTCGAAAATCAATTGGGCAGAAAGATAAAGATACTTAGATCCGATAGAGGCGGGGAGTATCTTAGTATCGAGTTTAACGACTATCTGAAAGAATGTGGGATAGTCTCACAATTGACTCCTCCTAGGACACCACAGTTAAATGGTGTAGCTGAGAGGCGCAATCGAACCTTGTTAGACATGGTTCGTTCTATGATGAGTCGGGCTTCGCTTCCTATTCACTTCTGGGGGTATGCCTTAGAGACAGCCGCCCACATCCTCAATCTTGTCCCTACAAAGAAGGTTGCCAAAACACCTCACGAAATGTGGACAGGGAAAGTTCCCTCATTAGCACATATTAAAGTCTGGGGTTGTGAAGCTTTCGTAAGACGAGAGACTCACGACAAGCTAGCAGCTAGAAGTGAGAAATGCGTTTTCATTGGTTACCCAAAGCAGTCTTTTGGATATTTGTTCTACAGGCCTAGTGAGAACGTGGTCTTTGTAGCACGAAGAGGAGTCTTTCTTGAAAGAGAGCTCATATTCAAAGAGGACAGTGGGAGCACTATTGACGTTGAAGAAATTCAAGAGTCAGCCAATGAGGGAACCTTAGATGACACTAGCACTCAACCAGAGGAAACAGTTCCTGTTGAACCAATTGATAACTCATTACCTCTTAGAAGATCCACTAGGGTGAGTGTGCCACCTGAGTTGTATGGTTTTCATATTACTTCAGATGGTGACACATTCATAAGTGACAGAACACTGGTAAACTTAGATGAACCAGTCACTTATAAGGAAGCAATGGCAGGCCCAGAGGCTTCCAAGTGGAAAGAGGCAATGGACAGCGAGATTAAGTCCATGTATGACAACCAAGTTTGGAATTTGGTTGATAGTGCACCAGGTCGTAAGACAGTTGGGTGCAAATGGATCTTCAAGAAGAAGACAGACATGGATGGAAATGTGCACACATTCAAGGCTCGACTGGTTGCAAAAGGTTTCACTCAAACCCCAGGGGTTGACTATGATGAGACCTTCTCACCAGTAGCTAAGATTAAATCTATTAGGATATTGCTCGCCATAGCTGCCTTTCATGATTATGAAATCTGGCAAATGGATGTCAAAACTGCTTTCCTTAATGGGAAGTTGGCTGAAGATGTTTACATGAGTCAGCCAGAGGGTTTTGTTGATGCAAAGTTCCCCAATAGAGTGTGCAAGCTTGAGAAATCCATTTATGGATTGAAACAAGCATCTCGCAGTTGGAATCTTTGCTTCCATGAGAAAGTCAAAGAGTTTGGTTTCTCTAGAAGTGAAGATGAGTTTTGTGTGTATATCAAGGCTAGTGGGAGTATAGTAACTTTTCTGGTGTTATATGTCGATGACATATTACTCATTGGTAACGATGTTCCAACCTTGAAAGAAGTTAAGTCTTGGCTTGGAAAGTGTTTTGCCATGAAAGACCTTGGAGAAGCTGCCTATATTCTTGGGATTAGAATATTGAGAGATAGATAGAAGAGACTAATTGGACTTAGTCAGAGCACATACTTGGATAAGGTACTAAAGAGGTTTAGTATGGAAAACTCCAAGAAGGGAGAGCTACCTATCCAGAGCAATACCAAATTAAGTAAGACTCAATGCCCGAGTACAGATGTTGAAATAGATGACATGAGTCGTGTACCTTATGCTTCCGTTGTCGGATCGATCATGTACGCTATTACATGTACTCGCCCTGATGTGGCATTTGCTTTGAGCATGGTCAGTCGCTATCAGGGAAACCCAGGTAGAGCTCATTGGGTAGCAGTTAAGAATATACTCAAGTATTTGTGAAGGACAAAGGACTGGGTCCTTGTGCTTGGTGGCAGTGATACTTTGAGAGTAGATGGTTACAGTGATGCCAGCTTTCAGACGGATAGAGATAACTTCCGTTCTCAGTCAGGCTGGGTGTTTTTACTGAATGGAGGAGCAGTTACTTGGAAGAGTTCCAAGCAAAATACGGTGGCTGATTCTACTTGTGAATCAGAGTACATAGCAGCAAGTGAAGCGTCGAAAGAAGCAGCTTGGTTGAGGAACTTCATCGGGGATCTCGGAGTTGTTCCAACCATCCAGGAGCCTATGGAACTGTTCTGCGATAATGAAGGAGCGGTTGCCTTGACAAAGGAACCAAGAGATCATGGTAAGACCAGACATATCGACAGAAAGTACCATTTCATCAGACATAGAGTAGAAGAAGGCCATCTTATAGTAAAGAGGGTGTCATCTGAAGATAACCCAGCAGATCCTCTCACAAAGGGTCTGAGTAGGGCTAAGCATATTCAGCATGCTCGGAGCATAGGACTGAAAGATGATATTAGTTTTAGTAGTTAGATTAGTTTTTGAAACTTGTAACAAAGTAAATGTAATTGACTTTTGGTGATTAAATAATAAAGTATTATTTATAAGTTTGGCTACTACCTTTTGTCGATTGTTTATTATTGTGTTTCATTTTTGCATGTTTTACTTCCTGAATAATAAGATTATTCAAACTCCACAGTCGCTCGTACTCTTGGAAGTAAGTAGTGAATTAAGACTGTCATGAATTGGATTGCAGATTGTCTAAGGATAGACATGGCAATAGAATTGCTGCAACGTTCATGAGTACTCAGAAATTGAGATTTGAGTATTGGATAAACCCTCGCTCAGAGTATTACTTCATGGAATTCATCACGAGTAATACTGAGACGATAATATCTTATAATCTTGAAACGAAGATATATGAGTTGTAATTTACAAGTCGGTTGTGCATTGGTGATACGAAAACGCATCAGTAACTTGGTGTTATAAAACGTATTGTCATGCATAATTTGATGAGTAAAAGATACAAGCATATGAGTCAACGTTTATTCGTTCCTTTTGCCCTAACAGGAAAAGCGATATATGTGGGCCCCTCGATGATTTGGTGTTGACTTATGTGCTGGGCCCAGCCAGGACTAAATTGATGTGTTCGATTAGAAGTCCTACATCATCACAAATCAGGAATCGGGAAACATAGATTCTGGACAAACAGATTGATTACATTCCATGTCTTTTGTCTGGGGATATCAAGCAGAACGAAGGGTTATATGATCACTTATCTTAGGACACGTAACTGACTGGGTCAGAGTTCGGCAGCAGCTTTTTGGAAGCTACAATTTGCTGGTCAAATTTAGAAGGCATACTAGCAATTATAGTTACAGACTTATCCAAGTGGGAGACTATTGGATTAGGTGTCTAAGCCCATAACTATAATTGGTATGTACTTGAATTGATAGCAGCACAGTCCTTTTGGGTTGCCCTCAACCTAGCAACTGGACAAGGAAATTATGAAAGGAGAGATATTAATTTATAAGATTAATAAATTAATATATATATAAATGATTTATTAATATGTTAATGGATTAATATATTAATTAGAAATCATTATGTTTAATTAATTGTTAGCCAGAAATTAATCAGAATTGATTTTGGGGTTAAAAGAATTAATTATAAGGTGCAGGGACTAGTTTGCAATTATCTAATAGTTGAGTGGAAGGCTCTAGAACCCCCTTGGAAGAGGGTGGACGAAATCTTTAGGGGAAACCCTAATAATTTCGTCCATAGGGGCTTGGATAAGGCCCTTGGGTTTGCTTAGGCCCTAAGCAAAGGATAACTAGGGTTTCCCTTAAACCCTAGTTCCCTCAACTATTTAAGGAGCCTCCTGGTTCACATTTTGGGTACTGAATTCTTTGGAAGAAACCTTAAGGCCGAGATTTTGCATACTCCCTCTCCTCTCTCTCTCTTCTACTTTCCTTCTTGCTAGTTTGGGTGTGATTCCATTAGAGGCATTACACTTGTGGTGCTAAAGCTTCCAAGAAGATCAAGATCAAGATCAAGGGATTATCAATTGTTTGCTATAACAATTGAAAGGTATGTAAACCCTAAACCCTAGTTTGTTAATTTCGAAATTAGCCTCTCTCCTCTAGGGTTCTTGTTTTGCAATTCAAAGTTGTATGTTCAATAGTTAAAACATAGATCCAAAGTAGGTTGCATGTGAACTTAGGAATTGTTTTCTAGTTTATTTGTTGTACCTAAAACCCATCAAATTTGAGCAATCGTCATAGTCTCTGACGAGTTCAGGTGCCAGGGTCTCCGACGAGGAGAAGTGAGCACGAGTTCACCAAAGGAGAGGTGACCAAAAATGTTGTCGAATGGACGAGGCGAGGTGAGGTGAATTTCGATTGTTGCTACATCCGACCTATGAATGCTTTGACGTCTTCCCTTAATAGCTGGTGTGTGATGAGTCGAATAGAGTTCTTGTATGCCAAAACCCTAAATGGATGTGAGATTGAAGAAGAAAAGCGTACATGAGGGAAGTGTTTTTGAAACTCTTCATCGAAATCACGATTATATGTAAGTGGGAAATAAAAGCCCTAGTTGGTGGTCGCCATTTTGTGATATTCAGGAATAAACGCGAGTTTTTAAGAAAAAAAATTATAGAACGATTATATGAGTTGTCTAGGTTGATAGCAGAGATGGTATCGTGATTAGGGTTTGAAGAGAGAAGGGAAGAAGAGAACGAAAGGAGATCTTGAAGAGGGGTTTTAAAATTTTTAGAATTTTAAGAGGATTTCATTTCCCCCTTTTAAGAATGCGTGTTTTGAGTAAAAATCATAAAGCGACATTCACAGAGGACGCACATTTTAGATCAAGTGCCCTCCGTGTTTTTAATTTTTTTTTACATGAGACACTAATTTAAGGGCACGCAATAATGTGTGACCTAAATCCTTAAATTTATTGAAGAGATGACACTTTTTTAATGTCACTCTCTTTTGCGTAACATAATGAGTGCCGTGGTTTGCGCATCGTAAAAGGGTCTTTTTCTTGTAGTGAGAGTATACTGTTTGGAAATCCCACTTTAAACACCTCACTAAATCCAACCTAAACATCACTCCCGTAAGTAGATCGATCAGTATAGTGACTTGGAATCACTTATAAATCTTGATTATAGGTTCATAATAATGACTATGACTATAAATAAAAGTACACTTGAATAAAATAAGTGTAGCTTAACTTACATATCACACTGATGAAAACTGGGAATTAAGCGGGTAGAAATCTAACTCGAGAGCTCGTAATTGCTGGCTATCTGACACTATAGGGCTTCGCTAAAGGGGTTCAGGAACTCAAGAGTATCAGGACTAAGGGGTGGAAAGAGCACCATAGGATTCGGGTGGATTTAAGATGACAAATGAGCTGAAACTCAAGGGTTTATATAGGCTTGAAAAGGGTGCGCGTTGTGCACTATGTCCCCTGCATGCCACGCATCTAGTCAAAAGTGTTGACATGTCGATCTCTGCACGGTGCCATGTATCAAATATTGGGTGGAGTGACAATGCGTGCCGCGCATGCTGTCTATGCGCGCGGGTGCACGTGGAAAAATCAGAATTCTTAGAAAATTCATAACTAATTCATACCAGCTCCGTTTTCAACGGGTTTTATATCGTCGCGTAGCTATCGACGAGATCTACATATTTCATTTAGACTTTGTTGGCTAAGTTTGAATTTATTTTTAAAGTTATATTTTTAACAGGATTAGGCTGTTACAGTCCTTTAAAAATTCATAACCCTCTCATATGATATCCGTTCTCGACTATCTTTTTATCGCATGATAGGTATTGACAAGATCTTCAACTCTCGTTTAGATTGTTTTTCCTAGTTTCTGAGTCGTACACTGCTATGCTTAACTATTAGAAAAATCGTAACTTCCTCTCACGAAGTCAGATTTAGGCGTTCTTTATATATACAAAATCTTTGTCACGTATATTATAACTTTGGTTAAGATTATTTATCCTAAATAATCTTCTATCAAAAATTCAATTTTAATGTTTATAATATCTTATGCGTCAAGCCCGAATTTACGGGTGTTACAATTATCTCCCCCTTAGGATGATTTTGTCTCGGAATCATCAAAAAAACAAGGCTTGTATATTGACTCCGCATGTTACCTTTCCATCCTAGTTAATAACCGTAATTCTTATGTGTTTTCAGTAGAGTTTTCCACTCTTAGACTTTTTGACTATTAGTGGTGCTCAATCTTGCGCCTGCTCTAAATTTGATCTCTATTGTAGGCTCCTGCTCCATCTTAACCTGAGATAAGTTCTTTACCTTGACTATCCGAACAGATTGATGTGTCATGTTCTAATAACCTCTTATCGAATGATGCAATGGATAGACTCATGTGTCTTTGAGTCAGACTCCAGAATGGAAGATACCTTTATTCATGTTCTAATATGAAATAATCACTTTATAGCATGTAGCACTTCTAGCTAGAAGTTGATTTAGCCTTAACGACGAATGTGATACTTCTATTGACCGCTTCAATTATCTTTTTGATCAATCTTATGGCTTGAGTCGGATGCTACATCGAACATGGTTCTTTGTAACTTACTTTGCAAACTTATCTTAGCTGGACTCGATTCGATATGACCACTAGGTTTGGAATAACAATCATTTTCTTTAGTCATTACCGAAACGATGGTAATGATAGAGACGTTTAAAATGAAATTAATTACTAGTTCATTGCTAGCTTGTGACACTTCCTAATCCAAGTGCGAGTCTTGTGTGAGTTCTGTGCTTTCGGTAGTATAGGCCTCCACTACCTTTTACACCTATTCATACTCGTCCCAAGAATTGCCTCACAGTCCCCATGTTCTTATTCCTAAATTCAAACAACAATTTAACACATATGAATGTGTCCAAAGATACATAATGAATTTCCCTATACTCCACTAGGATTTCTTTCATGTGTATCCTTAATAGCAATTTGCTTCAACTTGGTTGATGGTTGAAACACTAGACGATGGGATGACTTCAAGGATTTACAACAAAATTCTATCCTTCCGCAAATGAAAAGTATACTTCTCATGTTCCAGACGTATTATTTATCAGACGTATTCTAAAGGCAAGATACCATTCTTACGATATCTTCCGATAGGTATCATTCACTATCGTAAGCCTTCTAATTTCCTCCTTTTGCTCAATCCGCTACGAATCTGTATCATGATGTTTTGTACGCCAAAGAAGGTGTTCGGTGTATCGAGATGAGAATATAGATAGGGAACATTTAGACGCATGATCCCTTTATTACTCTGAAAAGTTATATGCCAGTTCTAATACCGTAATTAAACGTTTAGATACAGGAACACATAAAATTTCCTAATTCTAGGTTGGCAATAGACCTTTAAACTTATTTATATAATATCAATTTTAGATAGCAACCTAAGGCATGCTATAATATAAATCATTTAGCACATAATAGCAATTAAGGCTCATTCCGTAACGTATTCTAGTGCTTGTATCAATTTAGGTATACTACCTGTTTTGGTCAAAAATGATCAAATATAATTCGACCCAATTGTAGGAGAGGCTGTGATGTTAGTGCAATGTAAGTATAAAATAATGATCGAAATGAGACAAGTGAGTTACAAGGAAAGCCCTTGACCCTTTCTAGGATCTCCGGCTTAAAACCTTGGGAGGTGATAACGATCTCCTACTTTGATGTATTTTATTGATTTAAATCTGAGATTACAAAGATGATGGATGTAATACAAGTACAAATGTACTGCTCGAAAAAATCGTGTGTGTAGTGTGCTAGATACATGCGTTATTATTGTCTAGTGTAAGTAACAAAAAGTCTACTAATTACGGGATCCTCCGGAATTAGCATATAAACGTTATTTGACTTGGTATTCCCAGTCTTTTTCCTGGATGAGATGACTCTTCATTGAGAATAAGTCTTGTGTTGACCAGTTCTGCACATGTGTGAAAAATAAAGCAAAATATTGTCGTTATAAGTGTTAGAAATATTAGTGGTAATAATCAGGATCATAGGATATGTTTAAGGATCCCGAGGCTTCAAAAATATTTAAGGATCTTGAATATGAGTTAAGGATCCTGCCCCTAACAATTGCCCTCAAATTATACCAGCAAAATACTAAGGTTAGTTTTCCCATATTTAAAGGTATAATTTAAAAAATAATAATAATAAATGAAAGAGATAAAAGATTTAATATTTAAACCCTAATTGGATAGGGTTTATCTGTCCAATGTTAATCTTCATGCAGTTAAATCGTACCATCTCTCTTTTTCCATTAGGTTAAATAGGTTGATCCTCTTAACTTCTTTTACCTTTCCAAACACGTCTTCGTCCACCTTCACAGGTAATTTCTTTCTCTTGTTTTCCTTTTGTTCCCTTCTTTTCTCCGATCATGGGCAAGAAGGCGACTTGTTCTTACGCCAGCATTACTGCTCCTCTAGAGAAAAATTTTGTTGATTAGGGGATTCTGGCCCATGATGAGGTCTTATCCATCAATTACGAGGACATGCAGTCCATTAAGGCCAATGGAGCTTTTCCCTCCGATGCGATCTTCAGGTCCTTTGATCCTTCTATTCAGCCTGATTTCGTTTCTCCTTCTTAGGTATGCTTCCCTGAATATCCCTTTTCTTTGGGTCTCAAATATAATTTTTTGAGTATTGTTTCTGATTTCTTTCAAGCCACCAAGCTTTCGTATATCCAAGCAATGCCCATTATTTGGAGGATTTTGTACTGGATTGAGCGAGTGAATCATTCCCACAATCTAGACATTGGTCTTACTTAGTTGGCTTTTGTTTATGATCTCTCTACTTTTGGGAATTCCCGTTTTCTATTTAAGGTTAAAACAAACACATCCCCTCTTATCCTGAAAATCAAACACAATGATGGAGCCTGGAAGGAAAAGTATTTTTTTGTGAAGCGAGACTCTATCGCTGATGCGGATCTCTTGCCTAAAGCTTGGGTTGAAAAGGGTAGGATCTCATTTAATGATCATGAGGATCCAAGGACTTACGTTTCTTATTTTGTTTATTTTGATTCAGGTTACATGTTCGGAGAAGCTTTCCCTGTTGTTGAGGATTCTGAGGATAAGGTTAGGCATTTTCTTGCTTTATCTGCGGAGATCAGATCACTCAAGCATGAGTCTCCCAGCCTTCAAGAAGGTTAATCTACCACAACTTCGATGGCCACTAGTAAGAATCCTTATCAGCGTTTTTATGTATTTAATCATCATGATCCTGATCTTATGAGGATCCTTCTTATTGTATAGTATCCAAAAATACTCGCTCTAGTTCTCGATTCGTCTTGTCCAAGCTTGAAGACGACATATCTAGCGGTTTACTCATGGTGAAGAAGGAAAAGGTCCCTCCTTATCTTCCTCCTAAGAACACTCAGCTCGACCTCACTGTGAAGACCCCGACATCTCGCAAGAGAAAACCATCTGATACCTGGGATCTTGAGAATCTTGGAACAGAGGATGTGTTACAGAAGCTGGTTTCCTTCATCTAATCTGTGAGTATTCCTGTGTTCTTTTCCGTTCAGTTTTATTGTCTATTTACCATTGTTCCTCTTAGGTTATTGATCATGTCTCTCGTTCCGATGAGGGTATCAAGGCCAAGCTCGCTCAAACAGAGCATGCTTTGAGAGAGTAAAAGGTAGTCAAAAAGGAGCCCCTGAAGAGAATATTGGAGAATCTGTCTGGAGAGAAAGCTAAAAAGGAAAAGGAGAATGTGGCTGAAATGGATGACGTGATTGCTGAAGTGAGGATGAATGTTATTGTTGCTGTCTGGGTGCCAAAATTTAAGCTTGTGGAGAATCTTAAAAATACGGGATCCTATAATGTAGCAGGATGACATGAGACCCTAAGCAAATTGACTGGAAAGCCTGTTGGTGCCAATCAGGATCCTACATCCCAGCCAAATGAAGGAGGAGAGAAGACATATGTGGCTCTAGGTGGTGGTGATCAATCTGCAGCTTATGATTGATTTAGTTTCAAAACAATTTGAATAAATTTGGGTCTGTAAAACAATATTTCAATCTTTCTTTGGTGGAGTTTGTGGGCAACCCCTTTTATGCTATTGTTGTTTTATATTCTTTTTACTTTGCAAGTTTAATGTGCTTGATACGATCGTAGGATTTTTGAGGATCCTCACATAACCAGGATCCTGAAAAATTCAAGTCTAACATTAACTCTTCAGGGTCTAGATAACCCAAAAATAGCTAACAATCAGTTCATGATTTTAAAGTAGCTAAGACCTTTTAGGAAAATAAACTCCTCATTATTGCATAGGAAAATTAGCTTTAAGGATAGATAAAACCTGGTGATTTTTTTGGCTTTTTGTAACCTTCTGATTTTAGGAGAAGTCTGAACTTGTGCTTTCTTTTGTATGATATGAAAGAATCCTTGCTTTAGGAGTTCATCATAGAAGATCCTTTTTGAGATTTTACTTAGCAAATCGAGGAGGATCTTTTTTTAAGAATTAACTGGGAATAGTCCCAACTTCAAATGCAAATGGGGAAGATCTTTGTTTATAACATAATAATGCTACAAGACATAGATGTTTCCTAGAAAACTCCCATCTTTTGGAGACACGATTATGTTCAGCAAACTTTTAAGGAGAATTCCAACTTAATATAACACATTAGTTTAAAGAAGTAACTAGGGAAAGTCCCAATTTAGGATAACACATTAGTGTTATAAAGTTTACTAAATTACTGGGGAAAATCCCAACTTAGGATAACATGTAGGTGTTATAAACATTAGTAAATTATTAGGGAAAATCCCAACTTAGGATAACACGTAGGTGTTATTAACCTTATGAAATCACTGGGGAATATCCCAACCTAGGATAACACATAAGTGTTATTAACCTTATGAAATCACTAGGGAATATCCCAACTTAGGATAACACGTAAGTGTTATAAACGATATGTTCAAACATTAGGATCTTGATATATGTTCAGATCCCATAGTAAGATTTTTGTGCGTCCAAGCAAGTTGTAGAAACCTTAACCTGTATGAAAAAGGTAATTAACTCTTTAAAACTTAGAGGGGATTAAGTACCCTCAATCGTAGGAGAGATGGTCAGTCTCTGTTCATGGTTACTTAGATAATTGCATATTATAATTGTCAAGATCATAGAATTATGTATCTATCAGGATCCCTGAACGCTATGATCCTCGAATTCCGGGATCCTACAACATCGGGATCATCGAATGCTAGGATCCCTATGTGTTAGGATACTCGGATGCTAGGATCCTTATGCGTTAGGATCCTTGATTTCCTGTGCATAGAAAACGTTACGTTGGCGTAGATGTTATCTGTAACACCTGTTCCAGGTATTATTTAATTTTATAAGTTTTTAGGGTTTTGTACTGGGACTCGGCGAGTTGGGGAGCTCCAACCTCATCGAGTAGAGATCATTTATGTGGACGTGGGACTTAGAACCTACTCGAAGAGTCGGAAGACCCCGAATCGAGGATTAGGCGCTATAAAGGGAAACCCTAATTTTCAGGGGTTTGTACCCTATTTAAAGAACTTATGGCTCATTTGTAACCTCTTTCATCGTTATTACAGTCCAGAAAGAAACCCTAGCCGCATTTTGGTGCTTTCTTGAGTGTGTGAGCCTTGGAGAGTGGAACTTATGCTTTTGAGAAGGAAGCTTCAAGGTTGAGGAGATTGAAGAGAGGAGAAGGCTTTGGATCCGACATGTACTTGCATTTAGCATCCATTTAGAGGTAAAAAGTTTCTACCTTGATCTCTATTTCCTTAGATCTCATTTTATGGAAGAATATGGTCAGTTTTGGTGCAAAATAGGGTCATACTCGGATTTGGACTTGTCATGAGGATATGGTTCCAGATCTAGACACCTCTAGGTCTCTCATGACATAAAGTTGCTTCCTTTACCTAGTCTAATCCCTTTTCCATGTCGTAAGTTTTGTTTGAACCCTAGTTTTAGTGTTTTAGCTTTGTGAGGTCTTGCATGCAGGTAAAGTTTGCAACTTTACATGGTAACTACACTAGGGGAGGTTGGATCTGAAGTTTGGGACCTTAGATCCCACTAGAAAGGACGAAACACAAAAGGAATGAAGGAACTCGTCGAGTCCCTTAGTCGACTCGACGAGTCGGGTAGGGTTTACCAGTTTTTGAGATTCCGAATGAGTGCAGTGAAGGATTAGAGTTTTGGCCTGCATGAACTTTTGGTCATCTGGACATTTGATGAACTCGACGAGTCACTTAAGTGACTCGACGAGTGGACTCGGGATTCAGTTGAATGGAGTCGGAAGGAACTCGACGAGTTGCTGGATGCACTCGACGAGTTGAGGTCAACATTGACTGTTGACCTTGACCTTGACCAGGGTTGACTTTGAGGGCATTTATAGTATTTCGGGATTGTGAAAAGTTAACCACATGATGATTATAGGAAGTTGAGTTGGAGCAGTGTGTGGGATTTATCTGATCTTAGCTTGTCAGTCCAGCATTCGAGAGGCGAGTCTCCTCACCATACCAATGGGTCTAAGGCACCAAGGCCGACCCATTTTGTGATATGTGGCATACTCGTTGATTTAGAGATATATGGTATGATAGTTAGTTATGTTTGGTATTATGCTAGCTATATATGTGATACTTATAGGGAAGACCATGGGGGGAGCCCATGACACTTGGATGTAAGACCATGTGGAGGAGGCCATGGCTTTTCAAGTAATGACCATGGGAGGAGCCCATAGCACTTGGATGTAAGACCATGAGGGGGAGCCCATGGCTTTCCAGCTAAAGACCATGGGGGAGCCCATGAAACTTAGGTGTAAGACCATGTGGTGGAGCCCATGACATCCTGGAGTAAGACCTTGCGTGGAGCCCATGGAATCCTTATATGTTCGTATGCATGGCTTATGTGATATATGTAGCTTTTATAACTAATATGATATGTGGTATGTGGATTGTGTCTGGGGTATGCTCTGGGGAACTCACTAAGCATTAGATTACAGTTTGTGGATTTGCTTCAGGTTCATCTAAGCCCAAAGGCAAGGGCAAGGCTTGACGGCGTAGCGTGCACTCTCTCTCTTAGGCATTTTTATGGGACACTGATGATTTTAAATAATGTTGTTGTGGTTATGAATTTTGAAAACAATTGTATTGAGGTTTTCAGGTTTATGGAAAATGTTTTGGCTAATTCAAAATGAAAATTTTCTTTTGAAAATTGGGTCGTTACATTAGCTCAGTTAACGCTCCTCTGATGCTTAAGTTAGTATTGGTTCTCATAAGAATAAAAAGAAATAGATGAAAATAGAAGGTAGAGAGAGTGTACCTTGAGTTTGTTCAAAAATGATTGATACAATTTACATGAAGTATGCTTTTAGATGGATGGCATTATAGGATCTTTGCAAGATGTTACCCTCAAGGGTAGCTAGACAATATGCATACTTTCCCGCTTTTGAATCAATGAGATACGGTCCTTCCCAATTAGTTGCCAACTTGCTTGCACTGGGATCCTTGGTGTTTTGGAATGTTTTCCCAAGTACCAAGTCACCTACCTGGAACCCTCTGACTTTGATATTCTTGTTACATGCCTTAGTGATCCTTTGTTGATGGGCAGCAAGGCAGATCTTTGCAAGATCCCTAAGTTCATCGATATTGTCAAGATCCTGGGCTAGGATCCTATCGTTGCTCTCTTGATCCTACAATTTATATCTTGTTGTTGGGATTACTACTTCAGTAGGGATCACGACTTCTATTCCAAACACCAAGGAGTATGGAGTTTGGCTAGTGGCTGCCTTAAAAGTGGTCCTATCTGCCCATAGGGCGAGAGGAAGTTCTTCTGTCCATCTTCCTTTCTTCTCATCTAACCTCTTCTCTAGATTGTTGACTATGATCTTATTGCTGGATTCAGCTTGACTATTATCTTGAGGGTGAACAGGAGTGGATATTATCATTTTAATCCCCCAAATCATATAAAAATCTCTAGTCCTTTTGCTTATGAACTGGGATCCATTATTGCATATGATCTCAGTAGGGATCCCAAATATGGTCAAGATATTCTGCTTCATAAACGAGACCACTTCCTTATCTCGTACTTGAACAAAGGCTTCAGCCTCTTTCCATTTCGAGAATTAATCTGTCATCACTAACATGAATACCTTTCTCCCAGGGGCCTTTGGTAACTTGCCAACTATATCTATTCCCCATTTTATTAATGACCAAGGGGAAATGATAGTATGTAACGGTTCTGCTGGTTGATGTAGGATGTTTCTATGTCTTTGGCAAGCATCACATTTTTAGGCATGCAAGAAAGCATCCTTTTTCATTGTTGGCTAGTAGTATCCGACCCTTAACGCTTTGGAGCATAAGGATCTACCCCCAGTATGGTTACCATAATCTCATTCATGTATATCTTTTAGGACTTCTGCAACTTCATGATCTTCTAAGCATCTAATGTATGTACCTTCCATGGTATTCTTGTACAGTCTTCCTTGGATTATCACAAATCGTGAGACCCTCATCATGAATGCTCTCACACTTTTTTCTTCTGTTAGTATTGTTCAATTTTGGAGATATTCTACAATGGGCTAGATCCAAGATTTAGAGTGTTGCGTAGGATCCTGAATGTTGGGACCCTAGTGGTTAGAATCCTGAGGAAGTGGTTGAGGGTCAGTATCCTTAATTATTTCCATGTTGGTTGTTTGGTCATTGGGATCATCTAACTTGTTGGAGGGTCTTCTATCGCTGGGATCAATATATGGGTTATAGGGATCCATATTTCTGGCGGGATCCTAAGGGATGATCCTTGGTTGGCCAGTGTTGTTGCCTCACCATTTTCTTCTCTAGGAACTTGGCTTAGGCTGAAAGCTTCGAATTCAGAGGCCATCTTTTTGAGAATTTGGAGGTATAGTGCTAGTCTTTCACCTTTTACTTCATAGGATCCGTTAAAATTATTAGTTAATAACAAGGAGACAACAAATACATGGACATCCTTGATTTGAAGATCCTTGGCCAACTGTAATCTAATGATCAATGCTTCGTAATCTGCTACGTTGTTTTTTGCATTGAATTCACAACTGGCAGTCTGGTGGGGTATGATGTCCCCCCATGTGACGATTCTAGTATAATGCCTAGGCATGTTCCTCTAAAGTTTGAGGATCTGTCAGTGAAGAGTGTTTATCTTCCCGTGCTTTCTTCTTTCTAGATTTCCTTACTTTCTAACTCTGCTTCAAGTATCTCATCATTGAAATCAACCACAAAGTTTGCTAGTTCTTGTGACTTTATTGCTAATCTTGGTTCATACTTAATGTCATATGTTCTTAGCATCACGGACCATTTTTCCATCCTACCTGACATCTCTCGTTTTTGCATAACATTCTTGATGGGGTAATTAGTTCTCACATGTATAGTGTGTGTTTCAAAATAGTGTCTTAATTTTGTGGAAGCAGTTACTAATGCAAGTATTAGTTTTTCAAGATGGGAATACCTGGTCTCAAGATCCAGGAGAATTTTACTTATATAGTATATAGGATATTGATCCCCATTGAGATCATTGTCTAAAACTGTACTTACAACATTAGAGGGTACAAAAAGGTATAGGAGGAGTGGTTCCTCATCTAGTGGTTTCACTAGCAGGGGTGCAAAACTTAAATAATTTTTAAGTTCCTAAAAAGCATCTTCATTCTCTTTAGTCCACTCAAATCTTTTGTTCGTCTTCAAGATATCATAGAAAGGCTTGCACCTTTCTGAGGATCTTGATATGAACCTATTAAGTGCTGCTACTCTTCCTGTTAGTTGTTGAATATCCTTCGTCGAGGATGGGGATCTTAAATCGATGATGCCTTTTATTTTCTTCGGACTTGCTTCTATTCCTCTTTTAGTCACCATGTATCCAAGGAACTTGCCTGACCTCATTCCAAAGTGGCACTTGGAAGGGTTCAGCTTCATGTTATATTCATCTAGTAAGTTGAAGGTGTCATCATGATCCTTGAGGTGGTCCTCAGCTTTCTTTGATATTACCACCATGTCATCCATGTAGACTTTCGTGGTATCCCCCAGATTATTCTTGAAAATCCAGTTGAATAATGTTTGGTATGTTGCACGTGCATTTTTAAGACCAAAGGACTTAGCAGAATAGTAGTATATACCTGTTAGGGTACTGAATGCGGTATCCTCTTGGTAGGAAGGTTCCATTTGAATTTGTTGGAACCCTGCAGATCCATCCATAAACGTTAGCAGTTCATGGGCCGCCGTTGCATCTATCATGGACTGTATGTGTGTGTTGGGTATTGTATACTACAACATCCTATGGTGCACATACAACCCTAAATGCTTTGGATCTATGTTTTCTCTAATTATACATGCAATATTGTTTCCAAAGCATCAAGCCTACAACTAGAATACAATTGACATAAACAACATAAAATACTAGTTAGGAGTTTACGACTTTATGTAGCTTGTAAAACTTGTTGTATTTGGCCTTTAAGAACCTAGCACCCCAAGTGTGATGTCTCAAATGGTTCACAACACACCTAGGACAAAGGAGAACTTGAGAGAGATGTTGCTAGCTCCAAAAATCGGCTCTAATGAACTCCAAGAACTCTAGTGTCCGATTTTGGGTGCTAAGGGAGTCCTTTTATAGTGTGGCAAAGTCCTTTTATAGTGCTAAGGGTTACATCCATGCAAACCCTAATGCCCATGACCTTTCATATTACTTAGGCTCCATGGATTAAACCTCGATGGACTATCCATGGACTACCATATTGGTTTAGCCCATCCTAAATAACAATTGGCCCACACTATAAGAATCGTTGATTTACCAAATCAATCCCCATATATTTAATTAGTCTCTTTTGATCACATAATTAATTCCAAATTAATTCTTGATCAATACTAATTAAATAATATGATTTCATAATAATATATTAGGCTTGGCCAAGCACTTAGGTTTGTCATCACTAAATCATCAAGGGGTACACAGATCTCGCTTTTATCCCTCCAAGGGTAAAAGGAAAGGATAAACTTCGACTCAAATGCTTGCTTGTACTTACTCATCAAATCACACACAACAATATGTTTTATAACACCAAGTTACTAGTGCGTTTACATATGTCAATATGCAACCGACTTGTAAACTACAACTCACATGTCTTGGTTTCAAGAATATAAGATATTATCGTCTCACAATCACTCGTGATAAAATCCATGAAGTGATTCAAATGAGCGTGGGTTGAATCTAATACTCAAATCTTATTACAAGAGTACTCATGAATACTGTAGCAAACTTGTGCTATGTCTAAACGCCTTTAGAAAATCTACAGACCCATTCATGACAGTCTAGCTTCAATACCTACTTCCGAAGTATGATCGATTGTGGATGGTTTGAATAACCTAGTTATTCGGGATGTCAAAAAATGCAAAGTGAAACACAAGAATAATCGAATCCAATATGGTCTCAGAACTTATGAATATAAATAAAACACCTTTCATTTAATCACCATATTGATTACACACTATTCATTGTATAATGTTTCGATTAATCAATTTAATACTTGAATTAAAACAATAGTTATGCCATGCTCCAAGCATTCACACTATGTTTGCCTATGGTCCTTTCTTTGTGAAATAGATCAATTGAAAGCATTTCAATGATACTCATTTCATAATTCCAAATCCTTACCGTAAACGTAAGAATACCAAAATTTTGCCATTTACTGTAATCTGTTAGATTCTAAACTTATATGCAATGATCCTCTTGTAACGACTATGCACAAAAGTCACAGACACTTGGAAACAGACATTACAAAGTATTCCAATGGAGAGCAATTCCATGGAAACGAAGTCTCACATTCAAAGTACATTCCTTTGAACATCCTTCTTGCATTAAGTTTTCTAATCTTACATAGATTTAAAGAATAACTTCCAGTTATGGAAACATTTCCATATTCCGATTTTGACTATCACTTATTGTGACATCCCCTAATTTCTCGGCTAGAAAAGACCGATTTCGTTTATGCTTTTTAAAATAAAATCAGAGTAATCCTTTAAAAAGGGTGTTGCGGAATTTGCTCCCATAAAAACATGATAATTATATTATCAAATCATTTCGGAAGAAATGTATTTTATTGACTTAAACCATTGGGATGTCATCGTCAATACAGAAACATAAGCATAAACAGAACTTACACTCACTTACACTAGTGATCTACATCTCTTTTAATCTCTCAGTGTAAAGTAACTTCGTATCGATACCTGTGATACAAACAAACTGAGTGGGTCAGGCTTGGGAGCCTGGTGAGCATATAGGGTTTTCAACCCACAATAAATAATAAACTCTTTAAGTTTATCAATCAACAAATAATTTATTAATTTCATCAACCAAAAACAACCCTATTACCCAATCCACATTATCTTATTTATTTCCTAAGCATTTACCCTAAGAATCAAATCTCACTTATTCCTAAGGATTCATCCTAAGGAATAGTCACGAAGTCCATCGCTGCCTAAGGTTCATACAACAGACACTACGTCACATAGTCGCCGGGTTTATACAATAGGCACTACGTCTCATAGTCGCTAAGGTTTATACAATAGGCACTACGTCTCATAGTCGCCAGGGTTTATACAATAGGCACTACGTCTCATAGTCGCCAGGGTTTATACAATAGGCACTACGTCTCATAGTCGCCAGGGTTTATCTAATAGGCACTACGTCTCATAGTCGCCAGGGTTTATCTAATAGGCACTACGTCTCATAGTCGCCAGGGTTTATCTAATAGGCATGAAGTCACATCGTCGCTAAGGTTTATACAACAGGCACTAAGTCCATAGCTGCCAACATACTAAATCTGTAGCTACCAACGTACATCTATACTGTACTAAATTCATAGCTACCAATGTACATCTATACTGTACTTTTATCCCTCATACTTTATCTACCCATTTTTACCCAACATATTTGAAGATAAAATACATATACATTTTAAATCATTTTAAACATGTATAAAACATTCCTTCAACATTCATCTCAAATAAACAAACAACATATATACACATATCACGTATTTTATATAAAATACTTCATATTTATGTGTAAGATGAAAGTGACTACACACTCACCTGATTTAATGAAAATCGGGCAGCAATTCGTTTCCTAAAACGATCGTTTCTAATAAAACCGGGAGTTTTATTGAGAAACCGGGCTCTGCGAAGGGTCGGGCTTTGAAACTGAAAAGATAAATTTTCCGGGTCTTCGGGCACTTCGGGGCGTATTCCGGGGGTTATAATCGATACTGGGGCTTCGGGGGACGTGAAAATAGCCAAAATGTTGAAAAAGGGGCCAAAATTGCCAATTTCTAAATTCTAGCCGGGAGGGTTCGCACCCTCCTATTTATAGCATGCGAGCTGCTGATCGGACGGCCAGGAGAGAAGCCACGCGGCAGCAGATCCGAAGGAGGCAGCACCTGCTCGCACGTGGGTTGCGCATGCGAGGGCGTCGCTGGAGGGCTCTGATTGGACCGAAGTCCGGGTCCGAGGTGGGGGGGGGGGGCTCGTGGCTCATGCGAGGCTCGGATGGATCAGAAGCGACACGGGGCGCGCATGCAAGCTTCCAACGCATCGGCCACATCATCGATTCTGACACCTGTGCGACACGCGTTGCTTCTCGGACACGCCACGCAGCAGCTTCGGACACGTGGCCAACTCAGAGCGAGGGTGACCTGGCAGCACTATTCATGCGAAATTTCTCGAAAAATGTTCCCAATCTTGTAAAATCCATAACATTCTCATACCGGCTCTGTTTTTGACGTTCTTTATATGCATGCGTAGAGAAAATTATGCTCTACAACTTTCGTTTAGACTTCGTCGGAAAATTTTGAATTTATTTTTATATTATTATTTTTAACTCACCGGGACTGGTAAATCCGTTAAAAATTCATAACTTCTTCATCCGACGTCCGTTTTCGTCAGACTTTTTGCCGTTGTACTGCTAATGACGAGACCTTCGATTCTCGTTTAGGTCGTGTCGGCTAAAAATCAATCGATCTAAAATTCGAGTTTTTAGCTGTCTACTACTAAGCCGAAACTTCGAAAAACCATAACTTCCTCATACGAAGTCAGATTTGGGCGTTCTTTTTATACCTACTCTCGGTTTAACGAACACTACAAGTGTCGTTTAGATCACTAAGGCTAAAAAGTAGTTTATCAAAAACTCACTTTTTACGACATTCGGCACCTTGTCGGTTTGTCGCGAAACTTCGACAGGTCATAACTTCTTCGTTATAACTCGGATTTCGGCATTCTTTATATATCCGGAAACCTTGAGACATATACTACAACTTGGTTAAGATTAATCCTTCTAAATAATCTTCCATCAAAAAGTCATTTTTGATGCTTATCGTCTCTAAATTGACTAGCCCGGATCTACGGGCGTTAGAATTATCTCCCCCTTAGGATGATTATGTCCCGGAATCATCAACGAAAATAGGACTTGTATAATGATTCCATACGTTATCTTTCCATCCTAAGTAATAAAATGATGCTCAATCTTACACCTGCTCTTCGTACTAGGTTGGACTTTCAATCGTAACCTACAAGTTACAAAATAAATCCTTATTGAGGACTCCTTCTTCTTCTTAGGATAAGTACTTCCCGTTATCTATTGTAACAGATCGACGGGTCATGTTCTAATGACCTTCATCGGATGATGCAACGTCTAGACTCAAGTCTCTTTGAGTCAAATTCCAGAATGGAATATACCTTCGTTCGTATCTTAATGTGATATAATCACATTTTAGCATATAGCATTTCCAGCTACAAGCTTCATTAACAACGAGTGCGATGCTATCGATCGCATTAATTTCAACCTTCTGACTTTAGTCAGATGCTACATCGAACTTTGTCCTCCAAACCATGTAACAAACTCATCGTAGTCGGACTTAATTTGATATGACCACTAGGGTCGGAATAACAACCAACTTACTAGTCATTACCGAAACAAGGGTAATGACATATCCGAATAAAACGGAATCAATCACTAGTTTCTTGGTAACCTTGTGACTTTCCCTGATCCAAGCATGAGTTCTGTGCTTCCAGTAGTATAGATCTCTACTACTATTCACACCTACTCATACTCGTCCCAAGTATTGTCTCGCAGTCCCCAAGTCCTAAAATCACAAAACAATTTAACACATACGAATGTGTCCAATTAATCATAGAATTTTCCTAGACTCTACTAGGACTTCTTCCACGAGTATCTTCAATCAATTCTACTTCAACTTGGTTGGTGATGGAAATTCCAGACGATGGGACAACTTCAAGAATTACACCAACCATTCATCATCCTGCCAATCGGAGGTGTACTTAAGACGTACCGTACCCCTCTAAACATTATGTTATTTTATTAGACATATTCTAAAAGCAAGATACCACTCTTATGATATCTTCTGATAGGTATCATTCACTATCATAAGCTTTTCATTTCCTCCATCAACTCAATTCTCTACGAGTCTTCACCATAATGTTCTGTACACCCAAGCAAACGTTCGGTGTACCGGGCGAGAATTTAAGATAAGAAAGCTTTATTTACGATAGACGTATAAATCTCCTTATCACTCCGAAACGTTTACATGTTAGTTCTAATCTCGTAATCATACGCTTAGAATCCTACACACATAAGGTTTCCAGATCCGGTCGGCAACAGACAATAGATCCGAACAAATAATGGCATATATGGCAAACATATAGCATTTAGCACATAAAAGCATTTTAGGCATCTTTCCTAAAATAAACTAGTGATCGTGTCTAAATTATGGTAGACACTCATCTCACAATCATCACTTAGCATTCTATGTTTAAGTCTAGAAATCCTACAATTTCTTAGTTCGCTTAAACTAATGCTCTGATACCAACTGTGACATCCCCTAATTTCTCGGCCAGAAAAGACCGATTTCGTTTATGCTTTTTAAAATAAAATCAGAGTAATCCTTTTAAAAGGGAGTTGCGGAATTTGCTCCCATAAAAACATGATAATTATATTAATAAATCATTTCCGAAGAAATGTATTTTATTCACTTAAACCATTGGGATGTCATCGTCAATACAGAAACATAAGCATAAACAGAACTTACACTCACTTACACTAGTGATCTACATCTCTTTTAATCTCTCAGTGTAAGGTAACTTCGTATCGATACCTGTGATACAAACAAACTGAGTGGGTCAGGCTTGGGAGCATTGTGAGCATATAGGGTTTTCAACCCACAATAAATAATAAACTCTTTAAGTTTATCAATCAACAAATAATTTATTAATTTCATCAACCAAAAACAACCCTATTCCCAAATCACCATTATCTTATTTATTTCTTAAGGATTTACCCTAAGAATCAAATCTCACTTATTCCTAAGGATTCATCCTAAGGAATAGGCACGAAGTCCATCGATGCCCAAGGTTCATAGAACAGGCACTACGTCACATAGTCGCCGGGTTTATACAATAGGCACTACGTCTCATAGTCGCTAAGGTTTATACAATAGTCACTACGTCTCATAGTCGCCAGGGTTTATACAATAGGCACTACGTCTCATAGTCGCCAGGGTTTATACAATAGGCACTACGTCTCATAGTCGCCAGGGTTTATACAATAGGCACTACGTCTCATAGTCGCCAGGGTTTATCTAATAGACACTACGTCTCATAGTCGCCAGGGTTTATCTAATAGGCACTACGCCTCATAGTTGCCAGGGTTTATCTAATAGGCATGAAGTCACATCGTCGCCAAGGTTTATACAACAGGCACTAAGTCCATAGCTACCAACATACTAAATCCGTAGCTACCAACGTACATCTATACTGTACTAAATTCATAGCTACCAATGTACATCTATACTGTACTTTTATCCCTCATACTTTATCTACCCATTTTTACCCAACATATTTGAAGATAAAATACATATACATTTTAAATCATTTTAAACATGTATAAAACATTCCTTCAACATTCATCTCAAATAAACAAACAACATATATACACATATCACGTATTTTATATAAAATACTTCATATTTATGTGTAAGATGAAAGTGACTACACACTCACCTGATTTAATGAAAATCGGGCAGCAATTCGTTTCCTAAAACGATCGTTTCTAATAAAACCGGGAGTTTTATTGAGAAACCGGGCTCTGCGAAGGGTCGGGCTTTGAAACTGAAAAGATAAATTTTCCGGGTCTTCGGGCACTTCGGGGCGTATTCCGGGGGTTATAATCGATACCGGGGCTTCGGGGGACGTGAAAATAGCCAAAATGTTGAAAAAGGGGCCAAAATTGCCAATTTCTAAATTCTAGCCGGGAGGGTTCGCACCCTCCTATTTATAGCATGCGAGCTGCTGATCGGACGGCCAGGAGAGAAGCCACGCGGCAGCAGATACGAAGGAGGCAGCACCTGCTCGCACGTGGGTTGCGTATGTGAGGGCCTCGCTGGAGGGCTCTGATTGGACCGAAGTCCGGGTCCGAGGTGGGGGGGCTCGTGGCTCATGCGAGGCTCGGATGGATCAGAAGCGACACGGGGCACACATGTAAGCTTCCAGCGCATCGGACACATCATCGATTCAGACACCTGTGCGATACGTGTCGCTTCTCGGACGCGCCACGCAGCAGCTTCGGACACGTGGCCAACTCAGAGCGAGGGTGACGTGGCAACACTATTCATGCGAAATTTTTCGAAAAATGTGCCCAATCTTGTAAAATCCATAACTTTCTCATACGGACTCCGTTTTTTAAGTTCTTTATATGCACGCGTAGAGAAAATTATGCTCTACAACTTTCGTTTAGAATTCCTCGGAAAATTTTGATATTATTTTGATATTATTATTTTTAACAGATCGGGACTGGTAAATCCGTTAAAAATTAATAACATCTTCATCCGACGTCCGTTTTCGTCAGACTTTTTGCTGTTGTACTGCTAATGATGAGACCTTCGATTCTCGTTTAGGTCGTGTTGGCTAAAAATCACTCGATCTAAAATTCGAGTTTTTAGCTGTCTACTTCTAAGCCGAAACTTCGAAAAATCATAACTTCCTCATACGAAGTCAGATTTCGGCGTTCTTTTTATACCTACTCTCGGTTTAACGAACACTACAAGTTTCGTTTAGATCACTGAGGCTAAAAAGTAGTTTATCAAAAACTCACTTTTTACGACATTCGGCACCGTGCCGGTTTGTCGCGAAACTACGACAGGTCATAACTTCTTCGTTATAACTCGGATTTCGGCATTCTTTATATATCCGGAAACCTTGAGACATATACTACAACTTGGTTAAGATTAATCCTTCTAAATAATCTTCCATCAAAAAGTCATTTTTGATGCTTATCGTCTCTAAATTGACTAGCCCGGATCTACGGGCGTTACACTTATGAAAAAGAGTTACCTCTTCTCAGAGTATGTCAATATGGTCCTTCCAAAATTCAGAATATACTTCCAACTGTGCATAAGCAACCAATCTTTGGTAAACCTCAGATTGTCCTCGGCAATTGCTTAACCATTTTAGTCATATCTCGTTCTAGTCCCTTTTCCCTCTTAATGCCCTAGGCATTTGGAAAATTAGAACAGATTAATATTATAGTATATGTAATCGATCCTATATCCGAAGCATATGGAACACGATTCATAAAAACATGATACTTTACCAGTCTCTTGCTATAATATTTCCATATATAGAATTTCCTTATGTTGAATCATTTCAACATAACATTCACATATGTCCATGCCTAAATTCGATTAAAATCTCAATCTAAGCTTTTAAACTCGAAATGAAGTATGAATTCCTCTCCCTTAATTATAGCAAAACAACTTTTCAAACCCTGCAACTTTGCGAATTGAACCTTTTGTTTTCTATAATTAACATTGCTAACTCGCAACACTTACCATAATAATTATGCTCCCACTAGCATAATAATTATTATCTTACTAGCATAACACTTAATGTTCCACTAGCTTTGACATGTACCCAGAAATCAGCTGGGCTTCTAGAAATCAATAGTTATTGACTTTCTTACCAAAGTTTAGATTTCTGATATAAGATGCTTCGATAAGAGTTTATCTAGGCTTCTCAAACTCATACACTTTTCCTTAGATAGCTCACATGTGTGTCTAAAATTTTTTAGAACTTACAGCCATAAGTCTCAAATGTTTAGACCTTTTCCATTTCTCACAATTCAAACTACGAAGACGGATGCCGTAATCATAATCGAATTTGAGAATGCAAATATCACAATTGCTATCTCCTTAAAATCTACTTAGTGAAAGCGTTTGCTCAAAATCATTTTCATGTATTGGAGAGAAACCTTATGACACTTAGATTTTTATGGTGTATGTGTTCCTATCCATGTGAATTTGTCATAACCATAATCACAAGACAAGGTTAGTGACAAATCCAAACTCATATGGACTGTACTTGTTCAATCTTAATTTCTTGCCATGTGGCAGCACAAGGGCCTGCCATTGCTTCCAAGTTGTTATGCAAACAACTGAGAACTCATAGAACTCACATGCACAGTCAACTTAACTGGAATAGGCACAGAAACAAGAATATGTCAACGCGATAGGTTACAAACCTCAAGTCGTGTGCTAGTGATTAGTTCTTGAAGTTATTCCAGATCATTTAAGACTCCCACTGACCTCTTGACATATAAGATTCACTTTGTCAAGGAACATTACTTGACAAACAAATATTCAAGAGTTAGTGCGGTTTCTTATCAAGACAAACACATCACACAATTGGCCTTAGTTGGTCTTTGTTTTATCCAAAACATCACAACTTACCAATTTCAAATGTACAATAGTAAGAAACATTTTACTCTACATTTGATGACTGTTATAAACCTTTCTTAAGATCATGTCACTCAAGTTATAATCTTGGAGTATGACTCTAAGACCTGATTTTGGAATGAAGTATGATTTATCTTCTTGATTTAACCATTTCAACAATTCACGATTCCTCTTCTTAGCCATACAAATGCATTAAGATGTCCTTAGAAGATTAATTGTGATATGGTCTCATAATCACTAAGATAATCAAAAAACACGATCCTCAAGTACTCTCCCTTCTTCTCAGATTGGAGAAACTTTTATCTTTCTGCCTAATTTGATTCTTCTCATTCGTTCTGTCATACATTGAAACTTTTCCAATGATTCAGAATTATACTTAATCTTGTAAGTATAACCATATTTACTAAACTTTAGTAAATCATAACGAATAGTCTTATCGTTCTTTGTGGTGGACCTGACCAGCGCACAACCAAGTGTACCCGATCCCCTAGTCCTTCACTTGAATCACAGATACATGTGAACAAGGAATTAGTCTTAATTTCCCAAAGGTGAAGTTCTCATTCATCACACAATACAAGTTGCATGATTCAAAGTTTCTATCCAACTAAAACTTGTGTGATGAGAATCTTTCCTTATTTGGTAAATCTTGACACTACCACAAACGAAAGAATCAAATCCATTTCCAATATTGCTATCAATGGAAACATATAAACATCAATTTTCACAAATGCCATTGTAAGGACATATAATACAAAATAAAATCAAAATTTTATTTATTTATAAAATGCGGAAAAAACTTTTCCTTACAATGCAATTACAAATGAAAACTATGTTACTACATATTTCTAAGCAATCTATCATAACTCCTTAGCAGAAGCTCAAAAATCCGATCTTCAAATCATACGATCGAAATCCATCTCTTCGCGATCAGATTCAACATGCTCTTACTTTTAAGCTTCCTTCCTTTTGCATGATCCTACAAAACATCAAAATGCAAAACTTGTCACATTATGTATTAAGAATCAATAATTAGGAACTTAATAGATTTAGATAGTGGACTGTACCTGCAGTAGAACCATGCAATTTGATTAAAGTTCTCATGTAATCAGGGCAGCTTGGCTTCCAATGTCCCTTTCCTTGGCAATAGAAACATACAAGCTCATTTGGAATAGCACATGGAACAGTCTCAGAATTGGCCTTTCTCTTATGATCAAAACTTTTGACCATGGCCAATTCCTTTCCTTTAGGAGAAGGTATCATTTCTGGGATGTCCTTGTCAGCTTGGGATGTAGATCTTCCAATCAAATTTCCTTGACCATAAGGGTTATGTCGTGATCTGTCACGTAGTAGTCTTTAACGAACTCACTATATGATTCGGGAAGTGACTGAAGAACCAAGTCAATACCCAACTTCCTTGGGAACACAACACCCAACATTCCCAGCCTGTCAATATGCAGCTTCATGTCCAAGAGATGAGCACATATAGACTTTCCATCTTTGTGTTTACTAGCCAATAGGGATTGAGTGATCTTGAACTTTTCAAGCCTTCGATCCAATCGTGGAACATCATCTTCAAGAGGAAAGCTTGTTCCAAAAGATTTGGGAAGACCATAGTTGTCTGAACTAGACATCTACAAGGGAGAAATTCAAGTTAGTTGATTTCAGTCCTTAATATAACACCCAAATGAAATATTAAGGCTAGGACCCAACACAATATTTTACAATTCGGAAGAGGGATGCCGTAATCCAATTGCAAAATATTTGAAGGTAGGTAAATGACGATTTACCAATTTCCACCATGAAAAACGACAATGAATTTTAGGTTCTAAATGAATTGAAATTCCTAGATCTTTTGAGATTCATTGAACTTTTCAATGGCAAGTTTAAATCTCGATTATGCCCTTCAAGTTTGTGACTGGGATACCGAGGATCACAAACAAGGTGTGAATAACCATGCAAATTAGCTTGGTACTCTCAATGTTACAGATCACCTAATCATTGTGCCGGTTAACCACACACGCACTATTGATCTATGATTAACATCAAGCTACCCTTTGCCACACACTGTCAGTCCCAGATTAGTGTGCCGGTTAACCACACATGCTCCACCCAAGACTTAACAAGATGCAAAGTGCAATTTTATGGGTTAGCACCAAATTCACATTCTTCCTAAGTAACTAAGATTGGGAATTTATAAGTGTTTAGTTACTTGGTATTTTCATTATACTTTTCATGAGACTTAATGTCCTATCCTACCCTTTTGGCTAACGACCCTCCACCAGTCAAGGAAGCAGTGGGTGAAAGTGGAAACCCATTAAACTGCCATTTTATAGGTAGTAACCTTTTACCCCCTTATAGACTGGCTTCGTGACTAAGGCGTACTAACGGTAAGACTGACTTTTTACTTATACATATATAATTATTAAACCTTTAATATTATAATAGTATAAGGCTGTATTTTAAAATTTTAAAATTCTAGGGTTTGAAACTAAAGTACTCATAAGGGTGACTTTACAAATTCCAAAACTTGAGGGCAAGTTTTGAACTATTCAAAAACTTTTGGTTTCTATAACTTATGAGTTTAATGCATTTTTAATGGAAAAAACTTTTCATGTTCCATAACTTGAGGACACGTTATGGAAGACTTTAAAACCATTATAAAAGAGAGACTTTTCATTTTCCATAACATGAGGACAAATTATGGAGTTCATAAAAGGCATTAAGATCAAATATTCTAACTAATAAAACTATCAAATAATTTTTTATGATCTAGTTAAACTCATAAGTCAAGATAATTCATATCAACAATTTGCAAGAAATTAGCCTAATCATATAAACTAATACAAATCTTGAAATTTTGACAGTTATCTTTTAATTGGGTAAGCATGATCACTACCATATCAAAAAAATCAAATTTTATGAACTAAAACATTTTGTGGTAATGATCCTAATCCAAAACAGGCCAAAAATCCCGAAAATATGCCACCAGAAGCATGAACTCGTCGAGTACATGAACATGACTCGCCGAGTTGACCTTATACTGAGTGGACTCGTCGAGTTAGCCAGTGGACTCGGCGAGTTCATCAGTCAGGGGCCAGAAAATTGATTTTTTCAACTTTGAAAAATTAAGCCATGCATCAAATATAATAGAAAACAATCCTTGGCTCTGATACCACTGTTGGGTTTTGTATACTACAACATCCTATGGTGCACATACAACCCTAAATGCTTTGGATCTATGTTTTCTCTAATTATACATGCAATATTGTTTCCAAAGCATTAAGCGTACAACTAGCATAGAATTGACATAAACAACATAAACTACTAGTTAGGAGTTTACCACTTTATGTATCTTGTAGAACTTGTTGTATTTGGCCTTTAAGAACTTAGCACCCCAAGTGTGATGCCTCAAACGGTTCACAACACACCTAGGACAAAGGAGAACTTGAGAGAGATGTTGCTAGCTCCAAAAATCAGCTCTAATGAACTCCAAGAACTCTAGTGTCCGATTTTGGGTGCTAAGGGAGTCCTTTTATAGTGTGGCAAAGTCTAGGGTTACATCCATGCCAACGCTAATGCCCATGACCTTTCATATTACTTAGGCTCCATGGGTTAAACCTCCATGGACTATCCATGGACTGCCATATTGGTTTAGCCCATCCTAAATAACAATTGGCCCACACTATAAGAATCATTGATTTACCAAATCAATCCCCATAAATTTAATTAGTCTCTTTTGATCACATAATTAATTCCAAATTAATTCTTGATCAATACTAATTAAATAATATGATTTCATATTAATATATTAGAACTTATAATATATTAATAAATCATAAGTAACCTCTTACTCAAGTATCCATCCTATCAAATTGTCCTGGTGATATGCAATCCAAAATGGACCATTCTACTCTCGGGTCAAGTTCATACCAATTATGGTTATGGGCTTAGACACCTAATCCAACAGTGTGGTAGGGGGAAAGGTGTTGGATTAATGTCTAAGTCCATAACTATAATTAGTAAGACTTGACCCGACCCGGCATGGTCCATTTGGGTTGCATGGAATCATGTATTTGGATAGACTATAATGAGAGAAATAACACTAAATGTTGGTTAATATATTATAAGTTCTAATATATTAATAAGGTTATTTAATTAGTATTGATCAAGAATTAATTTGGAATTAATTAAGTGATCAAAAGGAGACTAATTAAATATATTGGTTGATTGTGTAAATCATTCATTCTTATATATGTGGGCTTGTGATCCAAGATTCCTTATGTTGGACTAAGTCCATGGGGTGACCCATGGATACTCCATGGAGGTTAAAATCCATGGAGCATAAGGAATGGGTAAAGTTATGAGTTACATTGTGTAACCCTAATAGCCACCATATAAAAGAATCCCATGGCTCAAGAAATCATGCACTAATGTGTGAGTGTGAGGGCTAGACGATTTCAAGGAGTGTTCAAGTTTCTCTCAAGTTATTCCAAGTGTATTTGGTGTTGTGTGAACCATTTGAGGTGTCACACTTAGGGCACTAGGCACTCAAGCTTCATGAAGACATTCTACATCAAAGAGGTATGTATTCTATCTTGTTATATTTATTATTTTGTATGCTAGATTAGGATAATACCTTGGATGTTCATAATTGTATGTATAATAGAGAAAACATAGATCCAAGGTATTTAGGGTTGCATGTACACTTAGGAGTGTTAGAATGCTCATAACCCAAGAGTGGTATCAGAGCCTAGGCTTGTTTTCTTGTTATACTTGCAAAAGTAGCTGAAAAAATCGAGTTGGATGCATATATTCGATTGTTTTGGCTGGAATTGGACTAGGAACATTACCCTAAGATGTTTTTGGACTTATAAACTTGTTTTTGATGTGGTAATGTTCATGCTAATCCAATTTCTAAGATAATTGTCATAATTTCAAGATTTGTATTAGTTTGTATGTTCATGCTAATCTCTTGAAGATTGATGATTTGAATTATCTTGTTCTTATGAGGTTCTTAGATTAATAGAAAAGTTGTGTGAAATAGTTGTTTTCAATCCATTTTAATCTAAGAGTTGATTCCAAAGTGTGTTTTTGTAACTTGTCCTCAAGTTATATGAAAAGTCACATTTAAGAATCATAAAACTCATAAAAGTTGGCAAAGGTTACAAAATGAAGAGTCTAGTTCTAATTAAATGGTTTTATGACTCCATAACTTGTCCTCAAGTTATGGAGGTTCAAGAGTCTCTTCATTAAATTAAAAAAAAAAATGTAACCTTAATTAGTTCCATAAGTTACAATAAAAAAAGATATTTTTTTTTATTAATTAGTTTAAAGTCTTCCATAACTTGTCCTCAAGTTATGGAACTTGAAGAGTTTTTTTTTTTTTTTTTTTTTTTTTTTTTTTTTTTAATTAAAACTACTTTAAACTCATAAGTTATGGAATTAATTAGTTTTCAATAGTTTCAAAACTTGCCCTCAAGTTTTGGAATTTGAAAATTTTTACTTATGAATACTTTAATTCCAAGTTAGCCCTTAGAATTTTAAAAGTTAAAATTCAACCCTTATACTTTATAATATTATAAGTTAATAATATTTATATATATGTATAAGAGTAAAGTCAGTCTTACCGTTAGTAGGCCTCATTCACGAAGCCGGTCTATAAGGGGGGTATAAGGTTACTGCCTATAAAATGGCAGTTTAATGGGTGTCCACTCTCACCCACCGCTTCCTTGACTGGTGGAGGGTCGTTAGCCGAACGGGTAGGACAAGGACTATATTTCTCCTTTCATTAAAAGTATTAATGATAAATACTAAGTAACTAAACTCTTATTAATACCCAATCTTAGTTACTTAGGAAAATGTGAATTTGGTGCTAATCCATGAAATTACACTTTGCACTTTGTTTAAACCGTTAGTGGAGCGTGTGTGGTTAACCGGCACACTAACCTGGATTTAACAAAGTAGGCAAAGGGTAACTTAATATTTATCATAGTATCGGTGGAGCTCGTGTGGTTAACCGGCACATCGATTGAGGGGTAAATATTAAGGGTACCAAGTATATTTGCATGGTTACTTCACACCTTGTTTTGTGATCCTCGGCATCGCAGTCACAAAACCTGAAGGGCACACTCGAGATTGAAACATGCCTTTGAACAGTTCAATGAATCTCAAAGATATAGGACTTTCAAATCCAATTAAAACCTAATAAATTATTTCGTTTTTCATTGTGGAAATTGGTGAATCGTCATTCACCTACCTTCAAATATTTTATAGCTTGGATTACGGCATCCCTCTTCTAAGTTATAAAATAGTTTGTTGGGTCCTAGCCTTAATATTTCATATTGGGTGTCATATTAAGGACTTTAAATCAACTATCTTGAATATCTCCCAAAAAGATGTCTGGTCTAGACATTTATGATCTTCCCAAATCTCTTGAAACAAGCTTTCCTAAATGAAGATGATGTCCCATGGATATCATACTTCTTTCACCTCCTCCAATTATTCTCCCTAACCCACAAGTTCCTAAAAAGTTTAAGGTGATGGGTTTTGAGCATTCTAACACTTCCTAAGTGTACATGCAACCCTAATAACCTTGAATCTATGTTTTCTCTATATACATGCAAATTTCTTTTTCAAGGTTATTTCCTAACTAGCATGGCATGGGGATTACATAAAACATAAAAACTAGTAGAAATACATACCTTGTTGTTGCTTGGATTCCTTCAAGACTTTGTGAGCCTAGCACCCCAAATGTTGTGCCTCAAATGCTTCACACAACACCACAAGACTTGGAATAACTTGAGAGAATACTTCTAGCACTCAAAATTGGTTATGCCCTCTCTAGTAACACTAGGTCCACTAGCTCCACTTTTGCTAGCCATAGGGTTCCTTTTATAGTGTTGTCACAATTAGGGTTTACACATGAATGCCCTTAATTGTCATGACTCTTGATTTCCCATGACCCATGGATTTGTAACTCCCATGGACTATCCATGGAGCTCCATTTGGTTACATCCATAACCCATAAGCCATGGATCATTAATCTACCATAAAAGAATTGATGATTGTCATAATCAACCCTATATATCTAATTAGTCTCACTTTGATCACCAAATTAATCCTAGATTAATACTTGATCAATACTAATTAAATAATACTATTATTAATATATTAGAACTTATAATATATTAATAATCATAAGTGCCTTATTCTCTCATTTAGTCTATCCAAGTATTGCAATGCCATGCAACCCAAATGGACCATGCCGGGTCGGGTCAAGTACATACCAAATAAAGTTATGGACTTAGACACTATATCCAACAGTCTCCCACTTGGATAAGTCTAATAACTATATTTGCAAATATGACTTCAAAATCCGACTAGCAATCGTAGCTCTTTCAAAGTCTCTCGGAACTGAGATGGTGATGATACGCCATTTAAGATAAGTGATCATATAATCCTCTGTTCTCATGATATCAGCCGGACAAACACATGGAACATGGTCTTACTTATTGTCCAGCATTTGTTTCTCGATCTCTGATTTGTTTCGACATAGAACTAAATTGAACACATCAATTAGGTTCTGACCGGGCCTAGTACATAGGTCAAAACCAAATCATCGAGGGGCCCAGATATCGCTTCTATTTCTAGAAGGAACAGATAAACTTCGACTGATATGCTTGTACTAACTACTTGTTGAATTATTCACAAAGGCACGTTTTATGACATCGAGTTACCAATGCGTTTTCGTGCAATCAATGAATAACCAACTCATAGTCAACAACTCATATCTCTAGGTTTGAAGATTTATATGATATTACCGTCTCACGATCACTCGAGATAAATTCCATGAAGTGATGCAAGTGAGCGTGGGTTGGATCCAATACTCAGCCCTTATGAGTACTCATGAATGTTGTAGCAACCATTGCATTGTCCAAAGCACTTTTAGACAAATCATACAAGCCAAATTCATGACAGTCTTAAATCAATACTTACTTCCAAAATTTGACTGACTGTGGATGGTTTGAATAATAACATAATTATTCTGGAAGTAAAAACATGCAAAATTGAAACATAGTAAACCATCAACACAAGATAGTAACACCTTACTCATAAATAAATAACAACTTTTATTTATCATCAAATGTCAATTACATTTTACAAGTTTCAGGAATCTAATTATTGAAACTAATATCATCCTTCAGCCCAATGCGCCTCGCATGCTGTAAATGCTTAACCCTGCTCAGTCCCTTCGTGAGGGGATCTGCCGGGTTCTCATCTGATGATACCCTCTTAGCCACGAGGAGTCCTTCTATTCGATGTCTGATGAAATGGTATTTTCTGTCAATGTGCCTAGATCTCCCGTGATCTCTTGGTTCCTTAGCCAAAGCAACCGCACTTTCGCTGTCACAGAAAATTTCCATTGGCTCTTTTATAGCTGGTACAACTCCAAGGTCTCCGATGAAGTTCTTTAGCCATATCGCCTCCTTAGCTGCTTCACTTGCTGCTATGTACTCTGATTCATAAGTAGACTCAGCTACTGTCTCCTGCTTGGAACTTTTCCAAGTAATTGCCCCTCCATTTAGGATAAAGACCCAGCCCGACTGAGAGCGGAAATTATCCCTATCAGTCTGGAAGCTAGCATCGCTATATCCTTCCACTCTCAAGTCATCACTGCCTCCAAGGGTAAGGACCCAATCCTTAGTCCTCCGCAGATACTTGAGAATGTTCTTTACCGCTGTCCAGTGTGCCTTGCCAGGGTTCCCTTGATATCTACTGACCATGCTCAAAGCAAAGGCCACATCAGGGCGAGTACAAGTCATAGCATACATGATCGAGCCCACAGCGGAAGCATATGGTATATGACTCATCTCAGATATCTCAGCCTCTGTACTCGGACTCTGACTCTTACTCAGCTTGGCATTACTCTGGATTGGTAATTCTCCTTTCTTGGATTCTTGCATGCTGAACCTCTTCAGCACCTTATCCAAGTAAGTACTTTGACTAAGTCCAATTAGTCTCTTACTCCTATCTCTTAATATCCTTATCCCTAGGATATAGGCAGCTTCTCCAAGGTCCTTCATAGCGAAACACTTCCCAAGCCAGGACTTAACCTCCTGCAAGGTTGGGACGTCGTTTCCTATGAGAAGTATGTCATCCACATACAACACCAAGAAGCTAACTATGCTCCCACTAGCCCTGACATACACACAAGACTCATCCTCACTCCTAGAAAAGCCAAACTCTTTGACTTTCTCATCAAAGCAAAGATTCCATCTGCGAGATGCTTGTGTCAATCCATAAATGGATTTATCAAGCTTACACACTCTATTAGGGTATCTTGTATCGACAAAACCCTCTAGTTGAGCCATGTAAACATCCTCAGCCAACTTTCCATTAAGGAAAGCGGTTTTGACATCCATTTGCCATATTTCATAATCATGAAATGCAGCTATGGCTAACAATACTCTAATAGACTTAATCTTAGCTACTGGTGAGAAGGTCTCATCATAGTCAACTCCCGGAGTTTGAGTAAAGCCCTTCGCAACCAGTCGCGCTTTGTAAGTATGTACCTTCCCATCCATGTCGGTCTTCTTCTTGAAGATCCATTTGCACCCAACTGTCTTACGACCTGGTACATTGTCAACCAAGTTCCAAACTTGATTGTCATACATGGACTGAATCTCGCTGTCCATAGCCTCCTTCCATTTAGCAGACTCAGGGCCTGCCATGGCTTCCCTGTAATTATTAGGTTCATCCAAATCTATTAGTGTACTATCACTAATAAATGTATCACCTTCAGTGGTGATGTGATAACCATAATAAAAATCAGGTGTGTTCCTCACCCTAGTGGAACGTCTTGGAGGTACAGACTCATCTATCGGATCAACAGGAGTTTCCTCCTCAGGTTGGTCGATAGCATTTGAGGTTCCTTCACGACTTGACTCTTGAAGCTCTTCAAGGTCAATTTGCCTCCCACTGTCCCCTTGGCTTATGAATTCTCTCTCACGAAAGACTCCTCTTCTTGCTACAAAGACCACATTATCACTGGGTCTGTAGAAGAGGTAACCAAAGGATCTCTGTGGGTAGCCGATGAAAATACACCTCTCACTTCGAGGTTCAAGCTTATCATGAGTCTCACGCCTCACGAAAGCTTCACAACCCCAAATTTTGATGTGGTCCAGATTGGGAACTTTCCCAGTCCACATCTCGTGAGGTGTTTTGGCAACCTTTTTAGTAGGGACTAGATTAAGGATATGGGCAGCAGTCTCTAAGGCATACCCCCAGAAAGAGATTGGTAACGAAGCTCGACTCATCATGGAATGAACCATATCCAGCAAGGTTCGATTGCGCCTCTCAGCTACACCATTCAACTGTGGTGTTCTGGGAGGTGTCAATTGTGAGACAATCCCACATTCCTTAAGATAGTCAAGGAACTCAATGCTAAGATACTCTCCTCCTCGATCGAATCGGAGCATCTTGATGTTCCTGCCCAATTAATTCTCAACTTCCTGCTTAAACTCTTTGAACTTTTCAAAGGTTTCTGACTTATGCTTGATTAAGTAAATATATCCATATCTACTGTAATCATCAGTAAAAGTCACATAATAGCGATTAGCATCCCTTGTAGCAACTCTGAAGGGCCCACACACATCCGTGTGTACAAGGTCCAACAAACCTTCACCCCTATCACAAGTACCTGTGAAGGGTGACTTTGTCATTTTTCCAAGTAAACAAGACTCGCAACTATCATCTGACTTGAGGTCAAATGATTCCAAGACTCCAGCCTTTTGGAGTTGGCCTATGCGCTTCTTGTTAACATGTCCAAGACGACAATGCCACAAGGATGCTTTATCCAAGCTATCTGAAGAATCAATATACAACACATTATTTCCTAGATTGTCTACAACATTCACGACTTCATATACACCATCACAAGGTAATGCTTTAAAGTAAAATACATCATTGTAATAAACATTAATAGCACCATTTTTATTATCAAATGAAAATGTAAAACCTTGTTTGTACAAGCCATGAAAGGAAATAATATTTCTCGCCATTTCGGGCGAGTAACAACACTTATTCAAATCTAACATTAACCCATTATTAAGCAATAAAGAATAAACTCCTATCTTGGTAACAGGTGATGCTTTCCTGTTGCCCATGACTAAGTTTATCTTCCCGTGCTCCACTTGCTCACTTCTTCTTAGTGCCTGCAAATCAGTACAAATGTGAATACCACACCCTGTATCAAGCACCCAAGAATTAGCATTAGATGAGTTGTTAGACAATATTGTGTAAATACCTGCATGGGTGGGTTTAACCTTCCCATCCTTTAGATCTTGCAGATATTTGGGGCAGCTTCGCTTGAAGTGTCCCTTATCCTGGCAATAGAAGCACTGTGCTTTCTTTGGGTTTGAAGAAGGAGTAATGGGACCTTTCTTTGTCCCACTTGAAGAGGAACCATCAAGAGTCTTACTCTTGGTACCCTTCGAAGGGCTTTTCCTTTTCTTACCCTTTCCCTGCCCAATAGCCAGAACAGGGGCTGTTGAAGGAGTAGAAGTAGCAACCACTTTACCCTTAAGGCCATTTTCAGCTGTCCTTAAGAGTCCTTGAAGTTTGCTAAGTGTGACTTCCTCCTTGTTCATATGATAAGTCATACGAAACTGATCATAACTTGGAGGTAAGGAATGGAGAATGATGTCAATCGCCATTTCCTCAGGAAAGTCAACATTTAGCTTCAACAACCGGTCAACGAACCTTTACATCTTCTGCAAGTGACCGGTGATGGGTTCACCATCCTTCATCCTTGCGGTTATCATGGAGGAGATGATTTCATACCTCTCCTGACGCGCGCTCTGATGGTACCTTTCCATCAGATCCAGGTGCATCTCATAGGGGTAGAAATCTTCATAGGATTTTTGAAGTTCAGGAGTCATGGTGGCCATCATGATGCATGCTACTTTAGTAGCATCCTTTTCATGTGCAACAAACTCTACAAACTCTTCAGGAGTAGCAGTGGCTTCACTCACAACCTTAAGCTCCCTATCGAGGACATATTCTTTGTCCTCATAGCGGGTAATCATTCTGATGTTTATGATCCACTCATTGAAATTGGATCCATCAAAGATGACCTTACCACACAAGTTCATAAGGGAAAAGGAGCCTGTTGGGTTTGAGCCATAAGCATTGTTGGAAGACATCTGAAAGGAAAGAAAGACAAGTTTCATTAGATTAGGAATCCTTAATAATTCACCCAAATGAAATATTAAGGCTAGGATCCAACAAACTATTTATAGTTGGAAGAGGGATGCCGTAATCCACACTATAAAATATTTGAAGGTAGGTAAATGACGATTTACCAATTTCCACCATAAGAACGAAATATTTTATTATTAGGTTTTATTGGTTTTGAAACTCCTAGATCTTGTGAGATACATTGAACTTTTCAATGGCATGTTTGAATCTCGATTGTGCCCTCTCAAGTTTGTGACTGGGATGCCGAGGATCACAAACAAGGTGTGAATAACCATACAAATTGACTTGGTACCCTCAACAATATTACCTAATCGATGTGCCGGTTAACCACACACGCTCCACCGATCTATAATAAGGTCAAGTTACCCTTTGCCACTCTTACTAGTCCATGTTAGTGTGCCGGTTAACCACACACGCTCCACTAACGACTTGGTAAGGTACAAAGTGTAATTTTATGGGCTAGCACCAATTTCACATTTTCCTAAAGTAACTAAGATTGGGAATTTATAATGTATAGTTACTTTATAATTCATTATACTTTTAACAAGTATTTAAAGTCGTATCCTACCCGTTCGGCTAACGACCCTCCACCGATCAAGGAAGCGGTGGGTGAGAGTGGACACCCATTAAGTCACCATTTTATAGGCAACAACCTTATACCCCCCTTATAGACCGGCTTCGTGAATGAGGCCTACTAACGGTAAGAATGACATATTCTTATACATATCTATATAATAAAATTATAATAATAGTATAAGTGTTGATTTTTAAACTTTTTAAAAATCTAAGGTTTAATTTGGAATTAAAGTATTAATGTATAAGACTTTTCAAATTCCAAAACTTGAGGGCAAGAATTGAAACTATTCCAAGTCTCTTCAATTTGTAACTTATGAGTTTTAATGATTCATAAAAATAAAGACTCTTCATTTTATGAAACCTCTTTAGTTCTTTAATCACAATTAAAAGAAGTGACTTTTGGTTATCCATAACTTGAGGACAAGTTATGGACACCATCATAGCCATTAAGATCATGAATTAAACACACATGGTGGTTACACATAATTCCTACGATCTTCTAAAAACTCATAAGAACACAAATTCATGTCAAGCAATTTCAAGAAATCATATAAATATATATAATACTTGAAAATTGATAAAAGTCATGTAAAATGGGTTAACATAATCATTATCATTTTGAAAAACAGATTTTACAAGTCCAAAATAGATTGGGATAATGATCTTAATCCATTTCCAACAACAAAACTCGAAAAAACTGCCCAGCACGCTCCTACTCGCCGAGTGCACTATTCTACTCGTCGAGTAGGATGAATTTGTTCTTGTACTCGGCGAGTCCTCCCCATGGACTCGGCGAGTCCAGTCGTCAAAATGCAGAATTTTCGATTTTTAAGCAGTTTTGCATCAAGTATACAGAAAACAATCCTAGGCTCTGATACCACTGATGGGTTTTTGAGCATTCTAACGCTTCCTAAGTGTACATGCAACCCTAATAACCTTGAATCTATGTTTTCTCTATATACATGCAAATTTCTTTTTCAAGGTTATTTCCTAACTAGCATGGCATGGGGATTACATAAAACATAAAAACTAGTAGAAATACATACCTTGTTGTTGCTTGGATTCCTTCAAGACTTTGTGAGCCTAGCACCCCAAATGTTGTGCCTCAAATGCTTCACACAACACCACAAGACTTGGAATAACTTGAGAGAATACTTCTAGCACTCAAAATTGGTTATGCCCTCTCTAGTAACACTAGGTCCACTAGCTCCACTTTTGCTAGCCATAGGGTTCCTTTTATAGTGTTGTCACAATTAGGGTTTACACATGAATGCCCTTAATTGTCATGACTCTTGATTTCCCATGACCCATGGATTTGTAACTCCCATGGACTATCCATGGAGCTCCATTTGGTTACATCCATAACCCATAAACCATGGATCATTAATCCACCATAAAAGAATTGATGATTGTCATAATCAACCCTATATATTTAATTAGTCTCACTTTGATCACCAAATTAATCCTAGATTAATACTTGATCAACACTAATTAAATAATACTATTATTAATATATTAGAACTTATAATATATTAATAATCATAAGTGCCTTATTCTCTCATTTAGTCTATCCAAGTATTGCAATGCCATGCAACCCAAATGGACCATGCCGGGTCGGGTCAAGTACATACCAAATAAAGTTATGGACTTAGACACTATATCCAACATAAGGTCACTCAAGCCCTATTGGCAAGGCAAGGTCTAGGTGTGATCACATCTTGGAGATGTAGTCACATATTGACAAGCCGGGAGAGTTGGGTGTCAAAGTCTTGAGAAAGTTGATGGCTCAACTACTTTCTAAGTCACATAGTGAGTTCTTTTAGGAATCCTATGAAACAGACTAACACAAGACCCTTAATGATCTTATCTATTTGCTAAGATCAACTTCCTAAAACGCTATGGACATTGACAATGATGACATTGGATATCCAGTAAAGCTCTCTCTTCCCAATGGAAAGGGATCGGCCATAGTCAACTCGGTTGACGCAATGGTAAAGAGAGAGGCGAAGTCTGAGATAGTCCCATTATCAAGGGTCCATAGGTAACTATTGCCAAAGGAAGGGACATTGGTTACGAAGCTGCCAAATTTACCTAAGGATGTTAAAGTCAATAAGTTTGGCTCTACTTCAGGTAAAGTCCATTGTCTAACTCTATTAAGTACATGCTGATTCTGATCGCGAAGATGGATTTCAATCGCATGGTTCGGTGATTAGAATTTTGGGCTATTACTTAAGAGTTATGATATTTATATTGCTTAGGAATAGATAACAACAAGGTTTTCATATGGATTGTAAGGATAAGTTTTTCCGCAAAGTTTTAAAATAAAAGAAAAAGGTTTTGATTTTATTTATTTTAAGTATCCTTACAACGGCGTTTGTGAAAAGTTGTTGCTTATAAGATTCCATTGATAGCAATATTGGAAAAATGGATTTGATTCTTTCGGTTGTGGTAGTGTCTAATATTACCAAATAAGGAAAGATTCTCATCACCCAAGGTCCAATTGGACCGAAACTTGGAATCATGCAAGTTGTATAGTATGATGAATGAGAACTTTCAGCTTGGAAAATTAAGACTAATTCCTTATGTGAATAAGGAAAGGACTAAGGGATCGAGTACACATTCTTGTGCACTGGTCAAGTCCACCGCAAAAGATCAAGAAGACTATTCGTCATGATTTACTTAAGTTCAGTAAATATGATTATACTTATAAGTTTAAGTATAAGTCTGTAGCATTGGAGAAGTTTCAATGTGAGACAGAACGAATAAGAAGAATCAAAGTATGGCAGAAAGATAAAAGTTTCTCAAATCTGAAAAGATGGGAGAGTACTTTAGTATCATGTTTATGATCATCTTAATGATTAAGATACCATATCACAATTGGTCCTCTAAAGTCATCTTAGTGCATTCTTATGACTAAGAAGAGGAGTCATGAATTGTTGAAATGGTTAAATCAAAAAGATGAGTCATACTTCGTTCCAAAACAATTCTTAGAGTCATACTCCAAGATTGTAACTTGAGTGACATATCTTAAAGAGGGTTTGTTAACACTAGTCAAATGTAAGAGTAAAAGGTTATCTACTCTTGTACATTTGAAATTGATAAGTTGTGATGTTTTGGATAAAACAGAGACCAACTTAGGCCAATTGTGTAAAGTGTTAGTCTTGATAAAGAATCCGCACTATCTCTTGAATATTTGACAAGGGAGTCTTATATGTCAAGAGGACAGTGGGAGTCTTAAAGCTCTTGAAAGTTTCAAGACTTAATCAAGAATAAAACCTAAAGTCCTTCACTAGCACACGACTTGAGGTTTGTAACCTATCGTGTTGAAATTTTTGTGCCTATTCAAGTTGGCTTTGCATAGGAGTTCTGAGAGTTCTCAATTGGTTGCAAAACTACTTGGAAGCAATGGCAGGCACCTGAGCTGCCAAATGGCAAGAATTTAAGATTACACAAGTTTAATCAATATGAGTTTGGATTTGTCACTAACCTTGTCTTGTGATTATGGTTTTGACAAATTCACATGGATAAGAACACATACACTATTAAATCTAAGTGTTATAAGGTTTCTCTCCGATTCATGAAAATGATGGTGAGGAAACACTTTCACTAAGTAGATTTTAGCTAGATAGCAATTGTGATATTTGCATTCTCAAAGTCGTTAGTGGAGCGTGTGTGGTTTACCGGCACACTAACATGGACTTGTGAGAAGTGGCAAAGGTCTAAACAATTGAGACTATGATTACGGCATCCCTTTTCATAGTTCTAAAATTGTTTAGACACACATGTGAGCTATCTAAGAGAGGTGTACGATTTTGATAAAGTTTTATCAAAACAATCTAGTATCAGAAATCTGAACTTTGGTAAGAAAGTCAGCTAATTTCAGAGTACATGTCAAAGCTAGTGGGAGCATAAGTGTTATGCTAATAATCATCATGTTAGTGGGAGCATGATAATTATGACAAAGGTTGCAAGTTAGCAATGTTAGTTATAGAAAACAAAAGTTTCAATTCGTGAGGTTGTAGGGGTTGAAAAAGTTGTTTTGCTATAATTAAGGGAGAGGAAATTCTAAAAGCTTAGATTGGGATTTTAATAGTATTTAATCAAGGATATATATATATATATATATATATATATATATATATATATATATATATGAATTTCATGTTGGAATGGCTCAACATAAGGAAATTCTATATATGGGTCCATTATTTGCATTCTAAAATTCGATTATGATTACGACATCCCTTTTCATAATCTGAATTTTGAGAACTTGGCAAATTGAAATGGAAATATTATAGCAAAATACTGGTTTAGTCTTTATGTGAGACATCATGAATCGTGTCGCATATGCTTCAGATATAGGATCGATTACATGTGCTATATTCATCCTTTCTAAAAATTTCCAAATGCCTGGGGCATTATGAAGGGAAAAGGTCTAGAATTGGATATGACTAAAATGATTAAGCAATTGTCGAGGACAATCTAAGGTTTACCAAAGATTGGTTGCTCAAGGACAGTTGGAAGTATAATGTTAATTCTGGAAGGACCATATTGACATAATCTGTAAGGAGGCAACTCTTGTTCAGAAATGATAGTCAAAATGGAATATGGAAATGTTTCAAAGTTAGAAATTATTCAATCTGTGTAAGATTAGGAAACTTAATGAAAGAAGGATGTTTCCAAGGAGCTGATCTCCTTTGGAATGCTCTGTAATGATTGTTGTCAAGTCTTTCTGACTTTGTGCATAATCATTAAGAGGATCAATGCATATAAGTTTAGAATCTAACAGATTTCAGTAAATGGCATGAATTTGGAATTCTTGCATTTGCAGTAAGGATTTGGGACTGTGAAAAGAGGATCATTGGAGTGATGTTCAATTGATCTATTTTACAAAGTAAAGATCATAGACAAACATAGTATGCATACTTGGTGTATGGCATGACTAGTGTTTAGAAAACATAGTGTACATGCTTGGAGCATGGGACAACTATTGTTTTAAATTCAAGTATAAAGTTGATAAAACCGAAACAATGAATAATGAGTAATCAGTATGGTGATAAATAAAAGTGTTTATTTATATTCATAGGGTTTGATACCATATTTGATTCATTTATTCTTGTGTTTCACTTTGCATGTTTTGACTTCCAGAATAACTAAGTCGCTCTTCCTGAATGATTACGTTATTCAAACCATCCACAGTCGGTCATATGTTGGAAGTAGATATGAATCAAGACTGTCATGGGTTGGTTTGTAGAGGTCCAAGTTGGTGGACAAAGTGGTGCTACAACACTCATGAGTGCTCATAAGTTCTGAGTATTGGATTCAATCCGCGCTCATTTGAATCACTTCATGGATTTTATCACGAGTGATCATGAGACGATAATATCTTATATTCTTCAAACCTAGAGATATGAGTTGTTACTATGAGTTGGTTATACATTGATTGCACGAAAACGCATTGGTAACTCGATGTTATAAAACGTGCCTTTGTGTATGATTCAACAAGTAGTAGAACAAGCCATATGAGTCGAAGTTTATCCATTCCTTTTACCTTCGGGATAAAAGCGATATTTGTGGGCCCCTCGATGATTTAAAGATGATACATGTGAGTGCTTGGCCAAGGCAGGACTGATTTGATTTGTTCAATCAGTCAGTCATCGTGAATCGGAAATTGGGTAACAACAAATGGACAGACAGAATGATTGATAATCCATGTCTCAGTCTATATGATATCTACAATGGAGGAATATATGATCCCTTATCTAATGGACAAGTCATTGACAAAGGTCAGAGTTCATCGACAAGGTCAGAGTTCGACAGAAGCTTTTGAGAGCTACGATTGTTGATCGGTTCCTGAAGTCATACGCAATAATAATTTTAGACTTATCCAAGTGGGAGACTGTTGGATTAATGTCTAAGTCCATAACTATAATTGGTAAGACTTGACCCGACCCGGCATGGTCCATTTGGGTTGCATGGCATCATGCATTTGGATAGACTATAATGAGAGAAATAACACTTAAGGTTGGTTAATATATTATAAGTTCTAATATATTAATAAGGTTATTTAATTAGTATTGATCAAGAATTAATTTGGAATTAATTAAGTGATCAAAAGGAGACTAATTAAATATATGGGTTGATTGTGTAAATCATTCATTCTTATATATGTGGGCTTGTGATCCAAGATTCCTTATGTTGGACTAAGTCCATAGGGTGACCCATGGATACTCCATGGAGGTTAAAATCCATGGAGCATAAGGAATGGGTAAAGTTATGAGTTACATGGTGTAACCCTAATAGCCACCATATAAAAGAATCCCATGGCTCAAGAAATCGTGCACTAATGTGTGAGTGTGAGGGCTAGACGATTTCAAGGAGTGTTCAAGTTTCTCTCAAGTTATTCCAAGTGTATTTGGTGTTGTGTGAACCATTTGAGGTGTCACACTTGGGGCACTAGGCACTCAAGCTTCATGAAGACATTCTACATCAAAGAGGATTATTTTGTATGCTAGATTAGGATAATACCTTGGATGTTCATAATTGTATGTATAATAGAGAAAACATAGATCCAAGGTATTTAGGGTTGCATGTACACTTAGGAGTGTTAGAATGCTCATAACCCAACAAAAGGATCCTTAGGGAAAGCCTTATTCAGATCCATATAGTCTATATATACTCTCCATTTTCTGTTCTTCTTATACATGACGACCACGTTGGCTTGCCATCTTGATAACTTGACTTCCTTGATCATCGTTGTTTTAAGTAGCCTTTCTACTGCTTCTTGGATGATCTGGTTTCTTTTGGGTGCAAACTTTCTTCTCTTTCGGTGCACTAGTCTGAAAGAAGGATCAATGTTAAGTTTATGAGTTATAATATTTTTATATATACCTATCATATCCTCATGCTTCTAGGCAAATGTTTTGCTTTTATCTTTCATGAACTTTATTAGTTTTTTGCACGATTTGTTCTGGCATCGAGAATACTGTGAGGACTTTGGCTTTAGGATCCTCGAGGTTCAGGAGCACTTCCTTTATATCCTCCTATCTTGTTTCCAGCACACCTCATGCCCCTGCTGTTATTTCTATCCTTGTATTGGTATTGTTGAAGATTTTATCAAAGTCTTGTAGCACTCCTTGGACTCTTGTTGATCACCTGTGATTTTTACTATCCCCTAAGGAGTGGGCATTTTGACACATTGATAATATGTCGAGGGGGCAGGCTTCATATCGTGGATCCATGGTCTACCTAGTATAACATTATAGGATGATAATGTATCGATTACGCTAAAGTGTTCCATAGAGTTTACCCCTTTATTTAAATAGGTAGCTTTATTTTGCCGACTGTATGTTTTGTTTCGCAACTGAATCCGATCAGTACTAAGGATCTCTTGACTATTTCGGCCTCAGGGATATTCATCCTCTTTAAAGAATCCAGGAGTATGATGTTAACTGAGGATCCTCCATCAACAACGATCCTTCTATCAAAATGGTTGGCGATCTAAAGAGTGATCACCAATCCGATGCGATCAGGATCCTGGACGTCTACTCTATTTGTTTCATCCAAGGTGATCTCTTTCTCGTTTTTTATCGATGTGTTCTTTTTTGGCCTTTCTTATTTCTCCATATTTGACACGTTAGCTTGTCTTTTTGCTGCAGAGTAGAGGTGACACAAATGTCAGATCCTCCGGAGATTACATTGATTACCTTAGCATCCGCAGGAGGGGATCCTGGTTTTTCTGGGGTCTTATGAGGATCCTGATCCTTTTCTTTGGATCTTTCTTTTCTTCTGTTGAGGATCTCCTTGAGGTATCCCTTTCTAAGTAGGTAACTAATCTTCTTTCGTAGGGCTATGCGGTCTTCAGTAATGTGGCCAAAGTCCTCATGGTATACGCACCATTTGGACTTGTCTTTCCAAGTTGTGGACTTTTCTCCCTTTGTTCGACATCTTACTTTGTCGCCAAGATCATGCATGGAAAATATTAGACCTGAAACATCCACATAAAAATAGTAGTAAGTGAACTTAGGAAATTCTTCTTCCTCCCATTCATCTTCGAGGGCATTAACCCTATGTTGATCGGGTCTGGAAAAAGGTTTGGATTTACAGAATCTTTGGGCCGAGGATTCGGCCTTCCTATTAGGATATCGTATGAGCTTGGTGGGTTGCTCCTTTTTTGGATCTCCGTTTCTTCTTGATCCTTATGAACCTTAGCGCTCAACTCCTTACTTCATCCGTTCTTTTGCATGGAGTCATTACAAGGTCTTCGTAGAAAGGAGAGTGTTTATTTAGTCCCATTTTGAAGGCTTCTACAGCAGTTTCCATGTCAATGTTGGGGATAATCAGAGCTACCCTGCCAAACCTGTTAACGAAATCCCTTAGGGATTCCTTAGGATCCTGAACCATCCAATAGAGATCACTAGTGATCTTCTCGAATGTTCTGTAACAAGAAAATTTGTTGTTAAAAATAATAACTAAATGTGAAAACAAAGTGATAAAGTAAGGAGGAACGTTTAGTAGCCATTTTAAGGCTGATCCTGTGAAGGTTGAACCAAAACCCTTTCATAGGCAAGCTTCCTTCAAGTGTGCAGGAATGAGGATGATCTCCATTCTTTCCCTGTATTGCGCCACATGTTCTTAAGGATCCATCGTCCCATCGTAAGTCTTCATGCTGGGAGTTTGGAAGTGCTTTGGCACCTCGATGTCAGCGATTGCAAGAGCGAATCTCGAGATCCTGATGCTTGTTTGGAAGTTCTTTGGGACCTCGATGTCATACGATATAGGCTGGACTACTCTGGGTATGATTGAGATGATCTATCGTAGTTGTTGAGGTTCTTTGGCCATGATCGAGTTCATTCCTGCATCAACATCCATAGAGTTAGTAGTAAAGTTATTATTATTGACGAAGTTGATGGGTTATGAGCATATCTACATTCCTATATGATCATGCAACCCTAATTACTTTGGATCTAAGTTTTTCTCTATTGAACATGCAAATTGAATACCAAAGCAATAACCCTAGATCTAGCATACAAGATTCAAAATTCATATGAAATTAGGGTTAGAATATTACCTCACTTGTTATATAGTAATAACAAGAACAATCCTTGAAGATCCTTGATTCTTGAAAGCTTAGTGCCCCAAGTGTTGAACCTCTAATGGAGTCACAAACACCCAATGCAAAGGATGAGAAGGAGAGACACTAGAAATCGGCAAGGGTTTCTTTCTTACAAGCATAGGCCGAAATTCCAAGTGCTTAGGGGTGTTTATATAGTTGTGGGCTCCTAGGGTTTCTGGAGGAAACCCTAATTCTTGCTTAAGGCTTAAGCATCCCATGGACTCCTCCTTGTGAGGCCTTGGACAGAATCTATAGGGCCTCCCTATAGGATTTCTTCCACTCCTAATTAAGGAGTCCAATAGCCCAGTTCTACAACTATTAGTGATTTGCAAAACAACCCCTTCAATTATTAATCGGTTCCTTTAATCCCAAAATTAATATCAAATTAATTTATGATTAATCACCAATTATTAAAATGATTTCCAAATAATATATTAATCTTGTAATATATTAATAAAATCATTTGAGTACCAATTTATTATTTCACATAATAAATTCTACTATCTCTCCACTAGTCATCTTGTCAAGTTGCATGAGTGAAGGCAACCCAAAAAGACCATGCTACATATCAAATCAAGTACATACAAATTATAGTTATGAGCATAGACACCTAATCCAATAGTCTCCCAATTGGATAAGTCTAATAACTATTATTGCAAGCATGACTTCAAAATTTGACTAGCAATCGTAGCTTTCAAAAGCCGCTGTCGAACTCTGATCTTATCAGTAACGTGTCCAAGGTTTGTTTCCTGATTTCCGATTTATGACGACTGACTAATTTGCACAAATCAAATCAGTCTAGGCTTGGACAAGTGCTTAGGGTGTCATCACTCAATCATTGAGGGGCCCACATATATCACTTTTATCCCATTAAGGGTAAAAGGAACGGATAAACTTCGACTCATATGCTTGTACTATTTACTCATCAAATCACACACAACAATACCTTTTATAACCTCAAGTTACTAATGCGTTTACGCATTATCAATGCACAATCGACTCGTACACAACAAGTCATATGTCTCCATTTCAAGAATATAAGATACTATCATCTCAAAATTACTCGTGATAAAATCCATGAAGTAATACTTGAGCGTGGGTTAATCCAATACTCAAATTCCTATTTCAGGAGTACTCATGAACACTGCAACAAACATTTGCTATGGTTAAGCACTTAGACAATCTACAGTCGGATTCATGACAATCTTAATTCACTACTTACTTCCAAAGTATGAATGATTGTGGATGATTGAATAATCCAATTATTCGGGAAGTAAAACATGCGAAGTGAAACACAAGAATAACCTAATTAACTATGGTCTCAAAACTTTGAATATAAATAAAAGCACTTTTATTTAATCACCATATTAATTAGACTTTATTCATTGTATAATGTTTCGAATAATCAACTTAATACTTAAATTAAAACAATAGTCATCCCATGCTCCAAGCATGCACACTATGTATATCTATGGTCCTTTCCTTTGTGAAATAGATCAATTGAACACATTTCCAATGATGCTCATTTCACAATTCAAAATCCTTATTACAAGTGTAAGAATACCAAATTCTTGCTACTACTAGAATCTATCAGAGTCTAAACTTACATGCAATGATCCTTTTGTAATGTCAAAGAACCAAAGTCACATAGACTTTGCCAATGATATTACAAAACATTCCACTGGAGATTTGTTACAAAACAATTCCATGGAAATGAAGTCTCACATTCAAAGTACATTCCTTTGAACATCCTTCTTGCATAAAAGTTTCTTACTTACATATAGATTCTTAATATCCAACTATCATAATGGAAACATTTCCATATTACCATATGACAACCATTCTGAACAGAATTTCATCTATCCAGAATTACGTCAATATGGTCCATTCCTTACCATACTTCCAACTGTCTAAAAACAACCAATCTTTTTGGCAAAACTTAGAGTGTCCTAGACAGTTGTTTAACAACTCTAGTCATATCAAGTTATAGTCCTTTTCCCTCTTAATGCTCTAGGCATTTGGAAAACCACAACGAGTGAATATTATAGCACATGCAATCGATCCTATACCCGAAGCATATGGGATTCGATTCATAATGTCTTACATAAAGACATGATACTTGACCAGTCGCTTACTATAATATTTCCATATATAGAATTTCCTATGTTGAATTACTTCAACACGATATTCATATACCTTCATGACTAAGTTCCATTAAAACTTCAATCTAAACTTTTAGATTTGAAATGAAGTATAATTATCCTCTCCCTTAAACCTTACTATAGCGAAACAATTTCCAAACTTTGCAACTTTTTAAATTTAAAACTTTGTTTCGTATAAATAGTATTGCTAACTTGAAATACTTAACATAATAGTTATGTTCCCACTAGCATAATAATTACATTCTCACTAGCATAAAAATTATCCTCCCACTAGCTTTCACATGTACCCAAAAATCAGTTGGACTTCTAGCAATCAATACACATTGACTTTCTTACCAAAGTTCAGATTTATGATACGTGATGCTTTGATAAGTCTTTATCTAGACTTCTCAAGCTCATACACCCTGTCATTAGATAGCTCATGTGTGTGTCCAAACCCTTTCATAACTTATACCAATAAGTCCCGAATGTTCAAACTATTTTCCATTTCTCACAATTCGAACTATGAAGAGGGATGCCGTAATCATACTCAAATTTGAGAACGCAATTATCAAAACTGCTAACTCTAACGATATTAAACAATCCTTTAAAATCTACTAGTGAAAGTGTTTCCTGACGATCATTTTCATGAAGTAGAGAGAAACCTCTTACCACTTTGATTTTATAGTGTACGTGTTCCTATCCATGTTAATTTGTCATTTCCAACCACCATCATAAAGACAAGGTTTATGACAAATTCAACCTCATATAGACCGAACTTGCCTGTCTTGATTTCTCGCCATCGGTAGCACAAGGGCCTACCAGTGCTTCCAAGTTAATGAGCAGCTCAGCTATACAGATCAATGTACTTTCACTGATGAATGTGCTTCGCCTTATGCAGTCAAATGAGAACTCATAGAGCTCACATGCATAGTTAACTTAACTGGAATGGGCACAGAAACAAATAATATGTCAACACGAGAGGTTATCAACCTCAGGTCGTGTGCTAGTGATAACTAAAAGGTTTGTTCTCTATTGTCTCCTGAAACTTTTCAAGATCAACAAGACTCCCACTGACCTCTTGACATATAAGATTCTCTATCAAGGAACATTCCTCGACAAACAAATATTCAAGAGTTAGTGTGGGTTCTTATCAAGAAACACTTCATCTAATTGGTATTAGTTGGTCTTTATTTAAACCAAAACATCACAACTACCAATTTCAAATGTGCAAGAGTAAGAAAACATTTCTACTCCACATTTCATGAGGTGTTGTAAACCTACTTAGAACATGTTACTCAAGGTAAAACTTGGAGTAACTAGAGTATGACATTAAAACTTAGTTTTGGAACGAAGTATGACTCATCTTCTTGATTTAACCATTTCAATAATACTCGATTCTTCTTCTTAGTCATATAGATGCACTAAGGTGTCCTTAGAGGATCAATTGTGACATGGTTCCATAATCATTAGGATGATCAGAAAACATGATACTAAAGTACTCACCTTTCCTTACAGATTGAAGAAACTTTTATCTTTATGCCCAAATGATTCTTATTATTTGTTCTGCTATACTTTGAAACTTTTGAAGGTATCAAAATTATACTTAATCTTGTAAGCATAACCATATTTACTGAATCAACAGTAAATGATGACGAGTATACTTTATCGTCCTTTGTGGTGGATCTAACCAGTTCACATCAATGTGTAGTAGATCCTTTTAATCCTTCACTTGACTCACATATACATGTGAACAAGGAATTAGTCTTAATTTCCTAAAGACCAAGATTCTCATACATCACACAATACAAATCGCATGATTCCAAGTTTCTGTCCAATCGAAACTTGGGTGATGTGAATCCTTCCTCACATGGTAAATTATGACACTACTACAAGCCATATAACTAAGAATTAAATCCATTTTCAACATTGCTATCAATAAAAATACAAACACCAATTTTTATAAATGCCATTGCAAGGAAACGTAAAATAAGATAAATCAAAATTTATTTTATTAATAAAATGCGGAAAACTTGTCCTTACAATGCAAATACTCATGAAAACTATGTTTCGAAATATTCCTAAGCAATCTATCATAACTCCTAAGTAGCAGCTCCAAATTCCGATCTTTTGAACCCTGTGACCGAAATCCATTTCTTCAAATCATTATCATCCTTTACTTCCTCTTAAGCTTCCTTTATTTCCTTTGATCCTACAAAACATCAAAATATGATTAACACATCATGTAATAAGAATCTATAAACATGAACTAGATAGAGTTAGATAGTGGATGTACCTGAAGTAGAGTCATACAATTTGACTTCACCATCTCTAAGATCTCTCAGGTAGTCAGGGTAGCTTCACTTCCAATGCCCTTCACTTGGCAACAGAAACAGATGGACTCTATAGAAATGACACGTAGAACAATCTCAGAATTTGCCTTTCTCTTGTGGTCAAACTTTTTGACCATGGCCAATTTCTCTCCTTTAGGAGAAGTAACTATTTCTGGACTATCATCGTTGTCATAGCCTATGTCCATGGAATTTTGGGAGGTAGATCTTTCCATCAAATTTTCTTGCCCAATGCGCCAAAGCATTGCTTCTTCAGCAACAATTAGCAAATATGTCAGATCAATAAGGGTTACATCGTGATCTGTCATATAGTAGTCTTTAAGGAACTGACTATATGACTCAGGAAGCAATTGAAGAACCAAGTCAACTGCTATCTTCCTTGGGAAAACAACACCCAACATTCCCAGTCTGTCAATGTGCGACTTCATGTTTGGAACATGTGCACACACAAAACTTCCATCTCGGTGTCTGTATGCCAATAGAGCTTGAGTGACTTTTGAGCTTTTCAAGTCGACGAAAACGTGGGCCAGGGAGAATCACTGGAGGAGGCGGAGGAAGAGAAGAATTATTTCCAGTTCCACCAATACACGAAGAAAGGAATGATCTTTCACCTTGATCGACACGTGGAAGATCATCTTTAGAAGGAAAACCTTTTCCAAAGGATAGAGGAAGACCATAGTTGTCAGAACTAGACATCTACAAAAGGGAGAAATTCAAGTTAGTCGATTTAATCCTTAATATAACACCCAAATGAAATCTTAAGGCTAGGACCAACACAATAATTCACAATTCGGAAGAGGGATTCTGTAATACAATTTGTAAACTATTTGAAGGTAGGTAAATGACGATTTACCAATTCCACCATGAAAACGAAATTTTAAACGAATTAGGTTTTAGATTAAATTTCTAGATCTTTTGAGATTCATTGAACTTTTTAATGACATGTTTAATCTTTATTATGCCCTTCAAATTTGTGACCGGGATACCGAGGATCACAAATAAGGTGTGAATAACCATGCAAATTAGCTTGGTACTCTCGATGTCATTTATTACCTAATCAACGTGTCGGTTAACCACACACGCTCCATTGATCAATATGATAATTTACGAGCTACCCAATGCCATCCTTCATTAGTCCCAAATTAGTGTGCTGGTTAACCACACCCGCTCCATGTAACAACCCATTATTTCAAGTCAATGTAAGTCAAACGTGTTCAAATAAAGGTCAAAACTACAACTGTGTACAAGTGAATTCACATCATAACATTAATACAATAAGAACTTTGGATGCCAAGAATACATGTTTATATAAGTTCATAAGTTATATATACTTTTATATTGAAAACCATGCATATATAAGTTAAATACAAGTCAACATAAGTCAAGGAAGTAAGTTAAAAAGCATGAAATTCACCTTATCATATTGATTTCGGTATTTGGAATCTAGGAACACTTGTGTTTTCCGTTTTAGGTATCAAGGACATAAGTGGTTTTCGACTTTTGGAATCTTGTAGTAAGTAGGGTTTTCGGTTTTGGTTTCTCCACTAGGATCGAAATCTATCAAATGTGGGGCATCTAAGGTGATTTCGGTCATGCTAGGACCGAAATCAACCTTCTTTTGGCCGAAATCCCTCTTTAATATCTAGATATTTTACCTTGATTAACTTCCCAATGTGATAAATTACACATCCCAACGTAAACATCACATCAATTTCAATCCCACATATATATATATATATATATATATATATATATATATATATATATATATATATATATATATATATATATATATATATGTCAATCGAAATCATACTTCATTTCATACAATTTCCCTACGAAAACTCTTCAATTCTCTCTCAAAATTCAATAGAAAACCTTCACATCTTCAAAGCACTTTCCCAGTTAATCTTCAAATCTTCATATTACATTCAAGAACACTTCACATATAAATTTAACTAATTCATAAATAATATTATGTGTTAAATATTATTAGGATACATTTATTTACACGTGTTCTAACCCGGGGATCATCGCAACCATATTGTACCCAACCAAGAACACACACCCGAGGTGAGTTCATACCCCTACATTTTCATGACTTTTTCATTGTTTTAGGGGGGGGGGGCATACAAGTAAAACACAAGAAATCTTGTGTTAATATTTAAACTATTTCAAATAGTTTCAATGGTCTTTTTACTAATATATATATATATATATATATATATATATATATATATATATATATATATATATATATATATATATATATATATATATATATAAGATTCAACAGGTTTAAATTTGTGATTCCGCTTTATTTCATGTTCCTTTTTTGGTTGTGGGCTTAGGGTAGAATCATTTATTCGACTGCATTTTTAATCGTAATTATATATATATATATATATATATATATATATATATATATATATATATATATATATATATATATATATATATATATATATATATATATATAAGTATAAAACTATTTAAACACGTTAAATAAAAAGAATATTTTGCAAATTATGTTATTAACGTTTTAACATAAAATGTTAATTTTCACGGAATATCCTTATCACAGATTTACGATATGAAACATATACTTTAAACTATAATTGGTATAGTTTATGAAACATACGTACTATTTTATCAAGTTGAGGTTACAATACCGAAATAAACGTATAATCTATAATAGATATAGTTTATGAGACATACATATAGTTTATTCATTACAAAATGATTTTTCCTTATTCTACACGTAACCGTCGATATAGCTTTGTGACACATACTTGAAGTACTTATCTAAGTACCAACCAAGCCCTAAAATTAAAACCAGAGTCTCCTGGAGGGAGAGCGTGACACTTGTGTATAGATGTATACGGGACTCACAATCTCGCACCTAAACTGTTAGCTACAGTTAGGCCGGCAGGCCTGAGGTGACGAATCTCGTACCTATTCCGACGTCTGAAGAACATCGTTACAGGCCATCTTAGGTTATCAAGCATGGTTATAATAACTCACAATTTGGTATTGAACAATACAATTAGTATACGAATACATAAACAGCTTCAAGTAGTTTTATTAAATAATAGAACTACAATACAGTATTTTACATTACAGCTGGTGGATCCAGGCACATATACTTACTGAGTTTTCATACAAATACACTTACAGTATACTATTTTCCAGTACAGAGAAACTTACATTTCAGAGAAACATTCACTTTCATATGGTTTTATTTAATAATAAAACTACAATATACTATTATAGAGTACAACAACACTTATACATTTTGGTGTTAAGGTAATAAGACTATAATTTATTTACAACAGGAAATATAGGATTTTCTGGGAGAAAACACATACATTTTCAAGAAAACAATGATAGATTTCAAATACAAACATGCTTATGAACTCACCAACTTAACTGTTGACACTCTTTTCAAAACTATTTATATTCTCAGGAAATCAATAAACAGGTATCCACAGGTTTTGAGAAGACGGAGCTTCATAGAGTCACGTCTTTCAGTTTTTGCTATATACTTTTGGTGTCAAATATACAATGATTTGAACACATATGTAAAAACTATACTTTATCAATGTAATGGTTGTTGTGCTTTGATTACTATTATTCAATTATTGTGATATTGTACACGACGTCATCCTCCCCCGAACGTTTCCGTTATTCCGGTTTGGGGGTGTGACACTCCACTAACGACCGATAAGGTGCAATGTGCAATTTCATGGGTTAGCATCAAATTCACATTTTCCTAAAGTAACTAAGATTGGGAATTTAATAAAAGTGTTTAGTTACTTTATAATTCATTATACTTTTAATCAGAGTTTAGTGTCCAATCCTACCCGTTCGGCTAACGACCCTCCACTAGTCAAGAGTGCGGTGAGTAAGAGTGGATACCCAATGATGGTCATTTTATAGGCCGCTTCCTTAAACACCCCTTATAGACTAGCTTCGTGAATGAGGCCTACTAACGGTAAGACTGACTTTACTTGTACATATATAATATATAATCAAACTTTTAATCTTATATAGTATAAGGGTGTATTTTAAACTTTTAAAATACTAGGGGTTTAGTCTTTTAATAAACTAAACTTTTAATTTAATTAAATCTAAACTTTTTATGGATTTATTAATTGTCTTTTAATTAAACACTTAATTAAATTATTAACAACATCCATAAGGATGTATTTTAAATCTTTTAAAATACTAGGGTTCTAAAATTTAAGATTTCAAAATTATACTATTTAATTAAATTTCAAATTATAAAACCATAGGGTGTAATTTAAAACTCTTCAAAGTACAAGGTTAAATTTTAAATCAAAATAATCTTATTATTATACATATTTAACCAAATCCATTAATTTTGATAAGGATATCATGTTACCATTCAAAAAATTCAGTTTTAGGCAATAAAAACGAATTATGGTAATTATCCTAATCAAAATCTGATCTGAAAATCGAAAAATTTGGAAACTGACGAGTCAACTCGTCGAGTTGGGCAAGGAACTCGTCGAGTTCATGCTCCAGACATCAAAAAATGATTTCCATGTTCTTTGGATAGTTCACTCTTGCAACAATTCAATAGAAAAACATCCTAGGCTCTGATACCACTGATGGGTTATGAGCATATCTACATTCCTATGTGATCATGCAACCCTAATTGCTTTGGATCTAAGTTTTTCTCTATTGAACATGCAAATTGAATACCAAAGAAATAACCCTAGATCTAGCATACAAGATTCGAAATTCATATGAAATTAGGGTTAGAATATTACCTCACTTGTTATATAGTAATAACAAGAACAATCCTTGAAGATCCTTGACTCTTGAAAGCTTAGTGCCCCAAGTGTTGCACCTCTAATGGAGTCACAAACACCCAATGCAAAGGATGAGAAGGAGAGACACTAGAAATCGGCTAGGGTTTCTTTCTTTCAAGCATAGGCCGAAATTCCAAGTGCTTAGGGGTCTTTATATAGTTGTGGGCTGCTAGGGTTTCTGGAGGAAACCCTAATTCCTGCTTAAGGCTTAAGCAGCCCATGGATTCCTCCTTATGAGGCCTTGGACGAAATCTATAGGGCCTCCCTATAGGATTTCATCCACTCCTAATTAAGAAGTCCAATAGCCCAATTCTGCAACTATCAGTGATTTGCAAAACAGCCCCTTCAATTATTAATCAGTTCCTTTAAACCCAAAATTCATATCAAATTAATTTTTGATTAATCACCAATTAATAATATGATTTATAAATAATATATTAATCTTGTAATATATTAATAAAATCATTTGAGTACCAATTTATTATTTCACATAATAAATTCTACTCTCTCGCCACTAGTGTAGTTGCAATGAAATCGAGATTGAATATCTAGATCAGAGTAAAGTATGATTGAACACAAGAAGTAAATATAATCTGTTTGGCTCAAATTAGCATTCAACAAGTACAAAGAGTTTAGACAAGTTTACACGAATGAGCAAAAAGCAAAGTTCTTATCTACTCTAGTACACTTCCTTATTTATAGGAAAGATGAAAGCAAACAAAAAAAATACAAGGGACTAAAACACTAGACTTCGTACATTAAGATTCCCTTTGTAATAAGTTTACAAACTAACGAAGATATAAAAAAGATACGACACCTCACAACTAAATTCGACCTCTACATTCTCCCCCTTTGTGAGCAGTGACGAATCAAGTTCTTAATATTTTCGCAGTCTGATGGATGTCTCTTCTGATCTCAGCATACCAATTCACAATATTTCGAATCTCAGCCTTTTCTTTTCCATTGTTCTTGTTATAGCTATTCATTTGAACCAGAAGATTTGTGTAATGAGGTGTTGTATACCTCTCAACATCACACATGGAATAAAAATTTCGAATTGTTTCCCTTTTTGTTCTTTCCAACGTAAACAATTCCCAAAGGCTCTAAGCAAATCTCTCCATCTTCGAAGCTTTTCAAACTTACCTTATTCACAAGAATAGTTTGAGGAACATATATCTCTCTGTCAAAAGACTTAGCCAATTCGATATCTGTTAATGCCAAAGCTCCATAATACCCATCAATGAATGTTTTCAAATGAGCATAACCATTCATAAAGTCTTCTTTGCTAGTAACTTGAAGCTTCGAAACATCAACATTCTTCATGATCATGGCCACCACTATTAAATCATGTAGATACATAATAGGGAAGTCTGTAACCGAGAAGTCGAATGGCACATTGCTTGCTCGGACTGCATAATAGCGATAATTCTGTAACATACCCTCGAACAAAACGTGTTTGGATATGCCAAGAACTCGAACTATTTTGATCAGTGACCATATATCCTCCTCCTTCTTCCCAATTACAGCATGAAAACGAAACTTGACACGTTTGAATTCAGAGTTATCCTTGTACTTGTCAGCAAGTTCGAACTCCTCATCCAGGAACATCATTCGATTTATTGGAAAATCTAGTTGATTTAGCTTTAAGTTCACAGTATCGAAACTCCTTTTGGGAACCTTTTCAAATTCATGCATAGCTCCTGTCACCGTCAATGCTTCGATATATTCATAGTGATATATCTTTGTTGGATCGCCTTTTTTCAGACCAGGAGGGTCATTTGCACGTTGCTTCAAAAGGCTTTGAACATGACTTTGTTTTTCTATCTCTGCTTCTTAAGCATCTTTAATTTCCTCTTTCGAAGGTTCAATGATGACAACTTTGCCTTTGCCTTTATCAACTTCAGTTGGCTTAGGCTTTGAGGAACCAGATTCTCCACCAGCTGTCCTAATAACAATACCCTTCGCTATTGGTCTTGTTATTGTTGTTGTGGTTTATGTTGAAACAAATGTTCTTGTTGGTTAAGATGTTGGAATTTGAGTGGTCAATACTCTTCCAACCACTTTGGCATCACCTTCGACATTTCCAGAACCACTCCCTCCAGCACTCACTTTCGATCCAGTGCCAACACCACTCTTTTCTCCCCCTTGCACCCCTGTGTTAACAGGCGGGGCATTCGTTGGCATAAAGTGAGCAAACTTCGCAATTGGAGCCAATTCAGAATGAATGGTGGACTCTAACTTTTGAAATTTTTCAGCTATCATTTTAGGAGAAATTGACATAACCTTCGAAGAGTCAGTCTTAGCCACAAGATCCTTTAATTCACCCAACAATTTCTCAACATTCCTAAATCCCTTCACTGTATCATCACCAAGCTTATCAACTTTCGGGAAAAGCATTGTATGCCATTCCACTACCTTCGTGATTGCAGCAGCAAGTATGTCCACCTTGTTGTGAAGATTGAAATAGTTGTGACTCAGCTCAGCAATTTCCTTCGCCATATCATCACGAAGCTCTTGAATCTTGAGATTAACATTCTCACTAACAGTCTTGACTTCCTGAACGTAAAGAACATGTCTCTCTTTGGTAACCACCTTTAATTCTTTCAAAGCATCATTAAAGGAGTCGGAATGAAGTTTGAGCTTGGATTCAAGATCTTTATGCAAGTTATCAACTTTACTTTGAATTCGATGCTCCTGAGCGTTGAGCATCACATCCACTTCGATTCCTGAGACAAAGTGATGACTATCGGCATTGGCTTGAGACTGTAACTGGAAATTGAGTTTCTAATTAAGGATTTTGAACTGCTTCCCAGACATGATCATGTGATATGGGATTTTCTCTTCCTTAGATTGAAACTCAATTTCAGCAAACGAACCCTGGAATTATTCTTCATCAGTTTCTGTGTCGTGAACTGGTGAGGTATCGGTGGATTGGGATGGGAATAAGGTGATAAAAGGGTGTTGTAATACAGTGTCGAATGTAGGGGAGTGAGTAGATGTGAGAACATGAGATGGATTGGGTACAATATATGGTAGTAATGAAACTGTAGTATCAAGAACTATTTTTTCGAAAGTAAATGATACAACAATGGAAGATTACCTTGGGCTTCATGTGTCGAAACTCCATCAACCTTGTTGACATTTGCATCCGTATGAGAAACGTTTGCAGTGATGCCTGAGGTTCGAACCTCCTCATGAAATGACTCAGTATGCGAAAGCTCGGGTGGTATGACTGTTGTCTGCTTAGGAGTTGAAATCTTTGGTTGTTCACCTGGATTGATGGTTGTGTCTACTGTAGAAGTGTTTACATTTCCATCAAGATTTCCAGTCTCCTCGAAAGTCGACTTGACTGGAGAATCCCTCTGATGTGAAGAATGGCCCAATATAGTTGTTGTAAGTGGTGTGCCAGGAACCACTTCATCATCCGTTGAATCTTCATGTGGAACTAACTTTCATTGTTTCTTTGGCTTCTTTTGTTTCTTCGAAATATGCTTGGTGACATCTTCAGCACGTCTTTTCTTCGAAGCTGGAGACACTGGCGTAGGAATTTCGCGAATCACCATTCCTTTAATATTCAGTTGTTCCTTTCGAATAAATGACGGAGAAAAACTGGATGATCTTTCTGGTGAATGACGAGAACGATGAGTCATTTTCTTGAGTCATTTAAGGACACCAGTTTTCGAAGGTACCATATCCTTCAAAGGATTAACATCTTCAGTAACAACAACCTCCTTATTTGAACTTTTCTTCGAAACTTGTACTTTAACAGTAACCTTCTTTAGAGAGTTATCTTCTTTTTCAACAACTTTCGAAGGGCTTGGCTCAGCTTCCTTCTTTGAACCCCTTTTCTTCTTCTTCAAAGAACCTTCAATTGAAGGATCTAACAATTTACCTGTTGCAACATCAGGATGAATTGTAGTCAAGTAATGTACCAACACAGGATTGAGAGGATCAATATTTCGCAACATTGCATCCGGAATACGAGCAATATTTGGAAAAAAATTTGTATCATCTTCCATTGTCTTTGGATAATGATAAGTTGAAACTCAGCCAATTCATCAGTGTCAGAAACCTGAATCCCTTCCTTTGTGTAAACAAACTCCAAAATCAAGCTTCAGTATTGAGCACACGAAATCCCATCAACTACATTCGTGTTCTCAATACTTTTGAGAAATTCTTTCCATAACTGATTCGTGTAGTCCACCTGTAAATCGTAGTAGATTCCAGCAACCATTGCATACACCTCCAAAAGACCTTTGTCTAACCCACCTGTTCTTCCGGTTAAACAACGCAGATATATTCCAAACATAAAGTTCCAAATAAATGGTAAACCAGACTTCTTGAAATCACTCAACTTTGCCATAACAGGTTGATGACCCATGTCATTAAACATGTGAATGATTTAGGCATTGTTAACCTTGTAAAAAGGTTCAACATTGGGAATATTCAGTATTTGGGCAAAAAGTTTCTTGCATAACCTGAATTTCTTGTCATTCGTCAGTTGGAAAGTAACAATTTGCATCGTTTTGTTATAAGTTGCAGTTGAACCAGCAAGTGACAACCAGGTAAGAGGAACAGCAAAGGAACGGAACATGGCAGTTGATAATACTGAATGCTGAAGAGCAACAATTAGCATTCGTAACTCCTCTGGATAAGCATCAAAATCACCAAGAACTTGATAGTTGGTGCTTTGTATCTTCATGATTGGATTAGAAGAAAGATCTTCAGTGGTTTGGGATTGATTGGCCGTCATTGTTAGGGTTTGGAATTTCTTGAAGAAATCAGTGAGAATAAAGGAACAAATCTCTTGTGAAGTTAAAGTATGCTTAAAATTGGAATTGATCCCCCAAATTCCTTTTTATAGTAGATTGGAATTTTGAATTTGAAGTTGTTTCTACAGTAAATGTGGCTGACGTGCCTCCTTGAAAACTACACCAGTTACCAGAAAAGTAGGCATGCATGTACAATAGATCGTCACTTTATCCTTGAAACCTGGGTTGGAACACCAAACATCACATAACACGTCGCTTCGAAAACACCCAGTGGATAATATCCGTCATTAACATTTGGTATGGAGGTTAGGCTCTTTCACTTTTGGGTTTAAAAGCGAAGTCATGTGCCAGACTTTCGAAATCATCAGCCTGAGTTGGTAATACTCAGAACCTCAAGGATTTCGTGAGTGCATGTATACCAAGAAGAAGATAAGAATCAAAGATAAAAAAATATATGGATCTGTGATATCGAAAATCAAAATTTTGACATAATGGCAGTTAGATCCCAGGCAAAGATCACTTCGCGAATTATCAAGAGAGATAATTTGCAGCTTGTTTGGTTTCCCGTGAACTACAATCGAATACTTGTAGAGAAGTAACGAAGGGTTTCTTTTATCAAGTTTTGAAGGTGGCTTATGATTTCGTTACAAAGCACATCTAAACATAAGAGTGACAAGTTGTAAACGAAATTACCTATTTGACCAGTGTAGTCAGTGACAAGTAGGCTTTGAAAATATATTAAGTAACGAAGGTTAAGAATGACACTCAAACAGAAATCATATTCTTCAAACCAAAATATTCCTAAATCTTGTTGGGTAACAAACGTCGTGGGTTTCGAACATTTGATCAAGATTACAATGAAAGAAAAAAAATATGATTTTGAGTATTGAAAATGGGTACTGAAACAAAAGTTTCGTTAACATCTAGAACAAAGTTCCCCGTCAATTCCTTAAGTTTCGAATGTTTGGGTTTCACTTTCATCACGATCTCATGATGTTAGATCATAAACACAGAGATTTGATATGTCTAGATCTTGATTGTTTTATACCAGAAATCTCTTGGACTTATGTCACTGTGTATGATTGCGAAAGAACGTTAGGATGAAAAAGATGGGTGTAAAGATTCTAAAGTACCACTTCTATTCATTGACCAAGAAGATAACTCTAAACTAAAATGAGTAGAGTATGGTAGCTCATTGACTAATGGGAATATAGCCTAACTGGGAAGAATTCTCAGAATGAGAAATTCATTAAGGCCTCAAAACCCATTGAGTCGTGGAGGCTTGGGTCGACATGTTGCAACATGCTTTTAGGGACATCCTAACTAGGACATAATTTCGAAACTTTACCTTTCCTTTAAGCAGCAAACATGAATCATCAAAAATCTTCGTGAATACTTACACACAAAAAGAAAAACAAAAAAAAAGACAAAGAAAATATTTTTGGATTTTTGAATTTTTGAATGAGAATAAAAAAACTAACGAAAAATCTTTTTGGTATTTTTGGATTTTTAATAACAAAAGACAAAAATGAAAATATTTTTGGTGTTTTTGTTTTATAAAGAAAATGCAAAAGTAACAAAAAATCTTTTTGTATTTTTAATATTGGAATTGAAAAAAATCACTAATCGAAAATTTACGAAATGAGTAAACTAACGAAGATTTTTGTCAAACCATTTGAGCATAATTTTCGAAAACGAAATGTGTCGAAGCGTTGACTATGAACAATAACCTCTGAATCATGAACAATAACCGCTGAATCGACAACTTTTCGACACTTTTGACTTATCATTCTAACGAAGGTAGTCCAGGAACTGAATTTGCATTTATCATTCCTATGCCATTTAGAAGTCTCACAAATGATTTTTCATCCAAAGGTTTTGTAAAGATATCAGCAAGCTGATCAATGGTCTTTACAAAGTGAACTTCTATGTTCCCATCTTCAACATGATCTTTTATAAAATGATAACAAAGAGCAATGTGTTTAGTTTTCGAATGTTGCACAGGGTTATGGCAGATGCGAATGGCACTTTGTGAATCACAATACAACGAAATTTTCTTCTTGTTGATTGCATAATCACGCAGTTGACTTTGTATCCAAATGATTTATGAAGTGCAAGCTGCTGCAGCAACATACTCTGCCTCTGCTGTGGAAATCGAAACACATGTTTGCTTTTTCGATTGCCAGCTTACTAACTTCCCATCCAGTAGTTGACGTCCGCCACTTGTGCTCTTTCGATCAAGATTGCATCCTCCTAAGTCAGCATCCGAAAATGCTTGTATAAAGAAGCCTGTCTGCGAAGGATACCACAATCCTAACGAAGTTGTTCCTTTGAGATAACGAAATATATTTTTGACTGCAGTGAGATGTGGATCCCTGGGATTTGACTGGTACCTGGCACAATTACACACAGAAAACATGATATCAGGTCGACTTGCTGTGAGATAAAGTAACCAACCTATCATGCTTCGGTACAATGTAATATCAACAGCTGGTTTATCTAACGAAGGACTTAGACTTGTTCCAACAGCCATTGGTACTCTCAGCTTTGTGCTATTCGTCATTCCAAATTTTTCAAGCGGATTTCGTGTATACTTCTCTTGATTGACAAATATGCCTTCTCTGTTTTGACGAATGTTTAATCCGAGAAAATTGTTTATTTTGCCCATCATACTCATCTCAACTTGGCTTTTCATCAAAATTTTGAATTCTTTTGACAAAATAGGGTCAGTAGAGCCAAAAATAATATCATCGACACATATTTGAACAAGCATGAGAGGATCTCCAACTTTCTTTCGAAAGAGAGTGGGATCAACTGATCCTTGTTTAAATTTCGATTACTTTAAGAAATTGGTAAGATTTGCATACCAGGCTATTGGTGCTTGTTTTAACCCATAAACAGCTTTGTCTAAGATATAACAATGATCAGGAAATTTTTCGTTAACAAAACCTGGATGTTGTTCAACGTATACCGTCTCTTCAAGTTCTCCGTTGAGAAAAGCACATTTGACATCCATTTGATAAACATCAAAATCTTTGTGTGCTGCATAGGACAAAAATATTCGAACTGCCTCGAGTGTTGCGACAGGTTTGAAGGTTTCCTCATAGTATATACCTTCTTGTTGCGAATAACCTTTAACTACAAGCCTAGCTTTATTTCGAACAACATTGCCTTCTTTAGCAATTTTATTTTTAAAGATACATTTTAATCCTATTACTGATACATCTTTTGGTTTAGGAACTAGACGCCAAACTTTATTTCGTTCAAATTCTGCGAATTCAGATTGCATAGAAACAATCCAATCAGGATCTTTCATAGTAATCTTGACTGTTTTTGGTTCAATTTTCAAAATAAAAACATTGAACATGCAAAATTCTTGATTTACATTAAGTACTTCATTCTTTGCACGTAATTGAGCTATTGTTAGCACTCCTTCATGTGGATCTCCTAAAACTTGTTCTTTAGGATGACTTTTAATCTATCTATCCATTGGAGGATATAAAGGATCAAAGTCCAATGGTGCATCTTCTAACATTTCTTCAGTTTCAGATCCTTCACATACATTCAAAAAATTATCATTAATATCATGAAAAACATCAGTGTGATCATTCGAAACATTTGTATTATTTCCAACTTGCCCCCCCTCAAAAATTGGATTAATATTTTGATGCTCCCCCTCAACATCAACATCCATTCTTTCTCTCCCCCCACCTCGAAAGTATGCTCCCCCTCAACTTGATCATTCGTCTTATCTGGCAGACTTTCGTTATTTGTGAAAGAATTGGTTGATGACAACAAATCATTGTTATCATGTGTAAGAGTAGAATCATCAGAATGTATCGATGCTTCAGACACACGATTATCATCTACATTAACTTCGGCATCAATGGCACGATCTTGAACACCAAAAATCAAATCATAATCAAAATCTAAGGAATTCAAAGATTGAGATTCATTATTTGATTCATTCATAATTTGTTGTTGTTCAAAGATTTTATCAACTTGTTTAACATAATAATCATCAAAAGTGAGGTTAAATGTTTCTTCGATTTTTCTGGTTCGTTTGTTTAACACCCTATAAGCAACCGAATTGTGCGAATATCCTAAAAATATCCCTTCGTCAACTTTTGGCTAAAACTTCGAAAGAGGATCCTTGCGATTCATGATAAAGCACATGCAACCAAAAACATGGAAAAATTTAACATTTGGTTTACGGTTATTGATAATTTCATAAGGAGTGATGTTAAAACGTCGATGAATAAAGGATCAATTTTGAGTAAAACATGCAGTAGATACTGCTTCAGCCCATAAGTATTGAGGAAGATTCGCATATGTGAGCATTGTTCGTGCATATTCACAAAGTGAACGATTTCTTCTTTCTACAACACCATTCTGTTGAGGAGTGTAAGGTGAATAGAAATTATGCAAAATTTCGTTGTCTGTTAAAAATGAATCAAGAACAATGTTCTTAAATTCAGAGCCATTGTCACTCTTTATCTTCCGAACCTTTTTCTTCAAGCTTAGTTCAATGTGTTTGATGAAGTCGATCATTGTTTGAACAGTTTCGGACTTGAGTCTTAGAAAATATACCCATGTAAATCTTGAAAAATCATCAACAATGACTAATATGTATCTCTTTTTGTTGAGAGTCTCAACAGTTGAGGGTCCACATAAATCAATGTGAAGTAATTCAAGAGGCTCAACAATCTTCGAATCAATCACAATAGGATGACCTTGTCTGTGCTGCTTTCCTTATTCGCAAGTTGCACACAAATTATCATCATCAAATTTTAACACAGGTAAACCTCTTACCAGATCTTGTACCACCAATTTATTTAAATTTCAAAAATTCAAATGTGACAAACGTCTATGCCAAAGCCAGCTAATGTCAGACGAAGCTTTTGAAAGTAAGCAAACTGAGGGAATCCCAACAACTGGATTCATGTCAAGAGTAAACATGTCTCCTTTTCGTTTGGATTTGAGTAAGACTTCCTTTGTTTCAATGTTCGAAATTACACTGCCTTCTTTGTTAAACACCACTTGATTGCCAGTGCCCACAACTAATTGCAAAACACTTATCAAGTTATGTTGAAGACCTTCGACATATGCAACTCTGTTGACTGTGAAATTCCCATTTGTGACCTTTCTGTATCCTCGTACATGGCATTTGTTGTTGTTGCCAAATTTGAGTACTCCAGCATGTTCCACAGTCCTATAGTCACGGAAATTTTTCTTTCGTCCAGTCATGTGACGTGAGCAACCACTATCAATATACCATTTGTCATCATATTGCTCGTCACTCATGACCTGCAATTAATGAAAGAATTTAGGTCTCCAAGGTTGTTTGGGTCCTTGGAGATTAGTTTGAAAGATACTGTGAAATGAAGATCCTTTGATCCATTTATGAACTTTAGACTTGATACTATCAACTAAGTCAACTTCGTCAGTTAAAGGCACGGAAAAGTAAGTATTCGTAGGTATAAAATCTTCATTGACTTTTTCCTTTTTCTTCTCAGTTTGTTTCTCAATAACCTTTGCCTTTGGAAGAGCTTTCCATTGTTTGACAGAAATATCCGACTCTTGTGAAGATGAACTTCCTTTCGATGATTCATTCAAATGCTTCTCATACTCCTCCTTGATCATTTCTTGAGAAAATTTCGAAGTTTGAAATTTCTTTCCTTTACCTTCCAACCAATGATTGATATTCTTCACATTTGTTTTCCCTTTAACAAAATAAGAATTTACTGATTGTTTCGAGGGTAGATTTGGAAAAGGAGTTTGATCAGGCTTGTAATATTTGAATTTTCGTTCATTAACATGTAACTTCTCATAGTGTCTTGTTGGTTTTCATGTTGTAACATGAGGAGTATAACGATTTTGAAAATGATTTTGATAACCAACATTATTTCTTTGAAAAACCTTTTGAGAGTTCAAGAATTGATTTGGATTTGACACTTGATGATAATTCTTTTGTTCATTTGAATGAAAATCACTTCGTTGAAAATTATTTGTTGAAAACCTTTGATTGGATGAATTCTTATGAAAACTCTTTGATTGTTTATTTTGCACATAATTCTCATGATAAGATGTTTGAACATTAGAATTTGAAGTTGATTTTGAAACATGCTCCTTGTTTATAAAAGAATCCTTTTGAGATGTTGGAGAAGACGAATTCTTTGAAGATTTTCTGGGATTTGGCTTATTTAATGATTTCTTTTCAAATGAAGTCTGAACACAGTTAGACACTTTCTTTTCGGAAGATTTGTTAAGCAAAACATTTTGTTTCTTTCGTGACTCAATGTTATGCCAAAAAAATTCTTTAGTGCTTGTCTTTTTGAAATTATTGCTTTCTTTTGAAACCTTGTCAACTTGATCTTTAAAAACTTGAGAATTGATTTTGACATTTTGAGAGATAACATCATGCTTCTTTGAAACTTCATTTAATTTTTTAGATTTTTCAACCCAAACTTGTTTTGATTTTTCAGTAAGTTTGACATTTGTTGGTTTTTCAACTTGAGTTTTGTCAGCTTTAACAGTCCTGGTTCGACTTGGTTTTTGACGTTGAAAGGTGTAAAAAATTTTAGTAAGGATGTTTTCAACGGTACTTTGATTCGAAAAGAATCCTTACTTTGAAGCTTTCTTATTATCCTCTTCAACCAGCTTGTTTATTTTGGGTTTTACACTTTCTCCATTACCCTTTGTAACAAAAACTTGGTTTGGATAAAATGCCATCATCCGAACATTTGAAGTTTGGATAAACCACAAAATTGGGTTCAAGATAGTGAGAACCTTTTTCTTTCATTACTTTGTCGAATTTCTTTGTCTCTTCATACAGTTGATCTCCAACTATGTGAGGTATGATATTTCCTTTTGAAATTTGTGAAGCATTCGTTTCTGTTGACATTTCTTCATCATCGTCACTGTCTATTTGACTATTTTCGACAGGGTCATGATCAACAATTTTTGAAGTTGAAGGTTGATCATTGTTAATTTTAACCTCAGAATCCTTACATTTTTCTTTGCCTTTAGCCATTGAAGTGTCATTAATGATAGACAACTAAGAACAATCAATAACTTCCTCCGCTTATATTTCACTAATATTGTCAGAATCATCTTCAATATCAGCATAATTGTTTTGAAGATCAGATTTCAAATTCTCAGTTCTGTTCAAAATCTTAATTTGTTCATCTTTGGTCAAGGTTCCATTTACAATATAAACTAATTCATTAGCATTCAAACATTCATCAATTTTTACTATTCCATATGCATATCTATTATCTGGAACTTTATCAAAATCAGCAATTGTTTGTTCATAATCATAGGAAATATAATCAATTCTATCCCTTTTGTATGCTAAAAAGGGCAAGAGTTTCCAATGTTGTTCTTTGCTAATGTCCGAAGAATGATGTAAAGCTGTCAATTTTCCATACAATCTTTTTGCAGAATTACAATAGATATTTCATTGTTTTAACAAAAGCTTAACATCTGCATTAAGACTGTCCCTATCACACATCAAATTTATGATATGCATATCTAAGTATTCGATTTTTTATTTTCTTCGAATCTAGCACCTTCTGGATTTCTAAAAGTTGAGTATTTGACTTCTTAGCCTCATTACTAGCAGAAATAAGTAAAAGATTAACATAAGTAACGACTGCATCAAAATCAGACAAAATCGAATCATATGCATTTGAAGGAATATTAAAAGATGGTAAGAGAGAACGTACCTGAGTAGTTATTGGAGATTTATTGGAAGATGTGGTCACAACGTACTTCTCGGTTATCTTTCCTTCCTCTCCTTCCTCATGCATAGCAAACATCGCCCCGTGTGTAGGGTTTCGCATCTCTTCATCGTCCGAACCTGACCACCAAATTTGATATGTGCCATCTTCTTCGTCTACTCCCTTGGCCAACAATGATAAACCCTTTGCTTTTGCACGAACTTCTTCCAGCCTTTCCATGTAATAAGCTTCATCTTTCACTTTGTTCTTTTTCTCATCACGCTTACGAAGCATGCAATCAGAGGCCATATGATTTGCACCATTAATATAATGACAATCAAATCCAGCATCGCCTTTAAGCTTTTTCTCTTTCTTTTCCTCTTTATCATGAACTTCCTTATTTTCGTCCTTTTTCTCATCACTTCCAGTTTTCCTAACAGCACTTGCTTTTACTTCATTATTTTTCGACCTTGCATTGAATGGCTTCTTAAAGAATTTCTTTACTCGTTTGTTAGAATAAAATGCAACAGCCTCAGCATTGGAATTTACAATCAACCCCTCATCATCCGAACCTTCCTTCTCATTAGTTTCTTTCTTTGCTTCCCTTTCAACTGCTTTCGAAACCAAAGCAAGTGGACTTGCTAGACTAATCTTCGTTTCTTCAGCAATTTCACTAACTTTGATTTCATGAGTTTTCAACATATTATACAAATCATTCAAGGAAAAGTTATCAAAACTTTGTTGAGACTTTACCATTAAGCTCACATTTCTCCATTCCTTGCGAAGTCCCATAACAAACGTCATATTGAACTCCATAGTTGACCTGGTGATTCCATATTTACTGCACTTGTAAATTAGCTCATTCAGATGATCGTAGTACAATTCGAGAGATTCACCATCTTTTTGTTTGAATTCTCTTAATTCAACCAGACAATTTTTCACTGAATTGATTTTTGTCTTTTCATTCCCTTGAAACTTTTCTTTCAAAGTGTTCCATATGTATTTAGCAGTTTTATAACTACGAACGTAATTGTAAACAACAGGAGGTAGAGCACCTCTGAGTTCTCTCATGCATTTCTTCTCATTCTTCACCAATCTTTCAGCAATCTCTTGAACATTTTTATTATTGGAAGAAGTTCCAATATTCTGAACAACAGGAGGTGGATGCACATCACCGGTAATACACTTCCATAACTCTTCATCGATTCTATTCAAGTAATCTTCCATCCGATCAGCCCACTGATTATGATACTCGGGTATCAGCATCGGAGTTTTAGTCGATGAACCAAGGAGATGAGAATAGGACGTCATCGTATTCATGTTGAAGTTCGCCATTAACGTACAGACAAAATTTAAGAAAACCTTAAATTTGAACAAAATTAAATAGATAAAACTCTTGATAATCACCAATCGAACACTCGAATTAGCAACAAGAATGCATAATCGACTTACAACAATAGATCTAGAATAAATTTCTGATGCAAAAGAGTGGAAAATTGAAATCTAAAACGAGACTCAAAACTTTTGTGGAAATTCAGAAAAACTGATCAATTTTGTATGAATCCTACTCTGATACCAAATATAGTTGCAATGAAATCGAGATTGAATATCTAGATTAGAGTAAAGTATGATTGATGAACACAAGAAGTAAATATAATCTGTTTGGCTCAAATTAGCTTTCAACAAGTACATAGAGTTTAGACAAGTTTACACGAATGAGCAAAAAGTGAAGTTCTTATCTACTCTAGTACACTTCCCTATTTATAGGAAAGATGAAAGCAAAAAAAAATACAAGGGACTTAAACACTAGACTTCATACATTAAGATGCCCTTGTAATAAGTTTACAAACTAACGAAGCTATCAAAAAGATTCGACGCCTCACAACTAAATTCGACCTCTAGAACTAGTCATTCTGTCAAGTTGCATGAGTGAAGGCAACCCAAAAGGACCATGCTACATATCAAATCAAGTACATACCAATTATAGTTATGGGCTTAGACACCTAAACCAATAAAAGTTACCAGGATCCTTGTTATTAGGAGTGAAGAAGGTCTCGCCGGGATCCTGGGTCATACATGCTTGCTCTTTTGGAGTTGCACCCCAAGTGGGAGCAGAGGCTGGTGTCGAGGATCTTATCTCCCGACAGTTTGTCGAGGATCCTATATTGTCAAAGTTTAGGATCTTGGGCTGCAAGACCGAAGGTGCTGCTTCTTGAGCCTTATGGATCTCTGCCATCATTCTCTCAATTTCCTTGAGTATCATCCTGTTGTCCTCCTTCTGCTGAGCGACTTGTCGTTCCAATCTCTTCATCACAACAAAGATAATGTTATTACAAATCAATACAGGAGGATCCTGAAATCCTTGGGTAGCGATCAGAGATGTGTTTTTCTTTGGTGCCTTAGAGGTTTTCTTCGGAGCTCCACCTAGGGTGGAGGAAGATTTTTTGAGGAAATGGGATGAATGGAGGAAGAGGATAAGGTCGGTTGGGTAGACATGATTCTCGAACGATTATCAAAACTACAGCCCCATGGTGGGTGCCAAATTGTTTTGGTCAAAAATTGATCAAGTGTAATTAAACCAAATTATATGAGAAGCTGTGGTGTTTGTGAAATGTAAGTGTAAAATAATGATCGAAATGAGACAAGTGAGTTACAAGGAAATCCCTTGATCCTTTATAGGATCTCTAGAATAAAACCTTGGGAGGTGATAATTATCATCTGCCTTGATGTATTTTATTGATTTAAATATGATATTACAAATATGATGAAGGTAATACGAGTACAAGTGTAATGCTCCATCTAATCGTGTGTGTAGTGTGCTAGATACATGTGTTATTTATAGTCTAGTGTAAGTAACAAGAAGTCTGATAATATCGGGATGATCCGAAATCAACATATGAACATTATTTGACTTGGTATTCCAGGTCTTTTGCCTGGTTGAGATGACTCTTCGTTGAGAATAAGTCTTGTGTTGACTAGTTCTGCACATATGTGAAAATAAAGCAAAATATAGCCGTTATAAGCGTTAGAAATATTAGTGGTAATAATCAAGATCCCGGGATATGTTTAATGATCCTGAGGCTACAAAAATATTTAAGGATCTTGAATATGAGTTAAGGATCCTGCCCATAACACTACCTAAAATAAAATAGACTCTCACCATACAATCATTGCTTAGCATTCTAAGTTTAAGTCTAGAAATTCCCTAAAATTCCTACTTCGCTTCAACTAATGCTCTGATACCAACTGTGACATCCCCATTTTCATAATCTTTTTTTAAAAAAAAATTGTTTATGCTTATTTAAAACATTTGTTATTGCGGAATTGGTCCCAAAATATCCTTGACATGATATAACATCAAAATCAAGGCATCTTACAAGATTTTGTATTTTAAAAGCCTAAGATGGCGTAACTGATACAAGAAACATAAGCATAAACAGAGACTTACAAAATCTCATTATACTAATGATCCACATCTCCTTGAATCTCTCAACAAATAATTACATTATCTATCAGTATCTTCGTATCGCTACCTGTGATACAAGGAAACTGAGTGGGTCAGGTTGGGAAACTTGGTGAGCACATATGGTTTTTAACCAAAAATATGCTTATCTTTAATTATATATTCTTCAGCATTCAAATAACTCAATTACCCCATTCCCGTTATCCTCACTTTCTAATCTTAGTATGATGATCTCGAGAAATTTTTCCTAAAGGATCTTTGTCAGTAGCATGATAACATTTTGGGTAACCACGACAGTACAAAAGTATTTGGATAGGCATGACAGCGTAATAATACTTGGATAAGCACGACAGGCATGACAGTACAATAGTACATGGATAAGCCCAACAGTACAATAATACGTTGGACAAACACAACAGGCAGGACAATACACTATTACTTTGAATAAACACAACATGCACGAAATTATAATAGTACTTTGTTTAGGCATGGCAAGTCATGACTTATTATTTTGCAAAGCTCTCACTAACCTACCACGACCACTAATTCTCCCAGCCCTATCATAGTCTCTCCTTTATTATTATGCATAGCCCTTTTTCTACACAATTATATTAAGTATAATATATGATTATATCAAATAACAATCATATCATATTGTACAGATATATTAAACACAACAAAAGCAGCGCACATATCATTTAAGCGTTTAGAATACTTGTATCTAAGTGTAAATTGAAAGTAATTATGCACTCACTTGACTTAGGTGGGTGACTGGAGAATTCGGCAGCGCTCCGCCAAACTCCTTGACTTTTCTATTTGGTACACAGAGTTTACTGTTTGGAAATCCCACTTTAAACACCTCACTAAATCCAGCCTAGATATCACTCGCTTAATTAGATCAATCAGTATAATGACTTGGAATCACTGATAAATCTTAATTTTAGGTTCATAATAACGAATATGACTATAATTAAAATTTACAATTGAATCAAACAAGTGTAACTTAACTTATAGAGCACACTGATGAAAACTGAGAATTAATCGGGCAGAACTCTGACTCGAGAGCTCCTAATTGTTGTCTATCTGACACCGTAGGGCATCGTTAAAGGGGTTCGGGAAATCAAGAGTATCGGGAATAAGGGGTGGAAAGAGGTCCATATCATTTGGGGTGGAGTTGGGATGAGAAATGAGCTGAAACTCAAGGGTTTATATAGGCTTGAAAAGGGTGTGTGGTGCACAATGTCCCCTGCGCGGTGCACATGTGCTCAGAAGTGTTGACTTGTTGTTCTCTACGTGGTACATTGTGTCATATTCTGGGTGAAGTGACAATGCACGCCGCACATTCTGTCTGTGCACACGGGTGCACGCGGAAAAATGTGAATTCTTAGAAAATTCATAACTACTTCATACGAGCTCCATTTTCGATGGGTTTACGTGTAGTGTGACAACCGAATGTTCTAGGTCAACAAAAGTCAAGCAATAGTCAAACAAGTCAAACTAGTCAACAAAAGTCAACAAGATAGGACATAAATCATAAATTATACCTTGCTTTTAAGGTTCTCGGTTAGGAACGAAAACCTAGAGATTTCGGTGGTTAGGACCGAAGACCTTGAAGACGTCGGTGGTGAAGACCGAAATCCTTGGGATCTCGATTTCACTTGGACCGAAATCACATGTGATTTTGGTGGCTTAAACTGGGTTCTCGGTTGGGGTTTGGACCGAAATCATAGAGATTTTGGTGGTTGCTTGATCATGATTAGTGGATCTTTTTCCAACGTGATAAATTACACAAACCAAAGCAAATGTCACTACATCCCACCCCACCCTCACCCCCCCTTTGTGTATATATATATATATATATATATATATATATATATATATATATATATCAGGCCGAGAACTCCTACAATATCCTCATTTACATCTTCAAACTTTTCCACTTTCCTCTCAAGAAAACGAGTTCATACATTTTCAAGAACCTACGTTTTCCCTCCAGAAACAAGATCAAGGCATTCCCAGGAAACTATTCTTCAAGTTGATTCTTAGGAATTGTTGTAAGTTTCCTTATTAATCTAGTGTTTTTACAACACATTCATGATAGTTCATCACGTTCACACACATTATTATGTGTTAAAAACTCATAGGATACGACTGCCTTCAAGTGTTCCAAGCTTGAAGATCATCGCCATCACATTTTTATCCAACCACGATCACACTCAAGGTAAGTTCATACCCCGACACTTCTCAAGATTTTTGTATGTTTTAGGAGGGGGAATACAAGTAAAACACAAGAGAACTTGTGTTAAAATACAAAATACAAAATACATTTTACTACCTTTTTGAACAAAAGTGCTAAACTCATGAAACAGTTTTACCTCTAAACTTGTGAACTTTCCATACGAATTTTTACTAAAAAGACAAAGTTAGGAAAAACGAGCATATATACAATATGTTATTCTTGCAGAAATATATATATATATATATATATATATATATATATATATATATATATATATATATATATACAAAATACTAAATACATTTTACTACCTTTTTGAACAAAAGTGCTAAACTCATGAAACAGTTTTACCTCCAAACTTGTGAACTTTCCATCCAAATTTTTGCTAAAAACACAAAGTTAGGAAAAACGAGCACATATACAATATGTTATTCTTGCATAAATATATATATATATATATATATATATATATATATATATATATATATATATATATATATATATATATAATAATGGTTGCAAATCTGATTACGATAATAAACTATATAAGTATAGTTTATAAGACGTAAATACTATTGTAATATGTTGAGCAAAAGTGTATAATTATATAAAATACATATATAATTATTTCATTCCATTTTTTATCTATCATGGTAAAATGATAATGCTACATACAAGAGATTCTTCATTTCAACGAAACATTTTTATAAACTATAATATGTATAGTTTATGAGGAATTCACACTATTTTACTCCTTCGGGACAAAGATATAATTATTTAAAAGTATAATTATTTTTACGCTATGTAACCACTGTGGAAGGGTAACACTTACATTTACAATAAAAAGGGTTTTCAGTATACTATACATAAACCGGTTGATACAATTTTGTGAGACATCGTCTTCACGTACCAACCAGGGTACCTACAAAAGTCTTGTATTATAACCAGAGTCTCTTGGAGGGAGAGCGTGACACTTGTGTATATATCTATACGAGACTGACAATCCCGCACCTAAACTGTTAGCTACAGTTAGACCAGCAGGTATGGGGTGACAAATGTCTAACATTCCGACGCCTAAAGAACGCCGTAACATGCCAACTAGTCGCTAGCATGGTTATGATAACTCACATGGGGTATTAACAATACATTTGGTTTACGGGGTTAGCATACATTCAAGTAGTTTTATATAAATATAAAAATTCATAATACTATTTTCCAGTACAACACTACTTACATTTTTAGTCTTTGGAGTTAAGACTTACAACTAATTTTAAAGAAAACATTGGATTTTTTGAAAGTACACTCTATCATTTTTCAAGAAAAAGCTACCGATTTATCTCATACAAAACGCTTATGAACTCACCAACTTAATTGTTGACACTCTTTTCAAAACTGTTTGTATTCTCAGGAAATCAGTAAACAGGTAATCAAAACATTCTTTTTTAGGATGGAGCGCTACAGCATCACGTCATATATTTTTGTCATATGTATTTGATGTCAAACAAACAATGATTTGTATACAATGTAAACTTATAAATTATCAATATGATGGCTGTATGGCTTTGATCATTAATATTCAATTGTTATGATACTGTACATGAAGTCAACCCACCCCCAGACGTTTCCGCTGTTCTGGTTTGGTGGTGTGACATGTAGCTATCGACGAGATCTACAACTTTCATTTAGACTCCGTCGGCTAATTTTGAACTTATTTTTAAAGTTATATTTTTAGCAGGCTTAGCCTCTTAATGTCCGTTAAAATTTCATAACTCTCTCATATGATATCCATTCTCGACGGTCTTTTTATCGATGGATAGGTATTGATGAGATCGTCAACTCCCACTTAGATTTTTTTTCCTAACAATCGACCGATTTAAATTTCGGTTTCTAAGTCATACATTACTACTTTGAAATATTAGAAAAATTATAACTTCCTCTCACGAGGTCAGATTTACGCGTTTTATATATATACAGAATCCTTTTCAAATATATTATAACTTTGGTTATGATTATTTATCCTAAATAATATTCTATAAAAAAGTCAAATTTAACGCTTATAATATCATATGTGTCTATCCCTAATTTGTGGGTGTTACATATAGAGAAGTTGGGTCTTCGACATGGATATCAATAGAGAAGCTTCCCAATCACCTTCTCTATCACCTTCTCAACCACCTTCTCAACCACCTTCTCTATTGCCTTCTCAACACCTTCTTTATTACCTTCTCAACACCTTCTATAGAGAAGCTTCTACATCATGCTTCTCTATCAGAGATGCCACATCATCAGATTCAATATTTCTTGACTCAACAAATTCAGAAGAGCTGATTTCTGATCCAATCACACGACACTCAAAATATCTGATACATCAGAATAAGTTATAGCATTCTTGATTGATCCTATATCTGAAGCATATGATACTGACTCATTCCATCATATTCTTGACTTTAACAAACGGACTATTGAGATTCACTCAACACCTTGCTATGAAGCATATGAACAATCCTTTTTGGAATTTTCCTGTTGACCTTTTAACACATTGTGATTTGACTAGATCATGTTAAAATTTCAATCTATACTTTTAGATCCAAATACCAAGTATCAATTTCGCTTCCACTTATCCATCATAGCAAAAAAATTCTCGAGCTTTTGCACTTTGAAACTTAGAGACAATGTTTCCTATGAGAAATATTGTCATCAATATCCAATACCAAGAAGACAATGACACTCCCACTAGCTTTGACATGTACTCAAGACCCATATGGACTTCTAAAAATACAACACTCTTGACTTTCTCGTGTAAGAACAGACTCCTTCTATGTGATGCGTGTCTACATCTATGAAAAGATTTTTCAATCCTCATACCTTATTCGGATAATTTGTATGTTTAAGTCCCTTCAGGATGTGTCACACACCCCTCGAAGGTTTCCTATTAAGGAAAGTCGTTTAATTATCCACTTTACCATATCTTATATTAAAGAAGGCAACAATATGACAACCCGATATTTTCATTTGTATAAACTCTACAGTCAAGCACTGCAAATATTAGTCAAATTCATTTCAGTACATTTTTGGCCGGTTTCAAGCCAGTTTGGGTGTTTTTATTTAAAATTCGTCAAACAGACAAATAAAAGGAAGTAGCTTCTAGGAGGAATGTGTAGCAAATAAACACTTCAACACCATAACAAGGTGTTTACGGCCAAACTTGGGGAGTTTGGGCCGTAAACTCCTCTTGACCTTGAACTCATGCTTAAGGCATGAGTTTACTCCCTACTTCCTCATTTTACACTTCCAAGCTCAAGAACACCCAACTTTTCTCTCAAGTATCATAACACATTTCTTCCAATCTTCCAAAAATGTAAGTGTTTCTTCTCTTGTTTTGTTGTTATAACACTTCATCTAGTAGTTATACATGATTTCATCCATGAAATCTTGTCTTTTTCATAGATCTTCAAGTGTTCTTCAAAACACCAAGAACACACACTAGTGTTTTTGGGCCTTAAACACTCTTACAAGCTTCCTATAAGTAAGTACACTCCTCCTAACTAGTTACTTACTTAGAATACTTGTTAAACCATTGGCAAACATCAAAAACCCCCAAGAACACATGGGTTTACGGTCAAGGCATCTCCTTGAACCGTAAACACCATCAAGTGGTTTATAAGTGCCACCAACACCTTCAAGGACTTGAATATGGGACTAGAACCTTGCATGCATGAGCTAAAGACGCCAAACCACGAAATGGTAGGAGTTACCATGAGTTTACGGCCGTAAACTCATGGGTTTACGACCGTAAACTCCAAGGGAGTGGTCCATGAACCGTAAACTCCAAATGAAGGGCCATTTTGAGCCCTAGTCCCTTCCTAAGCCTTGGATACAAACCTAGATCACTTCCTTGAGGGGTATAAGACCTTAACACACACAATGGTACAAAATACCATGAGTTTACGGCCGTAAACTCATGGGGGAAAAGTCCAAAAACCGTAAACTCATGTATTGTTACCAAATGGGAAGTAAACTCCAATGTGAGGCCATACTCTCTTTAGATACAACCCTTTAGTACTCCTAGCACTTGAATCAAAGTGTTATCCTTGCATTAGGGTGTCTTTACTTGATAAATTGGTTGTTAAATGACTAATTAGATACTTATATGTATCATTACATGTTAAATAGGACCCGTGTGTGTGTTCAAGTCTTCACTTGACACTTAGCATCCTATCCGGCACTTCCATTCAAACCACTCACTACAGGTGAGTTCATACCCCTTAATCAACCTTTGAAATGATTTTAAATGCTTTTATGGGGGGGGGGGAATACAAGTTGAAATATTCTAGTGGTTGCTTTAATCACATGTGATTAATAACTAGAACAAACAGAAAGAGTTACTACTACTTTCAAGTTACTATCAAAATTATGGTTTTCAAGCGTTTTAAAACCTTTTATTAAACTTTTAGATACAAAAATTGTTTCCAAACTCTTTCAAACTTGCATTGTTATCAAACTCATATCTACACTAATATATTTATATAAGTAAGATTTGAAGGACTTAGGACTGATAGCTCACCTTATTTCCTGTTCCTTGTTTGGTTGTGGACTTAGGGTATCCCGTTATTTGTCCGAATGTCGTTGAAATCTTAGTTATATATCATATATATATATATATATGTGTTGAATATAAAAGCTTTCACTTCAGTTCAGTACCTTTGTGTAGCAAAGGCATAACTACAACATTACTATTTAACTATAAAAGGTATAGTTAAGGTTTTACTACTCACTACTACTATTACAACGACACATACAAGAGCCAGTACAGATATGAGTCAATACACGCTATATACTATACAAGAAAACATACTATACAAGCAGACATACTATACACTATACAAGAGAACATACTATACACTATACAAGAACATACTATGTACTAGTATAGAGAAAACATCACTACACTATGACATACTATACAAACATTTGAATACTATAAACAGAATGTGACATACTACCTCTCGATACGACACTTTATTGTGCTATCACCTTGTAACCAGAGTCTCCTGGAGGGAGAGCGGGCATTATGTGTATAGATCTATACGGGACAGACACTCCCACATCCCGACTGCTAGCTACAGTCCCAGCCGAAAGGCCAAGGGATGACAGAATGTTACTTCACTACATATGACCTGGAGGGTCATCAGTTATTCAGCCGTCGATCAGCATGGTTACATACGAGTTCACATTCAAACCTTTAATTAACCAATTAAGAATTAAAGGCAAAAATAGACTTTTCGAGGCGTATTGTTCATTTAATACCACCTGGAGTCTACATGTTTCTACTTTAGACTCCCCAAGGTCTACTGTACATTTAGTACTACCTGGAGTCTGTATTTTATTACACTGTGATTTTGTCACATACACGTTTAAATAAACTATATTTTTATAATGATAGTTTCACTGAGGAAAAACTTTTACACTACATAAGGAACAAATACACAAACAATCGGGTCTTGGTAGAAGACTACAATTTTGCTGGAAAATATAGGATTTCTAGGGAGTATACTATTTACAAACATTTGAAATCAGTTACTACATTAAGTTGTTACAAACATTTTCATACAAGCAATGACACTAAATACTTATGAACTCACCAGCTTTATGCTGATAAACTCTTTCAAAATAACTTGTATTCAGGTCATCAGTAGACAGGTACAGATGAAGCTTTTGAGAAGATGGAGCACACACAAGACTCATCTTTTATTTTGATTTTACTTTTGGTGTCTTACAAACTATACAGAACACGCTTGTATTACAATTATTATATTCATGCAATGGATGTTGTTGCTTGTTTTTACTATTATGCATTGTTATGATACTGTACATGACGTCCTCCACCCCAGAACGTTTCCGCCGTTCCGGTTTTGGGGTGTAACAGATTGGTATCAGAGCATTGTTTATAGTGAATCGAGTATATCAACCCATAAAAGATATACAAACTATAAACGCACCGGGATTAAAACACTCTGACCAAGAAATTATACTTTTAAATAAAAAAATATTTAACTAAGTATATATATACATCTATTCATACCAGGGTCAGTATCATACTAGAACAGAACAAAAGTATTATGATTGTTGAACATCAAAATTAGGCTTAGAGACATATAGTCAACTATATTTTCTGAGGAGTGACTAGCATGTGCCTAAGAATGATTGTAGTGTTGCAACAAGTCTAAGAACTTACCAACACTACTACAACGGGAACATTAGAACAGAATACTATAGGAGTATTCTGGGTTACTATAAATTACATATGTGAGAACTAAAAAGGTCGTTACTAGTAGGGCAATAGTTGCTAAGTGGATACTCTAAGGTTACATATGACTAAGGCACTATAGACTTAGAATCCGTGATCTTTGCTTTATTTCCTGTTCCTTGTTTGGTTGTGGATTTAGAGTTAGGGTCACTTATTCGAAGGTCTATCCTGCTTTGGTTGCATGTAATTAGTATGCACTATGCAAGTATTGAGTTAACTAATAACGATCATCTTATAATTATCTTAGATTATTACGTCTATTAACTATTCTTTCCCCATTCTCGCGTAGATAGCATGGCTGACTTAAGGGTTCGCCCAAGGGGTGCCCGTCGCCAGTGGGGGATTATCTTCTCATCCTTTCTTTTCTTAAAGGAATAGCCTTACTCTTCAGTATCTCCATTCCACTTTTCTGTAAACATTCCTAACTTTGAAAGTACTCCAACTAGACTCCTAAACTGTCAACATTTTCCTATATGGTTTGATGTAAGACCTACTGTTATGTCATTTTTCCCCGAACTCCTTTTACATCATTAATACCAGTAATATTGGTAGTTATCTAATCTATGGGAATGTATTTACCTTTGTGATTCCCTACTATATTGTTATGACTCTATCTGATAGTTGGACTATGGCGATTTAGTCCATGAAACACTCTCATCATACTTACAATCGATTCTTACTATTATCATCATCTTTATGAACTTTCAGTAAAAGATGCCGCCTCGAAAGCTTCCGACCAGAAACACGCCTGCGAACCAAACTCCACCACCACCACCACCTCCGCAGTTCGATGCGGTGATGTTTCAGGCAGCTGTGACCGCCGCCATGGCCCATGTAAACACTGGTGGTGTTAGTGGAACGGGGACTGGCACCAACTCTAGCCATGGTGAAATCCATCCACGTGCACGGGAGTGTACCTATAAAGATTTCATCAGGTGCAAACCAACCTACTTCAACGGAACCGGAGGGATCATTGCGTTGTCCCAATGGATCGAGAGAACAGAAGCAATCTTCGAGATGTGCTCATGCCCCGAAGGAAGCAAGATTAAGTTAGCTGCTTGCACCTTCACTAAAAGGGCCCTGACGTGGTGGAATGGCCATGTCAAATCACTCTCACTGATAACAGCCAACGCCATGGGCTGGGATACACTAAAGGACCTTATGACAAGGGAGTAATGCCCGAGTGGCGAAATTCAGAAGCTCGAGGAGGAACTGTGGAACCTCAAAATGAAGGGTTCCGACATAGTGGCTTATACAGCCAGGTTCTGCGACCTGGTGGCTCTATGTCCTAACATGGTCCCCACCGAAAACAAAAAGATTGAAAGATACATCTGGGGTCTGGTATCCCCATATCGAGGGAGCGTTCTAGCATCACACCCTGCGACCTTTGATAGTGCCAAGGAATTGGCCCAAAGGCTCATCGATCATGAGGTTCCTTCTTTCCCAACAATGACCACAACTACTGCCCCAGCACCAACCAACGCGACCGACAACAAAAGGAAGCGTTGGGACCGGAAGAAGGGCATATCAAATCAACCCTCTTCCAAGAACCAGCAGATTGTGGTTGTCCATGCTGCCACTACTCCTGCTGCCCCAGTACCAGCCAAACCATATGCAGGGAGCCTACCCAAGTGCACCAAGTGCTCCTTCCATCATAATGGCCCCTGCCGTGAAATGCACTGCACTAACTGCGACCGTAAGGGCCATACCGCCCGGTTTTGCAGAACACAACCCAAACGCATCACTCAGGTTCCCGGTACAGGAGTGAGTCAAGCCTGCTACGGGTGCGGCGAGACACGACACTTCAAAAGAAACTATCTGAAAGCTGGGAATACGGGAGGAGCGAGAAGACTACGTGCTATAGGCTACAATGAAGCCATGGCAGACCCCACAATAGTCACGGGTACATTCCTTCTCGATAACTCTTATGCTTGTATCCTATTCGATAGTGGGGCAGAAACGAGCTTCGTAAACCAAAAATTTAAACACTTACTTAAACAATCATGGCAAACACTAAAAGAAACCTTCGTCGTAGAAATGGCTAACGGAAAGACAGAGAGTTCTAACGAAATTTACATAGGTTGTACCCTCACGCTAGATAACTATTCATTCCCAATCGACCTCATACCCGTATCGATCAAGAGTTTCGATGCCATTGTGGGCATGGACTGGTTGAGTCTCCATCGTACCGATATTCTGTGCTTCGAAAAGGCAGTCCACCGAAACCTACCAAATAACGAAACCTTGTTGATCTACGGAGACAAACCCAGTACGAGCCTTCGCATCTTCTCAAGTATTCAAGCCCGAAAGTACTTGCATATGGAACAGCGTGCATTACTGGCGCACGTTGTCGATACAAACCGGAAAATGAAAGACCTAAAAGACCTCCCCGTAGTACATGATTTTCCCGATGTCTTTCCGGAAGAACTCCCAGGGTTACCCCCGCAACGTAAAGTCGAGTTCCGAATCAACTTAATTCCAGGAGCGACCCCCGTAGCCAAATCGCCCTATCGTCTAGCACCTGCTGAGATGCAAGAACTGTCCGGTCAACTTAACGAACTGCTTAGCAAGGGCTTTATAAGACCAAGCTTCTCACCCTGGGGAGCACCAGTCTTGTTCGTAAAGAAGAAAGACGGATCGTTCCGTATGTGCATCGATTACAGGGAGCTCAACAAGCTTACAGTCAAGAATCGTTACCCTCTTCCTCGCATAGACTATTTATTTGACCAGCTGCAAGGGGCAAGCTACTTTTCTAAGATTGATCTAATATCCGGGTATCACCAGTTACGAGTGCTTGAGGAGGATGTTCCGAAGACAGCCTTCCGAACTTGTTACGGGCACTATGAGTTCGTAGTGATGCCATTTGGATTGACCAATTCGCCCGCAGTATTCATGGACTTAATGAATAGGGTATGCCGTCCTTACTTGGATCAGTTCGTCATCGTTTTCATCGATGACATACTTATCTACTCTCGAAGTAAGGAGGAACATAGCGATCATTTACGGCAAGTCCTAGGAAACTTACGATCAGAGAAGCTTTATGCGAAGTTCTCTAAATGCGAATTTTGGATCCGAAGAGTCGAATTCTTGGGACACGTGGTTAGCGAAGAAGGAATCCACGTGGACCCTTCCAAAATTAAAGCCATCGAGAACTGGTCAGCACCGAAGACGCCTACGGAAATTCGTCAATTTTTAGGCCTCGCTGGCTACTACCGCAGGTTCATTCAGAACTTATCTCGAGTTGCGAAACCCCTTACGACGTTGACCCAGAAAAGCGTGGCCTTTGACTGGGAAGAGAAACAAGAGAAGGCGTTCCAAACGTTGAAGCGAGCCTTATGCACCGCACCGATACTATCCCTCCCCGAAGGGATAGAAGACTTCGTGGTATACTGCGATGCATCCAATCAAGGGGTCGGCTGTGTTCTGATGCAACGAGGTAAGATCATCGCCTACGCCTCAGGACAGCTGAAGACACATGAGGTTAACTACACCACACACGATCTCGAATTAGGAGTGGTTGTGTCTGCCCTAAAAATCTGGAGACACTACCTGTATGGTACAAAGAGCACTATCTTCACAGACCACAAAAGCCTACAACACATATTCAACCAGAAGGAGCTCAATATGAGACAACGACGGTGGGTAGAGCTACTCAATGACTACGAATGCGAAATTCGTTATCAACCGGGTAAAGCCAACGTGGTAGCAGACGCCCTAAGTCGGAAAGACTATTCTGGCCGAAGAGTCAAGTCATTGACCATGAGTATCCATTCGCATCTTTTCGCACAGATTAAGGAGTCAAGTCATTGACCATGAGTATCCTACGTGGAATGGATAAGAACTTGGAAGTTAAGGTTGACGGAGCCTTATATCTCATGGACCGGATCTGGACACCGAGACATGGTGGCTTCAGAGACTTGGTCATGAAGGAAGCACACAACACTCGATATTCCGTCCACCTAGGTTCAGATAAGATGTATCTGGATCTTAAAATGTTATACTGGTGGCCTAACATGACAGAGGAGATCGCTACCTTCGTAAGTAAATGCCTTACTTACGCCAAGGTCAAGGTCGAATACCAGAAACCATCAGGTCTACTCCACCAACCGGAGATACCTGAATGGAAGTGGGAGCGGATCACTATGGACTTCATAACCAAGTTGCCCAAGAGAATAGGTGGACTTGATACCATTTGGGTCATCGTCGACAGATTGACCAAATCCGCACACTTTCTGCCTATCAAGGAAACTGACAAAATGGAAAAACTCACAAGAACATACATTAGGGAGATCGTACGACTGCATGGTGTTCCTATATCTATTATCTCAGACAGAGATAGTAGATTCACTTCGAGGTTCTGCCAGTCACTACAAAGTTCCCTAGGAACTAGGCTGGACATGAGTACAGCCTACCATCCACAAACCGACGGACAAAGTGAGAGGACTATTCAAACACTAGAAGATATGTTGTGAGCCTGCGTGATAGACTTTGGGAAGGCATGGGTTACTCACTTACCCCTTGTTGAATTCTTCTACAACAACAGTTATCACACGAGCATAAAGGTTGCTCCATTTGAAGCCCTCTATGGCCGAAGTGGAGATCCCCTCTGTGTTGGGCTGAGGTGGGTGACACCCAGTTAGCTAAAGGATGAGTTCCTGACAGCACTCTCACAGGTCCGGAGATTATTCGGGAAACGACAGAGAAGATCGTTCAGATTCGTGAACGATTGAAAGCCTCTAGAGACCGACAGAAAAGCTACGCAGACAAACGAAGGAAACCTTTGGAATTCCAGGTGGAAGACCGAGTACTTTTGAAAATCTCACCCTGGAAGGGCTTGATACGCTTCAGAAAGCGTGGAAAGTTAAATCCAAGATACATAGGGCCTTTCGAGATTCTCGCTCGAATCGGCCCCGTAGCTTACAAACTCAATCTACCCCACGAGCTTAGTAACGTACATCCTACCTTCCATGTCTCGAACTTGAAAAAGTGTCTATCCGACGAGACTCTTGTAATCCCACTCGACGAGATCGAGATCAACGAGAGCCTCAACTTCGTGGAAGAACCTGTAGAGGTCATCGACCGAGAGGTCAAACGAATGAAACAAAGCCGCATCCCAATCGTGAGGGTTCGCTGGAACGCCAAGCGAGGACCGGAGTTCACTTGGGAGCGCGAGGATCAAATGAAACTTAAATATCCTCATCTTTTTACTTAGTTTTATTAAAATAACTTAGTTGCTTGAACTCTAATTTCGGGAAGAAATTCCCTCTAACGGAGGGATGATGTGACAACCCGAAATTTTCATTTGTATAAACTCTACAGTTAAGCACTGCAAATATTAGTCAAATTCATTTCAGTACATTTTTGGCCGGCTTAAAGCCTGTTTGGGTTTTATTTAAAATTCGTCAAACGGACAAATAAAAGGAAGTATCTTCTAGGAGGAATGTGTAGCAAATAAACACTTCAACACCATAACAAGGTGTTTACGGCCAAACTTGGGGAGTTTGGGCCGTAAACTCCTCTTGACCTTGAACTCATGCTCAAGGCATGAGTTTACTCCCCACTTCCTCATTTTACACTTCCAAGCTCAAGAACACCCAACTTTTCTCTTAAGTATCATAACACATTTCTTCCAATCTTCCAAAAATGTAAGTGTTTCTTCTCTTGTTTTGTTGTTATAACACTTCATCTAGTAGTTATACATGATTTCATCCATGAAATCTTCTCTTTTTCATAGATCTTCAAGTGTTCTTCAAAACACCAAGAACACACACTAGTGTTTTTGGGCCTTAAACACTCTTACACGCTTCCTATAAGTAAGTACAATCCTCCTACTTTGTTACTTACTTAGAATACTTGTTAAACCATTGGGAAACATCAAAAACCCCCAAGAACACATGGGTTTACGGTCAAGACATCTCCTTGAACCGTAAACACCATCAAGTGGTGTATAAGTGCCACCAACACCTTCTAGGACTTGGATATGGGACTAGAACCTTGCATGCATGAGCTAAAGACCCCAAACCACGAAATGGTAGGAGTTACCATGAGTTTACGGCCGTAAACTCATTGGTTTACGACCGTAAACTCCAAGGGAGTGGTCCATGAACCGTAAACTCCAATGAAGGGCCATTTTGAGACCTAGTCACTTCCTAAACCTTGGATACAAACCCAGATCACTTCCTTGAGGGGTATAAGACCTTAAAACACACAATGGTACAAAATACCATGAGTTTACGGCCGTAACCTCATGGGGGAAAAGACCAAAAACCGTAAACTCATGTATTGTTACCAAATGGGAAGTAAACTCCAACGTGAGGCCATACTCTCTTTAGATACAACCCTTTAGTACTCCTAGCACTTGAATCAAAGTGTTATCCTTGTATTAGGGTGTCTTTACTTGATAAATTGGTTGTTAAATGACTAATTTGATACATATATGTATCATTACATGTTAAATAGGACTCGTGTGTGTGTGTGTTCAAGTCTTCACTTGACACTTAGCATCCTATCCGACACTTCCATTCAAACCACTCACTACAGGTGAGTTCATACCCCTTAATCAACCTTTGAAATGATTTTAAATGCTTTTATGGGGGTGGGAATACAAGTTGAAATATTCTAGTGGTTGCTTTAATCACATGTTATTAATAACAAGAACAAACAGAAAGATTTACTACTACTTTCAAGTTACTATCAAAATTATGGTTTTCAAGCGTTTTAAAACCTTTTATTAAACTTTTAGATACAAAAACTGTTTCCAAACTCTTTTAAACTTGTATTGTTATCAAACTCATATCTACACTAATATATTTATATAAGTAAGATTTGAAGGACTTAGGACTGATAGCTCACCTTATTTCCTGTTCCTTGTTTGGTTGTGGACTTAGGGTATCCCGTTATTTGTCCGAATGTCGTTGAAATCTTAGTTATATATATATATATATATATATATATATATATATATATATATATATATATATATATATATATATATATATATATATATATATATATGTGTGTGTGTGTGTTGAATATAAAAGCTTTCACTTCAGTAGAGTACCTTTGTGTAGCAAAGGCATAACTACAACATTACTATTTATCTATAAAAGGTATAGTTAAGGTTTTACTACTCACTACTACTATTACAACGACACATACAAGAGCCAGTACATATATGAGTCAATACACGCTATATACTATACAAGAAAACATACTATACAAGCAGACATACTATACACTATACAAGAGAACATACTATACACTATACAGGAACATACTATGTACTAGTATAGAGAAAACATCACTACACTATGACATACTATACAAACATTTGAATACTATAAACAGAATGTGTCATACTACCTCTCGATATGACACTTTATTGTGCTATCACCTTGTAACCAGAGTCTCCTGGATGGAGAGCGGGCATTATGTGTATAGATCTATACGGGACAGACACTCCCACATCCCGACTGCTAGCTACAGTCCCAGCCGAAAGGCCAAGGGATGACAGAATGTTACTTTACTACATATGACCTGGAGGGTCATCAGTTATTCAGCCGTCGATCAGCATGGTTACATACGAGTTCACATTCAAACCTTTAATTAACCAATTAAGAATTAAAGGCAAAAATAGACTTTTCGAGGCGTATTGTTCATTTAATACCACCTGGAGTCTATATTCTACTTTAGACTCCCCGAGGTGTACTATACATTTAGTACTACCTGTAGTCTGTATTTTATTACACTGTGATTTTGTCACATACACGTTTAAATAAACTATATTTTTATAATGATAGTTTCACTGAGGAAAAGCTCTTACACTACATAAGGAACAAATACACAAACAATCGGGTCTTGGTAGAAGACTACATTTTTGCTGGAAAATATAGGATTTTCTAGGGATTATACTATTTACAAACATTTGAAATCAGTTACTACATTAAGTTGTTACAAACATTTTCATACAAGCAATGACACTAAATACTTATGAACTCACCAGCTTTATGCTGATAAACTCTTTCAAAATAACTTGTATTCTCAGGTCATCAGTAGACAGGTACAGATGAAGCTTTTGCGAAGATGGAGCACACACAAGACTCATCTTTTATTTTGATTTTACTTTTGGTGTCTTACAAACTATACAGAACACGCTTGTATTACAATTATTATATTAATGTAATGGATGTTGTTGCTTGTTTTTACTATTATGCATTGTTATGATACTGTACATGACGTCCTCCACCCCAGAACGTTTCCGCCGTTCCGGTTTTGGGGTGTAACAAACAATGGTAACAAATAACCAAATAGACCTTTCTCGGCTACTAATCAGAATGTTTCATCATAATCAATTTCATGAGTCTAAGCGAAACTCTTTTCAACCATACTAGCTTTGAATGTGTGTACTTTCCTTTCCATGTTAGTCTTCACCAGGTTTCCCAACCTGACCCACTTAGCTTATTTTTATCACAGGTGTCGATACGAAGCTACATGACACTGAGAGATTAACAGAGATGTGAATAATTAGTGTAAAGGAATGTAAGGTCTGTTTATAGTTATGTTTATGTATTGACGATGACATCCCAATGTTTTAATATAAACAAAATATATTTCTTCGGAAATGATTTGATAATATCTTTATCATGTGTTCTGGGAACAAATTTCACAGTATTATTCTTGAAAATGGTAACTCTGCTTTTTAAATAAGCATAAATATATTTTTTTTAAATGACCATGAATTTGAGGATGTCACATAATTGGTAGCGAAGCACGATTAATCGTGAATCGAATCATGTAACATTTGATTCTCCTTCTAGAAATATATCTACATTATGGTGTCCTTAGAGAAGCCAATTATGGAAACCATTCCACAATTTCTAAGATGATTGTAGAACATGATACTATGGCATTCTCTTTTCCTTTAAGATTGGAGATCATTTATCTTCCTGCCCAATTGATTCCCTACTTTGTTCTGGTACTCCTTGAAACATTTCAAAGTGTCAGAATTATGCTTAATCATATAAACATAACCACATCTACTAAACCTATCAATCAATTTGATATAGTAGTCTATGTCGTCCGTTGTGATGGATCTGATAGGCTCACACATTAGTGTGTACAAGATCCAACAATCCTTTGTATCCATTACATGTCGTTGTGAATGGTGAGTATGTTGTCTTGCTAATATACATGACTCACATACATCATACAACTCAAAGTTGAATGATTCCAAGTCCATTCCAATTAGAGCTTGGTGATGTGAAACTTACTTATGTGGCCATGGAGATCATGCCACAAGCACGGTCATATCTAAAGTATTAGAGGGATAAATGTTCAAGTGATCACTTGCTATTATTCGAAACACAAACTACAATTTTATCAATTCCAATTGCAAGTAGATGTTTTAGACATAAAACCATCATCTTTACAAACTAGAATTGTCACATTTCCATTATCAAATGAAAATTGAAATTCATGTTTATACAATGTATAAGATGAAATTTGGTTTCTAGACATCTCCGAAGAGTAATAATAAGCTACTTGATTTATCCTAACTCCATAACTAAACCAAAAATCGTCAATAATATGCGACATTCGTCCATACCAATGATTATGTTTAGCTCTTTATTTCTTAATTTCCTTCTTTCCTATGGATCCTACAATTCCATCCAAATGTGATTACCACATCATGCCTCAAAAAACTATGAATTGGATGTATTTGGAGTTTGATTATTTAACTACTTGATCGAGATTCAACATTTGACATTCCCATCTCAAATACTTAGGGAAATATTTGCTTCATGTCACACCCCCAGCAATCGGCAGAAACACCGGGTAGTGTAACGTTATTCTTCATATCACAGTTATATAACATACATTGAACAGTACTAAAGAAAATACATACCTTTATTGATAACTGAAAGTTACATAACTGTTTTTCTAGAACCTATTACATAATATCCGACTATGGCATACTTCTTAATGAACAGAAAAGTAATAGTAAAACTTCTTCTGTTCAAATACATACCAGCTTTTCAAGTTCCTGAAAACACATGCATTTTAAAATACGTCAACATAAAGTTGGTGAGTCCACAGGTTTTGACTCCATAAAATAATACATTTTCCACATTCAAAAGTATAGTTTTTGAAAGTATCATTTTGACTCTCCAACATTTAGTATGTATATTAGGTATAATAGTTTACTTATCAATTAAGTGTTATACCTAAACATTCCTTAATCCTAAGGTATAAGTAGGGGAAACTTATACTTAACATTAATACTTGTATATGACAAAGTATAATGTTTCTAACAATTTGCTACCATGAGCCTGTAACCGCTGCTATGACATAATACCTCTGATAGAACACACTCATGATTTACCATGAGAAACAAACACACTCATGATTTACCATGAGAAACAACACCGTACGCTTCATCGACGCCGGAACAATAACAAATAAAAGGATAGTTCATCACTTGCTTTTGGTTGACTGTAGCTAACAGTCACAAGTGGGGTGGTCAACCCGTATACTAATTATACACGACTTCCTCGCTCACACGGGATTAACGGTTACAGTTAAGAGGATTTCCACTAAGATCCCCAATCTTAGTTGATGAATACAGTTACTCATGTAGACTTTGACGGCTTCCTATAGCTCTAACAACAAAAGCATCTTTATGTCTAAAACCCTAAGTTACTAGACTATGCTTTAAACAGTACTCCTAACTTCATAATACTTAGGGAGTATAATAGCTATATCTTGAAGTAAAACCAGGTTTTATCTTGACCTAAAACCAATAATAACAACATATAACGTTCCTAGTTTTATCTTGACATAAAACTATCAATAACAATACCAAGTTTTATCTTAACATAAAACTAACAATAACAACGTATAACATATCCAGTTTTATCTTGACATAAAACTATTAATAGCAACATACTTTATAACTTAACATATAAACCTTCCGAATATAACTTCGGAACTATATCGCACACAACATATATATAGAATCTTAAGTATAACTCAAGATCTACATTAGTAAATTAACATACTGATAAGTTGATAATAGTTGTATATATTCAAAATATTATATTTAGAACAACTATACCCCGACTATTATAACTATATACTATCATATAGACATAATAATAACATATATATAATATCTAGCATGCGTTTTCCTCCGAAATATTAGAAAGTGGGGCCGTGAAACTCACCCTAGTAGCCTGATTTTATGTTATCTAAGCAAAAACGGTCAGCGTACGAGGTCGTCGGGGCTCGGGATGCAAGAGGGCCTCAGCAAAGGAGAGAAAGGGAAGAAGTTTAGGTGTAAGAATGGCTGAAGTCGGACCTTCTATTTATAGTAATGATTTTAGAACCTCATGTCGTGAGTTTTATAAGGCTCACATCGTGAGTCCTGCATGTTCATGCCGTAGACTTGCCATTTGCGTCCCTAGCTTCGGAAGGTGGCCATGTGACTCCTCACGTCGTGAAAAACTCCTTGTTCACGTCGTGAGTTTGGATCTTATCCCCTCGCAGCCTCGTCACACCTTCTAGATCCGAAATGTGGCGGTTTGAGTCCTCACGTCGTGAGTTTTTATGCTCACGTCGTGAGTTCAGTCAAATTAGGGTTTCTGACAGCGATATCTTTGGAAGGCCATAACTTTTGCATACAAACTCCGTTTTTGATGTTCTTTATATCCACGCGTAGGTATTTACGAGTACTACAACTCTCTTTTAGACTTAAATAGCTCATTATAAGTCTATTTTATATTCCTCTTATTATAGAGATTTATAGTGTTCGGTTTATCATAACTTCTTCATGCGAAGTCAGATTCAAACATTCTCTATATTTTTGGAATCGTATGGACGTATACTTTGAGTTGTATCATAAAGAAGGTTCATATTTGTATTAGAATTTATCATGAACTATATAACACTCTTACCACATTACTACTTTAACATAATCACATTACATGATTGGCATAATCACATGTGATTGTCTATTGACCTATTTTTACTAGTGTTACACTTCATATGATCATTGTCATTGCAATAAATGCAACTTACCTCTCTTGAATTATAGTTGTGTGGAATAAAGGACACACTGATTCTATTCCTTCATAACGGGAAGCTCTGGCCGAAACCGTTCCTTACCATTTAGGATTTGAACGTTCCTTCTTCATTCCACCAACATTCAAAAGTGATAAGTGGAATTGAATAAGATATCTAATTCCTTTCCAGTTTTCTCGGTTTAGAGAAGGCTTAAGAATCTCATCAATGTTTTCCTCCATACTATTCATATGATAAATCAAGTAGAAGTTATCCTAAGAACTAATGAAGGATCCAAGCATAAGATTGTGACATCCCCATTTTCACGGCCATAAAAGACCGATTTGTTTATGCTTTATTTTAAAAATCAGAGTATTCTTTTAAAGAAAAGTGTTGCAGAATTTGTTCCCAGAAAAACATGATAAACATATTATCAAAGCATTTCCGAAGAAATGTATTTTGTTTATATTAAAACTTTCGGATGTCATTGTCAATACAGAAACATAAGCATAAATAGTGTCACACCCCCAAACCAGAACGGCGGAAACGTTCGGGGGCGGAGGGCGTTGACCCTTCCAAATGCGAATTTTGGATCCGAAGAGTCGAATTCTTGGGACACGTGGTTAGCGAAGAAGGAATCCACGTGGACCCTTCCAAAATTAAAGCCATCGAGAACTGGTCAGCACCGAAGACGCCTATGGAAATTCGTCAATTTCTAGGCCTCGCTGGCTACTACCGCAGGTTCATTCAGAACTTCTCTCGAATTGCGAAAACCCTTACGACGTTGACCCAGAAAGGCGTGGCCTTTGACTGGGAAGAGAAACAAGAGAAGGCGTTCCAAACGCTGAAGCGAGCCTTATGCACCGCACCGATACTATCCCTCCCCGAAGGGATAAAAGACTTTGTGGTATACTGCGATGCATCCAACCAGGGGCTCGGCTGTGTTCTGATGCAACGAGGTAAGGTCATCGCCTACGCCTCAGGACAGCTGAAGACACATGAGGTCAACTGCACCACACACGATCTCGAATTAGGAGCGGTTGTGTTCGCCCTAAAAATCTGGAGACACTACATGTATGGTACAAAGAGCACTATCTTCACAGACCACAAAAGCCTACAACACATATTCAACCAGAAGGAGCTCAATATGAGACAACGACGGTGGGTAGAGCTACTCAATGACTACGAATGCGAAATTCGTTATCAACCGGGTAAAGCCAACGTGGTAGCAGACGCCCTAAGTCGGAAAGAATATTCTGGCCGAAGAGTCAAGTCATTGACCATGACTATCCATTCGCATCTTTCCGCACAGATTAAGGAGGCTCAGCTCGAAGCCTTAAAAACTGAAAATGTGGCGGGAGAATCCCTGCGTGGAATGGATAAGAACTTGGAAGTCAAGGGTGACAGAGCCTTATATCTCATGGACCGGATCTGGACACCGAGACACGGTGGTTTCAGAGACTTGATCATGAAGGAAGCATACAACACTCGATATTTCGTCCACCCAGGTTCAGATAAGATGTATCTGGATCTTAAAAAGTTATACTGGTGGCCTAACATGAAAGCGGAGATCGCTACCTTCGTAAGTAAATGCCTTACTTGCGCCAAGGTCAAGGTCGAATACCAGAAACCATCAGGTCTACTCCACCAACCGGAGATACCTGAATGGAAGTGGGAGCGGATCATTATGGACTTCATAACCAAGTTGCCCAAGACAACAGGTGGACTTGATACCATTTGGGTCATCGTCGACAGATTGACCAAATCCGCACACTTCCTGCCTATCAAGGAAACTGACAAAATGGAAAAACTCACAAGAACATACATTAGGGAGATCGTACGACTGCATGGTGTTCCTATATCTATTATCTCAGACAGAAATAGTAGATTCACTTCGAGGTTCTTCCAGTCACTATAAAGTTCCCTAGGAACTAGGCTGGACATGAGTACAGCCTACCATCCACAAACCGACGGACAAAGTGAGAGGACTATTCAAACACTAGAAGATATGTTGTGAGCCTGCGTGATAGACTTTGGGAAGGCATGGGTTACTCACTTACCCCTTGTTGAATTCTCCTACAACAACAGTTATCACACGAGCATAAAGGCTGCTCCATTTGAAGCCCTCTATGGCCGAAAGTGCAAAACCCCTCTGTGCTGGGCTGAGGTGGGTGACACCCAGTTAGCTGAAGGACGAGTTCCTGACAGCACTCTCACAGGTCCGGAGATCATTCGGGAAACGACAGAGAAGATCGTTCAGATTCGTAAACGATTGAAAGCCTCTAGAGACCGACAGAAAAGCTACGCGGACAAACGAAGGAAACCTTTGGAATTCCAGGTGTGAGACCGAGTACATTTGAAAGTCTCACCCTGTAAGGGCTTGATACGCTTCGGAAAGCGTGGAAAGCTAAATCCAAGATACATAGGGCCTTTCGAGATTCTCGCTAGAATCGGCCCCGTAGCTTACAAACTCAATCTACCCCACGAGCTTAGTAACGTACATCCTACCTTCCACGTCTCGAACTTGAAAAAGTGTCTATCCGACGAGACTCTTGTAATCCCACTCGACGAGATCGAGATCAACGAGAGCCTCAACTTCGTGGAAGAACCTGTAGAGGTCATGGACAGAGAGGTCAAACGAACGAAACAAAGCCGTATCCCAATCTTGAAGGTTCGCTGGAACGCCAAGCGAGGACCGGAGTTCACTTGGGAGCGCGAGGATCAAATGAAACATAAATATCCTCATCTTTTTACTTAGTTACATTGTAATAACTTAGTTGCTTGAACTCTAATTTCGGGAAGAAATTCCCTCTAACGGGGGGATGATGTGACAACCCGAAATTTTCATTTGTATAAACTCTACAGTCAAGCACTGCAAATATTAGTCAAATTCATTTCAGTACATTTTTGGCCGGTTTAAAGCCTGTTTGGGTGTTTTTATTTAAAATTTGTCAAACGGACAAATAAAAGGAAGTAGCTTCTAGGAGGAATGTGTAGCAAATAAACACTTCAACACCATAACAAGGTGTTTACGGCCAAACTTGGGGAGTTTGGGCTGTAAACTCCTCTTGACCTTGAACTCATGCTTAAGGCATGAGTTTACTCCCCACTTCCTCATTTTACACTTCCAAGTTCAAGAACACCCAACTTTTCTCTCAAGTATCATAACACATTTCTTCCAATCTTCCAAAAATGTAAGTGTTTCTTCTCTTGTTTTTTTGTTATAACACTTCATCTAGTAGTTATACATGATTTCATCCATGAAATCTTGTCTTTTTCATAGATCTTCAAGTGTTATTCAAAACACCAAGAACACCAAGAACACACACTAGTGTTTTTGAGCCTTAAACACTCTTACAAGCTTCCTATAAGTAAGTACACTCCTCCTAACTAGTTACTTACTTAGAATACTTGTTAAACCATTGGAAAACATCAAAAACCCCCAAGAACACATGGGTTTACGGTCAAGGCATCTCCTTGAACCGTAAACACCATCAAGTGGTGTATAAGTGCCACCAACACCTTCTAGGACTTGGATATGGGACTAGAACCTTGCATGCATGAGCTAAAGACCCCAAACCACGAAATGGTAGGAGTTACCATGAGTTTATGGCCATAAACTCATTGGTTTACCACCGTAAACTCCAAGTGAGTGGTCCATGAACCGTAAACTCCAATGAAGGGCCATTTTGAGCCCTAGTCCCTTCCTAAGCCTTGGATACAAACCTAGATCACTTCCTTGAGGGGTATAAGACCTTAAAACACACAATGGTACAAAATACCATGAGTTTACGGCCGTAAACTCATGGGGGAAAAGACCAAAAACCGTAAACTCATGTATTGTTAACAAATGGGAAGTAAACTCCAATGTGAGGCCATACTCTCCTTAGATACAACCCTTTAGTACTCCTAGCACTTGAATCAAAGTGTTATCCTTGTATTAGGGTGTCTTTACACTATAAATTGGTTGTTAAATGACTAATTGGATACATATATGTATCATTACATGTTAAATAGGACCCGTGTGTGTGTTCAAGTCTTCACTTGACACTTAGCATCCTATCCGACACTTCCATTCAAACCACTCACTACAGGTGAGTTCATACCCCTTAATCAACCTTTGAAATGATTTTAAATGCTTTTATGGGGGGGGGGAATACAAGTTGAAATATTCTAGTGGTTGCTTTAATCACATGTGATTAATAACTAGAACAAACAGAAAGATTTACTACTACTTTCAAGTTACTATCAAAATTACGGTTTTCAAGCGTTTTAAAACCTTTTATTAAACTTTTAGATACAAAAACTGTTTCCAAACTCTTTTAAACTTGCATTGTTATCAAACTCATATCTACACTAATATATTTATATAAGTAAGATTTGAAGGACTTAGGACTGATAGCTCACCTTATTTCCTGTTCCTTGTTTGTTTGTGGACTTAGGGTATCCCGTTATTTGTCCGAATGTCGTTGAAATCTTAGTTATATATCATATATATATATATATATATATATATATATATATATATATATATATATATATATATATATATATATATATATATATATATGTGTTGAATATAAAAGCTTTCACTTCAGTTCAGTACCTTTGTGTAGCAAAGGCATAACTACAACATTACTATTTAACTATAAAAGGTATAGTTAAGGTTTTACTACTCACTACTACTATTACAACGACACATACAAGAGCCAGTACAGATATGAGTCAATACACGCTATATACTATACAAGAAAACATACTATACAAGCAGACATACTATACACTATACAAGAGAACATACTATACACTATACAGGAACATACTATGTACTAGTATAGAGAAAACATCACTACACTATGACATACTATACAAACATTTGAATACTATAAACAGAATGTGACATACTACCTCTCGATACGACACTTTATTGTGCTATCACCTTGTAACCAGAGTCTCCTGGAGGAAGAGCGGGCATTATGTGTATAGATCTATACGGGACAGACACTCCCACATCCCGACTGCTAGCTACAGTCCCAGCCGAAAGGCCAAGGGATGACAGAATGTTACTTCACTACATATGACCTGGAGGGTCATCAGTTATTCAGCCGTCGATCAGCATGGTTACATACGAGTTCACATTCAAACCTTTAATTAACCAATTAAGAATTAAAGGCAAAAATAGACTTTTCGAGGCGTATTGTTCATTTAATACCACCTGGAGTCTACATGTTTCTACTTTAGACTCCCCAAGGTCTACTGTACATTTAGTACTACCTGGAGTCTGTATTTTATTACACTGTGATTTTGTCACATACACGTTTAAATAAACTATATTTTTATAATGATAGTTTCACTGAGGAAAAACTTTTACACTACATAAGGAACAAATACACAAACAATCGGGTCTTGGTAGAAGACTACAATTTTGCTGGAAAATATAGGATTTCTAGGGAGTATACTATTTACAAACATTTGAAATCAGTTACTACATTAAGTTGTTAAAAACATTTTCATACAAGCAATGACACTAAATACTTATGAACTCACCAGCTTTATGCTGATAAACTCTTTCAAAATAACTTGTATTCAGGTCATCAGTAGACAGGTACAGATGAAGCTTTTGAGAAGATGGAGCACACACAAGACTCATCTTTTATTTTGATTTTACTTTTGGTGTCTTACAAACTATACAGAACACGCTTGTATTACAATTATTATATTTATGCAATGGATGTTGTTGCTTGTTTTTACTATTATGCATTGTTATGATACTGTACATGACGTCCTCCACCCCAGAACGTTTCCGCCGTTCCGGTTTTGGGGTGTAACAGATTGGTATCAGAGCATTGTTTATAGTGAATCGAGTATATCAACCCATAAAAGCTATACAAACGATAAACGCACCGGGATTAAAATACTCTGACCAAGAAATTATACTTTTAAATAAAAAAATATTTAACTAAGTATATATATACATCTATTCATACCAGGGTCAGTATCATACTAGAACAGAACAAAAGTATTATGATTGTTGAACATCAAAATTAGGCTTAGAGACATATAGTCAACTATATTTTCTGAGGAGTGGCTAGCATGTGCCTAAGAATGATTGTAGTGTTGCAACAAGTCTAAGAACTTACCAACACTACTACAACGGGAACATTAGAACAGAATACTATAGGAGTATTCTGGGTTACTATAAATTACATATGTGAGAACTAAAAAGGTCGTTACTAGTAGGGCAATAGTTGCTAAGTGGATACTCTAAGGTTACATATGACTAAGGCACTATAGACTTAGAATCCGTGATCTTTTCTTTATTTCCTGTTCCTTGTTTGGTTGTGGATTTAGAGTTAGGGTCACTTATTCGAAGGTCTATCCTGCTTTGGTTGCATGTAATTAGTATGCACTATGCAAGTATTGAGTTAACTAATAACGATCATCTTATAATTATCTTAGATTATTACGTCTATTAACTATTCTTTCCCCATTCTCGCGTAGATAGCATGGCTGACTTAAGGGTTCGCCCAAGGGGTGCCCGTCGCCAGTGGGGGATTATCTTCTCATCCTTTCTTTTCTTAAAGGAATAGCCTTACTCTTCAGTATCTCCATTCCACTTTTCTGTAAACATTCCTAACTTTGAAAGTACTCCAACTAGACTCCTAAACTGTCAACATTTTCCTAAATGGTTTGATGTAAGACCTACTGTTATGTCATTTTTCCCCGAACTCCTTTTACATCATTAATACCAGTAATATTGGCAGTTATCTAATCTATGGGAATGTCTTTACCTTTGTGATTCCCTACTATATTGTTATGACTCTATCTGATAGTTGGACTATGGCGATTTAGTCCATGAAACACTCTCATCATACTTACAATCGATTCTTACTATTATCATCATCTTTATGAACTTTCAGTAAAAGATGCCGCCTCGAAAGCGTCCGACCAGAAACACGCCTGCGAACCAAACTCCACCACCACCACCACCTCCGCAGTTCGATGCGGTGATGTTTCAGGCAGCTGTGACCGCCGCCATGGCCCATGTACACACTGGTGGTGTTAGTGGAACGGGGACTGGCACCAACTCTAGCCATGGTGAAATCCATCCACGTGCACGGGAGTGTACCTATAAAGATTTCATCAGGTGCAAACCAACCTACTTCAACGGAACCAGAGGGATCATTGCATTGTCCCAATGGATCGAGAGAACAGAAGCAATCTTCGAGATGTGCTCATGCCCCGAAGGAAGCAAGATTAAGTTAGCTGCTTGCACCTTCACTAAAAGGGCCCTGACGTGGTGGAATGGCCATGTCAAATCACTCTCACTGATAACAGCCAACGCCATGGGCTGGGATACACTAAAGGACCTTATGACAAGGGAGTAATGCTCGAGTGGCGAAATTTAGAAGCTCGAGGAGGAACTGTGGAACCTCAAAATGAAGGGTTCCGACATAGTGGCTTATACAGCCAGGTTCTGCGACCTGGTGGCTCTATGTCCTAACATGGTCCCCACCGAAAACAAAAAGATTGAAAGATACATCTGGGGTCTGGTATCCCCATATCGAGGGAGCGTTCTAGCATCACACCCTGCGACCTTTGATAGTGCCAAGGAATTGGCCCAAAGGCTCATCGATCATGAGGTTCCTTCTTTCCCAACAATGACCACAACTACTGCCCCAGCACCAACCAACGCGACCGACAACAAAAGGAAGCGTTGGGACCGGAAGAAGGGCAGATCAAATCAACCCTCTTCCAAGAACCACCAGATTGTGGCTGTCCATGCTGCCACTACTCCTGCTGCCCCAGTACCAGCCAAACCATATGCAGGGAGCCTACCCAAGTGCACCAAGTGCTCCTTCCATCATAATGGCCCCTGCCGTGAAATGCACTGCACTAATTGTGACCGTAAGGGCCATACCGCCCGGTTTTGCAGAACACAACCCAAACGCATCACTCAGGTTCCCGGTACAGGAGTGAGTCAAGCCTGCTACGGGTGCGGCGAGACACGACACTTCAAAAGAAACTATCTGAAAGCTGGGAATACGGGAGGAGCGAGAAGACTACGTGCTATAGGCTACAATGAAGCCATGGCAGACCCCACAATAGTCACGGGTACATTCCTTCTCGATAACTCTTATGCTTGTATCCTATTCGATAGTGGGGCAGAAACGAGCTTCGTAAACCAAAAATTTAAACACTTACTTAAACAATCATGGCAAACACTAAAAGAAACCTTCGTCGTAGAAATGGCTAACGGAAAGACAGAGAGTTCTAACGAAATTTACATAGGTTGTACCCTCACGCTAGATAACTATTCATTCCCAATCGACCTCATACCCGTATCGATCAAGAGTTTCGATGCCATTGTGGGCATGGACTGGTTGAGTCTCCATCGTACCGATATTCTGTGCTTCGAACAGGCAGTCCACCGAAACCTACCAAATAACGAAACCTTGTTGATCTACGGAGACAAACCCAGTACGAGCCTTCGTATCTTCTCAAGTATTCAAGCCCGAAAGTACTTGCATAAGGAACAGCGTGCATTACTGGCGCACGTTGTCGATACAAACCGGAAAATGAAAGACCTAAAAGACCTCCCCGTAGTACATGATTTTCCCGACGTCTTTCCGGAAGAACTCCCAGGGTTACCCCCGCAACGTAAAGTCGAGTTCCGAATCAACTTAATTCCAGGAGCGACCCCCGTAGCCAAATCGCCCTATCGTCTAGCACCTGCTGAGATGCAAGAACTGTCCGGTCAACTTAACGAACTGCTTAGCAAGGGCTTTATAAGACCAAGCTTCTCACCCTGGGGAGCACCAGTCTTGTTCGTAAAGAAGAAAGACGAATCGTTCCGTATGTGCATCGATTACAGGGAGCTCAACAAGCTTACAGTCAAGAATCGTTACCCTCTTCCTCGCATAGACGATTTATTTGACCAGCTGCAAGGGGCAAGCTACTTTTCTAAAATTGATCTAATATCCGGGTATCACCAGTTACGAGTGCTTGAGGAGGATGTTCCGAAGACAGCCTTCCGAACTTGTTACGGGCACTATGAGTTCGTAGTGATGCCATTTGGATTGACCAATTCGCCCGCAGTATTCATGGACTTAATGAATAGGGTATGCCGTCCTTACTTGGATCAGTTCGTCATCGTTTTCATCGATGACATACTTATCTACTCTCGAAGTAAGGAGGAACATAGCGATCATTTACGGCAAGTCCTAGGAACCTTACGATCAGAGAAGCTTTAGGCGAAGTTCTATAAATGCGAATTTTGGATCCGAAGAGTCGAATTCTTGGGACACGTGGTTAGCGAAGAAGGAATCCACGTGGACCCTTCCAAAATTAAAGCCATCGAGAACTGGTCAGCACCGAAGACGCCTATGGAAATTCGTCAATTTCTAGGCCTCGCTGGCTACTACCGCAGGTTCATTCAGAAGTTCTCTCGAATTGCGAAAACCCTTACGACGTTGACCCAGAAAGGCGTGGCCTTTGACTGGGAAGAGAAACAAGAGAAGGCGTTCCAAACGCTGAAGCGAGCCTTATGCACCGCACCGATACTATCCCTCCCCGAAGGGATAGAAGACTTTGTGGTATACTGCGATGCATCCAACCAGGGGCTCGGCTGTGTTCTGATGCAACGAGGTAAGGTCATCGCCTACGCCTCAGGACAGCTGAAGACACATGAGGTCAACTGCACCACACACGATCTCGAATTAGGAGCGGTTGTGTTCGCCCTAAAAATCTGGAGACACTACATGTATGGTACAAAGAGCACTATCTTCACAGACCACAAAAGCCTACAACACATATTCAACCAGAAGGAGCTCAATATGAGACAACGACGGTGGGTAGAGCTACTCAATGACTACGAATGCGAAATTCGTTATCAACCGGGTAAAGCCAACGTGGTAGCAGACGCCCTAAGTCGGAAAGAATATTCTGGCCGAAGAGTCAAGTCATTGACCATGACTATCCATTCGCATCTTTCCGCACAGATTAAGGAGGCTCAGCTCGAAGCCTTAAAAACTGAAAATGTGGCGGGAGAATCCCTGCATGGAATGGATAAGAACTTGGAAGTCAAGGGTGACAGAGCCTTATATCTCATGGACAGGATCTGGACACCGAGACACGGTGGTTTCAGAGACTTGATCATGATGGAAGCATACAACACTCGATATTTCGTCCACCCAGGTTCAGATAAGATGTATCTGGATCTTAAAAAGTTATACTGGTGGCCTAACATGAAAGCGGAGATCGCTACCTTCGTAAGTAAATGCCTTACTTGCGCCAAGGTCAAGGTCGAATACCAGAAACCATCAGGTCTACTCCACCAACCGGAGATACCTGAATGGAAGTGGGAGCGGATCATTATGGACTTCATAACCAAGTTGCCCAAGACAACAGGTGGACTTGATACCATTTGGGTCATCGTCGACAGATTGACCAAATCCGCACACTTCCTGCCTATCAAGGAAACTGACAAAATGGAAAAACTCACAAGAACATACATTAGGGAGATCGTACGACTGCATGGTGTTCCTATATCTATTATCTCAGACAGAAATAGTAGATTCACTTCGAGGTTCTGCCAGTCACTACAAAGTTCCCTAGGAACTAGGCTGGACATGAGTACAGCCTACCATCCACAAACCGACGGACAAAGTGAGAGGACTATTCAAACACTAGAAGATATGCTGTGAGCCTGCGTGATAGACTTTGGGAAAGCATGGGTTACTCACTTACCCCTTGTTGAATTCTCCTACAACAACAGTTATCACACGAGCATAAAGGCTGCTCCATTTGAAGCCCTCTATGGCCGAAAGTGCAAAACCCCTCTGTGCTGGGCTGAGGTGGGTGACACCCAGTTAGCTGAAGGACGAGTTCCTGACAGCACTCTCACAGGTCCGGAGATCATTCGGGAAACGACAGAGAAGATCGTTCAGATTCGTGAACGATTGAAAGCCTCTAGAGACCGACAGAAAAGCTACGCGGACAAACGAAGGAAACCTTTGGAATTCCAGGTGTGAGACCGAGTACATTTGAAAGTCTCACCCTGGAAGGGCTTGATACGCTTTGGAAAGCGTGGAAAGCTAAATCCAAGATACATAGGGCCTTTCGAGATTCTCGCTAGAATCAGCCCCGTAGCTTACAAACTCAATCTACCCCACTACCTTCCACCTCTCGAACTTGAAAAAGTGTCTATCCGACGAGACTCTTGTAATCCCACTCGACGAGATCGAGATCAACGAGAGCCTCAACTTCGTCGAAGAACCTGTAGAGGTCATGGACCGAGAGGTCAAACGAACGAAACAAAGCCGTATCCCAATCTTGAAGGTTCGCTGGAACGCCAAGCGAGGACCGGAGTTCACTTGGGAGCGCGAGGATCAAATGAAACATAAATATCCTCATCTTTTTACTTAGTTACATTGTAATAACTTAGTTGCTTGAACTCTAATTTCGGGAAGAAATTCCCTCTAACGGGGGGATGATGTGACAACCCGAAATTTTCATTTGTATAAACTCTACAGTCAAGCACTGCAAATATTAGTCAAATTCATTTCAGTACATTTTTGGCCGGTTTAAAGCCTGTTTGGGTGTTTTTATTTAAAATTTGTCAAACGGACAAATAAAAGGAAGTAGCTTCTAGGAGGAATGTGTAGCAAATAAACACTTCAACACCATAACAAGGTGTTTACGGCCAAACTTGGGGAGTTTGGGCTGTAAACTCCTCTTGACCTTGAACTCATGCTTAAGGCATGAGTTTACTCCCCACTTCCTCATTTTACACTTCCAAGTTCAAGAACACCCAACTTTTCTCTCAAGTATCATAACACATTTCTTCCAATCTTCCAAAAATGTAAGTGTTTCTTCTCTTGTTTTTTTGTTATAACACTTCATCTAGTAGTTATACATGATTTCATCCATGAAATCTTGTCTTTTTCATAGATCTTCAAGTGTTATTCAAAACACCAAGAACACCAAGAACACACACTAGTGTTTTTGAGCCTTAAACACTCTTACAAGCTTCCTATAAGTAAGTACACTCCTCCTAACTAGTTACTTACTTAGAATACTTGTTAAACCATTGGCAAACATCAAAAACCCCCAAGAACACATGGGTTTACGGTCAAGGCATCTCCTTGAACCGTAAACACCATCAAGTGGTGTATAAGTGCCACCAACACCTTCTAGGACTTGGATATGGGACTAGAACCTTGCATGCATGAGCTAAAGACCCCAAACCACGAAATGGTAGGAGTTACCATGAGTTTACGGCCATAAACTCATTGGTTTACCACCATAAACTCCAAGTGAGTGGTCCATGAACCGTAAACTCCAATGAAGGGCCATTTTGAGCCCTAGTCCCTTCCTAAACCTTGGATACAAACCTAGATCACTTCCTTGAGGGGTATAAGACCTTAAAACACACAATGGTACAAAATACCATGAGTTTACGGCCGTAAACTCATGGGGGAAAAGACCAAAAACCGTAAACTCATGTATTGTTACCAAATGGGAAGTAAACTCCAATGTGAGGCCATACTCTCTTTAGATACAACCCTTTAGTACTCCTAGCACTTGAATCAAAGTGTTATCCTTATATTAGGGTGTCTTTACACTATAAATTGGTTGTTAAATGACTAATTGGATACATATATGTATCATTACATGTTAAATAGGACCCATGTGTGTGTGTTCAAGTCTTCACTTGACACTTAGCATCCTATCCGACGCTTCCATTCAAACAACTCACTACAGGTGAGTTCATACCTCTTAATCAACCTTTGAAATGATTTTAAATGCTTTTATGGGGGGGGGGGAATACAAGTTGAAATATTCTAGTGGTTGCTTTAATCACATGTGATTAATAACTAGAACAAACAGAAAGATTTACTACTACTTTCAAGTTACTATCAAAATTACGGTTTTCAAGCGTTTTAAAACCTTTTATTAAACTTTTAGATACAAAAACTGTTTCCAAACTCTTTTAAACTTGCATTGTTATCAAACTCATATCTACACTAATATATTTATATAAGTAAGATTTGAAGGACTTAGGACTGATAGCTCACCATATTTCCTGTTCCTTGTTTGTTTGTGGACTTAGGGTATCCCGTTATTTGTCCGAATGTCGTTGAAATCTTAGTTATATATCATATATATATATATATATATATATATATATATATATATGTGTGTGTGTGTGTGTGTGTTGAATATAAAGGCTTTCACTTCAGTTCAGTACCTTTGTGTAGCAAAGGCATAACTACAACATTACTATTTAACTATAAAAGGTATAGTTAAGGTTTTACTACTCACTACTACTATTACAACGACACATACAAGAGCCAGTACAGATATGAGTCAATACACGCTATATACTATACAAGAAAACATACTATACAAGCAGACATACTATACACTATACAAGAGAACATACTATACACTATACAGGAACATACTATGTACTAGTAAAGAGAAAACATCACTACACTATGACATACTATACAAACATTTGAATACTATAAACAGAATGTGACATACTACCTATCGATACGACACTTTATTGTGCTATCTCCTTGTAACCAGAGTCTCCTGGAGGGAGAGCGGGCATTATGTGTATAGATCTATACGGGACAGACACTCCCACATCCCGACTGCTAGCTATAGTCCCAGCCGAAAGGCCAAGGGATGACAGAATGTTACTTCACTACATATGACCTGGAGGGTGATCAATTATTCAGCCGTCGATCAGCATGGTTACATACGAGTTCACATTCAAACCTTTAATTAACCAATTAAGAATTAAAGGAAAAATAGACTTTTCGAGGCGTATTGTTCATTTAATACCACCTGGAGTCTACATGTTTCTACTTTAGACTCCCCGAGGTGTACTGTACATTTAGTACTACCTGGAGTCTGTATTTCATTACATTATTTTGTCACATACACGTTTAAATAAACTATATTTTTATAATGATAGTTTCACTGAGGAAAAACTCTTACACTATATAAGGAACAAATACACAAACAATCGGGTCTTGGTAGAAGACTACATTTTTGCTGGAAAATATAGGATTTTCTAGGGATTATACTATTTACAAACATTTGAAATCTGTTACTATATTAAGTTGTTACAAACATTTTCATACAAGCAATGACACTAAATACTTATGAACTCACCAGCTTTATGCTGATAAACTCTTTCAAAATAGCTTGTATTCTCATGTCATCAGTAGACAGGTACAAATGAAGCTTTTGAGAAGATGGAGCACACACAAGACTCATCTTTTATTTTGATTTTACTTTTGGTGTCTTACAAACTATACAGAACACGCTTGTATTACAATTATTATATTAATGCAATGGATGTTGTTGCTTGTTTTTACTATTATGCATTGTTATGATACTGTACATGACGTTCTCCACCCCAGAACGTTTCCGTCGTTCCGGTTTTGGGGTGTAACAAACAATGGTACAAATAACCAAATAGACCTTTCTCGGCTACTAATGAGAATGTTTCATCATAATCAATTTCATGAGTCTGAGCGAAACTCTTTTCCACCATACTAGCTTTGAATGTGTGTGCATTCCTTTCCATGTTAGTCTTCACCAGGTTTCCCATCCTGACCCACTTAGCTTATTTTTATCACAGGTGTCGATACGAAGCTACATTACACTGAGAGATTAACAGAGATGTAAATAATTAGTGTAAAGGAATGTAAGGTCTGTTTATAGTTACGTTTATGTATTGACGATGACATCCCAATGTTTTAATATAAACAAAATATATTTCTTCGGAAATGATTTGATAATATCTTTATCATGTGTTCTGGGAACAAATTTCACAATATTATTCTTTAAAATGGTAACTCTGCTTTTTAAATAAGCATAATTTTTTTTAAATGACCATGAATTTGAGGATGTCACATAATTGGTAGCGAAGCACGATTAATCGTGAATCGAATCATGTAACATTCGATTCTCCTTCTAGAAATATATCTACATTATGGTGTCCTTAGAGAAGCCAATTATGGAAACCATTGCACAATCAGTAAGATGATTGTAGAACCTGATACTATGGCATTCTCTTTTCCTTTAAGATTGGAGATCATTTATCTTCCTGCCCAATTGATTCCCTACTTTGTTCTGGTACTCTTTGAAACATTTCAAAGTGTAAGAATTATGCTTAATCATATAAACATAACCACATCTACTAAACCTATCAATCAATTTGATATAGTAGTCTATGTCGTCCGTTGTGATGGATCTGATAAGCTCACACATTAGTGTGTACAAGATCCAACAATCCTTTGTATCCATTACATGTCGTTGTGAATGGTGAGTATGTTGTCTTACTAATATACATGACTCACATACATCATACAACTCAAAGTTGAATGATTCCAAGTCCATTCCAATTAGAGCTTGGTGATGTGAAACTTACTTATGTGGCCATGGAGATCAAGCCAGAAGCACGGTCATATCTAAAGTATTAGAGGGATAAATGTTCAAGTCACCACTTGCTATTATTCGAAACACAAACTACAATTTTATCAATTCCAATTGCAAGTAGATGTTTTAGACATAAAACCATCATCTTTACAAACTAGAATTGTCACATTTCCATTATCAAATGAAAATTGAAATTCATGTTTATACAATGTATAAAATGAAATTTGGTTTCTAGACATCTCCGAAGAGTAATAATAAGCTACTTGATTTATCCTAACTCCATTACTAAACAAAAATCGTCAATAATATGCGACATTCGTCCATACCAATTATTATGTTTAGCTCTTTATTCCTAATTTCCTTCTTTCCTATAGATCCTACAATTCCATCCAAATGTGATTACCACATCATGCATCAAAAAACTATGAATTGGATGTATTTGGAGTTTGATTAATTAACTACTTGATCGAGATTTTGACATTCCCATCTCAAATACTTAGGGAAATATTTACTTCATATGATCATTGTCATTGAAATAAATGCAACTTACCTCTCTTGAATTATAGTTGCATGGAATAAAGGACACACTAATTCCATTCCTTCATAACGGGAATCTCTGGCCGAAACCATTCCTTACCATTTAGGATTTGAACGTTCCTTATTCATTCCACCAACATTCGAAAGTGATAACTGGAATTGAAGAAGATATCTAATTCCTTTCCAGTTTTCTCGGTTTAGAGAAGGCTTAAGAATCTCATCAATGTTTTCCTCCATACTATTCATATGATAAATCAAGTAGAAGTTATCCTAAGAACTAATGAAGGATCCAAGCATAAGATTGTGACATCCCCATTTTCACGGCCATAAAAGACAGATTTGTTTATGCTTTATTTTAAAAATCAGAGTATTCTTTTCAAGAAAAGTGTTGCAGAATTTGTTCCCAGAAAAACATGATAAACATATTATCGAAGCATTTCCGAAGAAATGTATTTTGTTTATATTAAAACTTTGGGATGTCATTGTCAATACAGAAACATAAGCATAAATAGTGTCACACCCCCAAACCAGAACGGCGGAAACGTTCGGGGGCGGAGGGCGTCATGTACAGTATCACAACAATTGAATAATAGTAATCAAAGCAACAACAACCATTGTATTGATCTTAAAATGTTTACATTGTATTCGAATCATATATGATTGACTCCAAAAGTAATTAGCAACATAAAGACTTGAAGCTACCATGCTCCGTCTTCTAGAACCCTGTGCGAGTACCTGTCTACTAGTGTCCTGAGAATACAAGTGGTTTTTGAAAGAGTGTCAACATTAAAGTTGGTGAGTTTATAAGTATTTTGTTTTGGAAAGTACGTTCTTTGTTCCTTGTTCTTTATTCTTTGAAAATGTGAATGTTTTCCTCCAGAAAATCCTATATTTTCTGATGTGATGAATGATGGCAGTTCCTTCTATAACTAATTAATTTATACTAGTTATATATAAACTAATATAGAACGGACAGTTGAATGTGTAGATCCGCCCTAAGCCCACAACCAAACAAGAAACAGAAAATGAGGCGGAAGCCACACATTCAACTGCCTATCAGACATTCTTCATGTATAACCTGGATGTATAAACTTAAGGAATCACAAAATTAACAATGATAGTTCGTAAGTTAAATGTTAAATAGTTTTCCTGTAAAATAATGACGTTTACCCTAGAAAATCTTATATTTTCCATAAAAGTGAATTGTTGTCTATAATGTTCCCAACTGAAAAGTTCAAGTATAAATACCATACTTAAGGCGGAAAACAAGGAACGGGAAGTAAGGCGGAAAACACCCATCCCACTTCCTATTGGATATTAACTATATATAACCTTGAAGTATAAACCAAGAAACCTTAGAATTAACAATAAGAGTCCTTTAGATCCTACTGGTTTGTAAAACCCTTGTTGTAGTTTTATAGATAATAAAACTATGTGAAGTTTGTTTATATATTCATACACTAATCATACTACTGATACCAAATTGTGAGTTCTCAGAACCATACATAATATGACGGATGGCCTGACTCGACGTTCTTCAGGCGTCGAAAAATCGCTCATGACATTTGTCACCCGAAAACTTTTGTTCCAACTGTAGCTAACAGTCGGGGTGCGGGGTTGTCAATCCTATATAGATCTATATAGAAATTCACGCTCTCCCTCCAGGATAATCTGGTTATTAAGGTCAGAACTTTTGTTGGCACTTAAATAAGTACTTGAAGACATTATCTCACAAAGCTATATCGATGGTTAATGTCACACCCCAAAACCGGAACGGCGGAAACGTTCTGGGGTGGAGGACGTCATGTACAGTATCATAACAATGCAAAGTAGTAAATAAGCAACAACATCATCCATTGTATTAATAGTATAATTTAATACAAGTGTTCTTTCATAGTAATAAGACACCAAAAACAAGAAATCAAAATAAAATACGAGTCTTGAACACGCTCCGTCTTCTCAAAGCTTGGTCGACTATACCTGTCTACTGATGACCTGAGAATACAAGTTATTTTGAAAGAGTTTATCAGCATTAAAGCTGGTGAGTTCATAAGTATTTAGTATCATTGTTTGTATGAAAATGTTTGTAAGTTTGAAGAAAATGTTTGTATTTTTCCAATGTAAATGTTTGTAGTAAATAATTGTATCTCCTAGAAAATCATATATTTTCTACTAAAAGTAGCCTTCTGCCAAGCCATCAAATGTTCTGTATGTTTGTTTCTTGTAAAAGTGTGTATTTTCCCAAGTATGACTATCATTAACTAAATATAGTTTATACATTAATGAATGTGTGAGAAGATCACAAAGTAAATGTAATAGGGAAAATAATGTTTGACCTCCGCAGTGACACTGCTGGCTATAAAGTGATAAAATACAGATTCCAGGTAGTATTAAATGTACAATACTCCTCGGGGAGTCTTTTTGCCTTTAATCCTTAGTCGGTTAATTAAAGGTTTAAATGTGAACTCGTTTGTAACCATGCTGATCGACGACTGAATAACTGATGACCTTCCGGTGTCATAATATAGTGAGGTGACATTTTGTCACCCTTTGGCCTTATCGGCTGGGACTGTAGCTAGCAGTCGGGGTGTGGGAGTGTCTGTCCCGTATAGATCTATACACACGATGCCCGCTCTCTCTCCAGGAGACTCTGGTTACAATTTGATACAACACTGTCTTGTTGTATCCATAAATAGTATGTCACATTCTAGTTATCGTATTCTAATGTTTGTATAGTATATTCTTATGTATAGTTTGGTGTAAGTTTCCTTAGTTTCTCTTCATAGTATGTTCTATTGTGTAGTGTATAGTATGCATTGTTTCTCGTTATAGTATTTGTATATGATAGTATTCTCCTAAACTATACCTATTATAGTTTACTAGTAATTTCTATAGTTTGAATAAATGAAGGTATGCTTTTGCTACTCAAAGGTACTGAACTGATTGATAAACTTTTATATCTACATATGTATACATAATATATAACTAATATTTAGACGACATTCGGACAAATAACTGATACCCTAAGGCCACATCCAAACAAGGAAAAGGAAATAAAGCGAGTTATCAGTCCTAAGTCCTTTAAACATTACTTATATAACTATACATATATAGACATGCTTTTGACAATATATTAGTTTAAAAGAAGTTTTATAAAACATTTGAAGAATTTAATTAATAAATATTGATGACTTAATGTCAGTTTACAAAACGATTTAAAAGCAGTTTGATTGACAAGACAATTTAAAGTATAAGAAGTCCTTTGGTTGAAACACAGTTAAAGTATAAGAAATCCTTTGTTTGAAACACAGTTAAAGTTTAAGAAATCCTTTGTTTGAAACACAGTTAAAGTATAAGAAATCCTTTGTTTGAAACACAGTTATAAATCACATGTGATTGATTATATAACTATATGTTTTCTACTTGTATTCCCCCCCCCCCCCATAAAAGCATTTAAAATCACTTAAAAGGCAGATTAAGGGGTATGAACTCACCTGTAGTGAGTGGTTTGGATGGAAGTGCTGGATAGGATGCTAAGTGTCAAGTGAGGACTTGAGCACACACAGATCCTCTTTAACATATAATGACACATATATGTATCTAATTAGTGATTAAACAACTAATTAAGCAAGTAAAGACACCTTAGGATAAGGAAAACACTTTGATTCAAGTGCTAGAAGTACAAAGGGTTGCACCTAAGGGTTGTAAGGCCTCACATTGGAGTTTACGGCCCAAGTGTAAACCCCCATGAGTTTACGGCCCATGCGTTTACGGCCCAATGAGTTTACGGCCGTAAACTCATGGTATATTGTACCATTTTGTGTGTTTAAGGTCCTATAATCATCTTGGAAGTGTTCTAGGCTTAGTTTCAAGGCTTAGGAAGGTGTTGTGGCAACTTTGCACCACAAGTTAGGGTTTACGGCCAAGGAAGATTGCCTTCGCTGTAAACACCCTTTTGATCACGATTTCTTGAAGTTTTCTAGATGTTTAACGAGTGATTCTAGTATACAACAAGTTAAGGATAGTGTACTTACGTTTTGCAGGCAAATGGGGGTGTTTTCGGCCCAAAACAATTAAGTGTTCTTGGTGTTCTTGAGGATCTTGAAGATCTAGACTCAAAAGATGAGATTTGTGGATGAATTCAAGAGTGTATCAAGAAGAAGTGATGTATTAACTCATAAAGGGAAGGAATCACTTACATTTTTCAAGTTTGGAAGCAAAAGTCTTTTGATCCTTGGGAGAGAAATCGAGTTCTAGGCTTGGAAATGTGAAAAGTGATTGAAAAATAACTAAGGGCCATATATATATATATATATATATATATATATATATATATAGATATATATATATATATATATATATATATATATATATATATATATATATATATATATCATGGAGTTTACGGCCACCATGAGTTTACGGCCGTAAACTCATGGTCCTTGGCCGTAAACTCCTCTTTTGAGGGTTTATGGCTTGCTTGATAGGTTACAACTTTAGTTGGCACTTTCATTCACTTATTCCTTTGAAGTACTAAGTTCAGAATGCTCAAACAGTGCCAAAAGTTAGCAGGAACAAGTCTAACTTTGCTTTGGATTGAATGGTTTGTACAAGATTGAAATTTCGGGTTGTCACATCATCTCCCCGTTAGAGAGAATTTCATCCCGAAATTAGAGTTTAGAAATAAATAGTTACAAATAACTAAGCGAAAAGATGAGGATCTTTCAATTTCATTTGATCCTCGCACTCCCAAGTGAATTCCGGTACTCGCTTGGCGTTCCAGCGAACCTTCACTATAGGGATACGGCTTTGCTTCGTCTGCTTGACCTCTTGGTCCATGGTCTCTACAGGTTCTTCCACGAACTTGAGGCTCTTGTTGATCTCGATCTCGTCGAGTGGGATTACCAGAGTCTCATCGGACAAACACTTTTTCAAGTTCGAGACGTGGAAAGTAGAATGTACGTTACTGAGTTCACGAGGTAGATTGAGTTTGTAAGCTAGAGGGCCGATTCTTGCGAGAATCTCAAAAGGCCCTATGTATCTTGGATTTAGCTTTCCTTGCTTTCCGAAGCGTAACAAGCCCTTCCAGGGTGAGACTTTCGAAAGAACGCGGTCTCCCACCTAGAATTCCAAAGGTTTCCTTCTCTTGTCAGCGTAGCTTTTCTGTCGGTCTCTAGTGGCTTTCAATCGTTCACGAGTCTGAACGACCCTCTCTGTCGTTTCCCGAATGATCTCCGGACCTTCGGAGCAATTTCCACTGGCCCTAACTCCATATTGTGTGTTGTATAGTTGGCTTCGAGTGTCTTAAGTTGACGGAAGGCATAGGCAATAACCTTACCTCGTTGCATTAGAATACAACCGAGCCCTTGATTGGATGCATCGCAGTAGACCACGAAGTCTTCTATTCCTTCTGGGAGGGATAGTATCGGTGCGGTGCATAAGGCTCGCTTCCGTGTTTGGAACGCTTTCTCTTGCTCCTCTTCCTAGTCAAGGGCCACGCCATTCTGGGTCGAAGTCATATGACACTTTGCGATTCGAGAGAAGTTCTGAAAGAACCTACGATAGTAGCCAGCGAGACCAAGAAATTTAGGAATTTCTGTAGGTGTATTCGGAGCTGACCAGTTCTCAATGGCCTTGATTTTGGAAGTGTCCACATGAATTCCCTCTTCACTAACAACGTGACCCAAGAATTCGACTCTTCGAATCCAAAACTCGCATTTAGAGACCTTCGCGTAGAGCTTCTTTGATCGTAATGTTTCCAATATCTGACGTAGATGCTTACTATGCTCTTCCTTACTACGAGAGTAGATACGTATGTCATCAATGAAGACAATGACGAACTGATCCAAGTAAGGACGGCATACCCTATTCATTAAGTCCATGAATACTGCGGGGACATTGGTCAATCCGAATGGCATCACTACAAACTCGTAGTGTCCATTACGAGTTCAGAAGGCTATTTTTGGAACATCCTCCCCTAGCACTCGTAATTGGTGACACCCGGATCTCAGATCTATCTTTGAAAAGTAATTCTCCACTTGAAGTTGGTCGAACAAATCATCTATGCTAGGCAGAGGTAACGATTCTTAACGGTAAGCTTGTTGAGTTCCCTACAGTCGATGCACATACGAAACGATCTGTCATTCTTCTTGACGAACAAGACCGGGGCTCCCCAGGATGAGAAGCTTGGTCTAATAAATCCCATGCTGAGCAGTTTGTTAAGTTGACTGGACAGTTCTTGCATCTCTGCAGGTGCTAGATGATAGGGCGATTTGGCTACGGGGGTAGTGTGACACCAGTCAAATTTTGGTCAAAAATAAATTGATCAATAATCGTAATTAGGATGAACCAAGTGGTAGAGTTTGTAACAAGGTTTCCAAAAACACAAAGAACACTGAAATCCGAGTTATAACGAAGAAGTTATGACCAATCGAAAATCCGCAGTAAAACCGGCAAAACACTGTTCAGTATAAAAAGCGAATTTTCGATAAAAGCACTTTTAGCCTTAACAATCTAAATATAAGTTGTAGAATATGTTAAACCGAGAACGTTCATAAAAAGAACGTCAAAATCTGACTTCATATGAGGAAGTTATGATTTTTCGAAGTTTCGGTTTAGCAGTAGACAGCTAAAAATTCGAAATATAAATCGATCGATATTTAGCCAACACAACTTAAACGAGAATCGAAGGTCTCGTCAAAAGTAGCACAACGGTAAAAAGACAGACGAAAACGGACGTCGGATAAAGAAGTTATGAATTATAAACGGATTCACGTCCCAGTCTGTTTAAAATAATAATATTAAAAATAATGTGAAATTCAGCCGACGAAGTCTAAACGAAAGTCGTAGAGTATAATTTTACCTACGCGTGCATATAAAGAACGTCAAAAACGGAGCTCGTATGCGAAAGTTATGAATTTCGCAAGTTTTTGGCACGAAAATCGAGAATTTATGGATAACCGAGAAATTTCGCATGTCACCCTTCGGACACGTCATCATCACGTGCGAACCTCCACGTGTCACCTGCTGAGTGGACCGAAGCCATGCATGGCACCTTCTGATTGGACCGCAGTCGAGGTCCACTAAGAAGCGAACAGCCTTGCATCGGACACCCCGGAGACACCCCGGAGACACCCCCTTCGCATACGTGGCCTCTTTCTACTGGACCGAAGAATGGTCCAATCCGAGACTGGCACTGCGAGCCTGCTGTCCGAACCCTCGCACGTGGCTTCGCTGTTGTCCGACGCGTGGCTGCTGACTCACCCTCGCCTCGCCACCTGTCCCCCTTCGGCCGAACCCTCGCACCCCTATATAAAGGGTGCGAGCCTTCTCGGATTTGAAGGATTCTTCACCCCAAAAGTTACCAAATTTCACATTTTCATCCCCTCGACTTTATCACGACCCCCCAAGGCCCCGGTATCGTGTCTAAAGCCCGAAGCAAGCCCCGCAGCCCCGGAATTCTCGAAAATTCATCCTCTCTCCTGTCGAAACTCTGCCCGGTTTGAGCCGGTTTTTCGTCAAACAAACTCTTTCCCGGGAAACGAAACGCTGCCCGAATCACCGCTTATCAAAGTGAGTTCATACCCCTATAATATACCTTTTTAAATGGTTTTATATGCTTTTTAAGGGGGGAATACAAGTTTAACACAATATTAAATTGTGTTAATAACTGTGTGTGATAATAATCACACAGAAAATTTCCGTATGCTTTTAAGAATTATCAAATACTTCCAAAATATCGTGAAACCATGATAAATCTTTAAAGTCATGTAAAAACTCCGTTAAATTCTTTGAAAAATGTTTTATAAGCTATTTCAAAGTATAAATGCCAAAATCATGTTTATATATGTATAAATATATAAATAAGATTTGAAGGGCTTAGGACTAATGAATTATCCTATATCCTTTTCCTTTTTTTGGATGTGGAATTAGGGTTGTATTATTTGTCCGAAGGTCGTTTCCTTCTTAATTATATATATGTTATACATATATGAGTACAAAAGGTTACTCCTTTTAGTAACATCACCTTTGTATCAGGCTGAGCAAAGGTGTTCATCCATGAGAAACCATGCTAATCAGATAGAACATATAAATTATAATAGGTATAATTTATCATTCAAAAGTAAAGATACAAGTATGATTTACAACTGTATACTTTCCAACGAAATTACCAAAATTCATTCAACTATACCAAGATATGTATAATACCTTTAATATACGAACAACATATTAAAGAAGTAAACATACATCATACCTAGTTTGCATTAACAAAGGTACGATACAGAGTACCAGGGTTAGCAAACACGTGGTAATGTCGGGTTTGCATTAGCAAAGGTACTATACAAAGTGCCCGAGTTAGCAAACACGAGGTAATAATACACCCTCTTGGGTTTGCATTAGCAATGGTACTATACAGAGTACCAGAGTTAGCAAACACGAGGTAATAATACATTCTGCCGGGTTTGCATTAGCAAAGGTACTATACAGAGTACCCGAGTTAGCAAACTCGAGGTAATAATACATCTTACCGGGTTTGCATTAACCAAGGGTACGATACAAAGTACCAGAGTTAGCATTCAGCGGGTAATAATAATAATACATCGGAAATCTCGTTGAAACAATAAATTTGTGAGACCCTTCACGGTGTACTTATCTAAGTACGACATTTTTAAGTCCTGAACTATTAGCCAGAATCTCTTGTAGGAAGAGCGTGAATTTGTGTATAGATCTATATGGGACTGACAATCCCGCACCTCTACTGTTCGCTACAGTTTGGCCGGCAGGCCTAGGGTGTCAAATATCATTCCAGTTCCGACGCCTGAAGAACGTCGCTGCAGGCATTTCCGTCATATTAGTATGGTTAATAGGACTCACATGGATAAAACAACGAGTGAATTACAAAGTAATATACTTCTCTTATAACAATAAGAAAAGTTAATTACATCCCGACCAGATATACCTTCAGTAGCTTTTACTTACAGTAAGAGCTATGTATCTTGAAATCAAGTATTGTACTTCTGGTTTTTGAACATTTAAAACCACAAGGCAGTATTTTGGATAATACAATACTCTCCAGGATTAATACTAAGGTTTTTACTATAAAACAGATATAACTAAGAACACTTTTACAAATGAAACGGTTTATGGGATTAAACCACTTATACCAAGGAAACGGTTTTGGGATTAAACCACTTATCAAATGAAACTTAGTCATTCAATCTCTGTAAACTAGTATAACATAAAAGACCTTTAGTGGTTAATTCTATAATTTCCTTAGTTATTACATCAGAGTTGTACATAAGTAATGTCCGATTGACAGTGAAATGTGTGACTTCCGCCTTACTTCCTGTTCCTTGTTTGGTTGTGGGCTTAGGGCAGATACACCCATTTAACTGTAAATTCAATATTATGTTATGTATAATCAGTATAAACTAAGTAATTACAGAGGGAAACTATTGAGGTTATCAGTTAATCACCTCAGGAGATATAGGATTTCCTGGAGAAATCAGTGAACTTATTCAAAGAACTTAGGGTATACTTAACATAACTAAAATACTTATGAACTCACCAGCTTAAATGCTGATCTACTCTTTCCAAATATCTTGTATTCTCAGGATTCCAGTAGACAGGTACACTCCCGAAGCTTTTGAGAAGACTACCTAGTACCGTACTGCGACTCTTGTCTTCTCATGTACCTACTTTAGTGTTTAAATATGTAATGTTTAAACGCTTATGTAAAACTTATACTTATTAATGCAATGGTTGTTTGTACTTTGATTACTATGTTACATGTGTTGTGATACTTACCTAAAGTCCTCCGCCGCCGAACGTTTCCGTCGTTCTGGTTTGGGGGTGCGACAGATTGGTATCAGATCAGTTTTTATAGTGAACTCAGTATATCAGTCATAAAAGATATACAACTATAAACCCATTGGGATAAAAACACTCTGACCAAGAGTTATCCTTTAAAAATATATTAATATTTTATAAAAGTATAAGTACATGCAGAGTATATATACTAGAATGAGTATCACAAGAAGAACAAAACAAAAGTATTTGGATGTTGGACATTGTAGTTAAACCTAGACAGTGACGTAATCATATCTGCGATCAATATAGCCTGATCAACTATATTCATCCGAGGTATGACCAACACGTGTTTGGGAGTGATTGTAGTTTTGAAACTGGTCTAAAACTTACCTAAGTACCAGAAGAATTCTAGAGCCAAACATAAAGACTAAAATACTATGGGAGTATTTTAGGATGCTATAACAAGAAAACTGAAAACTTGTTAAGTTCTTGTATCTAGAAGTCCAAGAATCAAACTCATAACTAAAATAACATGGAGGTATGCTACATACCTCTGGGGAAATGTTAAAAAGATATTTTCTGATAAGTCTATAATTACTAAGTGGATACGTTAAGGTTATATATAGCCGAGATCTTATAGACTTAGAATATGTGATTTTCACTCTACTTCCTTTTCCTTGTTTGGATGTGGTTTTAGAGTAGGATTACTTATTCAAAGGTCTATTTGATCTGGACTATATATAATCGGTACACACCATGTGATTATAGAAGGACCAGAAAGAATCACCTTCGTAAAAATTCAAATTTTCTCATAGATTCTTTAGACATTCCCATTCTCGTATAAACCCGTTAGATAAACATAGTAACTCCAGCAATCAATAGAAGAGTCAAGGAGGATCCAAAAGAATTTCATTAGGAGAATTCCAAGGAAAGAAACAGATAAACTATAGAAATCATTTAGTGCCTTTACCCTATTAAGGACACCAATGAGATATTCGCATGAACATCCGAGATCCAAAATCTTCATTACGAAGTAATGGGGATCAGTGTCAGAATCGGAAGTAAGACAACCCGGGAATTCAATATACCTACAGAGGAGAAGGACACCCTATAGATACCAGGAGAGAACAAATCATTACCACCCAGAATAGAACAAAGAACAAAGGAAAACCATGCATGATTCATGTGAAGTGTTCGAGCACCTTTTCATCTAAGCAATAACTAGTAAATCGGTTCAACCTAGTAAGTTAGTGATTTCATTACTCACATTAGGTTTTGAGCTTATACTCTTTTCCTGTCACGGCTAATAACAATAAATCCAATCACGGAATCTTAATTGATAGTGATTACCTCTCAAATTCATAAGTCTATTTTATGTAGACACTGTTATGAATTACTTTCGAATATTTTCGAAGATTGGGAAACGATATCCACCAAACAAAGGTAACTTAGTTTGGATAATACTCGGTTCACAACCATTCTAGAAACTTAATTATGTTCCTTACCAGGACTGCATCATAGGGATGCAGGTCGAATCATTAACAACAATATAACAAAACGAAAGATTAATACATAGATACAAATGGTTAGAATACATCTAGAGACACGATAGTCACTCACGAGCTCATTCTCTTATCATGTAACAGAATCATGCCTCCAAAGTAGTGTAACCAACCCACCAGCGAAACACCAATCCTTCAGATAGATGCGGCTACGTTTCAAGCTGCGGTCACAACAGCTGTAGCAGCTGTCATGGCACACCTTAATGCTAACAATACAAATGTTAGTAGTAATGCTATCGGTAACCCCGATCGTGGTGATGGCCAAGTACAGCAACGAGCACCTACTTGTAAGAACACCTCGAACCTTAAGTGTAATAACCTTAAACAAAAGTTCGAGAACAATAAAGGGAGTTGTTCAACTCAAGAACCTAATAGAGGGCATCGGACTGGGGCAGTCAATAACCCCGTCAGCCCTGTTATTCTAGCACCAACTAAGCCGTACTTAGGAAACCTCCCACACTGCAGCAAGTGCAACTACCATCATCATGGAGTTTGCCGAGAGCTGCATTGAAATAGATGCAACATGAAGGGGCATACCCCCCCGCTTCTGTAGAACTCCGGTTGAGTTCATCACTTCAACTACCAATGTTGGAACCATTCCCATATATCACCTTTGTGGTGAAATAGGACATTACAAGAGGGACTGTCCAACAGAGAAGAACAACGGGGGAGCAGGAGGATTTTGATCCCAATACATGGGAAAACATCAAAGAACCCTGTTATATTTTGGTACGCTTCCAAACCCATATAATTATCTATAAATATGATTACTCTTCCGTTCAAATTAAATCATAACACTTATATAAAAATTTGAAACCCTAACAGGTAAGCTATGATGACTTAGTGTATACATAAGGGTCATTTATAATTAAGATTCGTAGACTTAGAGTGAGTAATCCCGCCTCATTTCCTGTTCCTTGTTTGGTTGTGGATTTAGGGCAGGGTTGCTCAGTCAAAGGTCTTACCAATCTTAATTATACATGACTTGTATACACCAAGCGATTATAGAGAGACCTAGTAAGGATCGTTTCATGAAAGTCCATAATTTCAAATTATCAGAACCCTCGTATTGGTAGTACCCACCAATTTTGAATCAAAAAGGGGTTCGTAGTGATAATAACAGAATAAAACCAGAAGCGCTGAAAACTTAGGTACATAGGATATCATCCTAGTAATCATTCGTCCCAGAACGACTTAATATCTATTTCGTCGAGAAAATTCTGACATCCTCATTCGACATGGTTTGGCCTGGCCCTTACCATGTGAAAATTCTTATGTTGTATAAGAGAAATTTTTCCTTAATCAGCCGTAAGATGAAGTTCTTTCAATCCATAACAATAAACCCTTAGGTTGTCTCTTGTTTCAAAACTTCAGAAGTACCCATGCGAAAGGTACCGTGCCATTCTAGCCTACTCAGTAGACAGGAAACTTCAAACGAAAAGCACCGAAGTAGTCTTAGAAGTCAGTAAGTACCGAAGTACCTCAATAGATCTCATAGGAAAATCATTGTACCGCAGGTCGAGTTCAAGAATAGAGACTAAGAACTCATTAAATTATTCTATCACTTCTAAGTGTATATACGAGAGTGGTATATAAGTTAGACTTAACAAGATTAAGGATGTGTGATTCCGCCCTATCTCCTGTTCCTTGTTTGGTTGTGGACCTAGGGCAGAGTCACCCATCTGAACGTTTTGTGAAATCTAAATTATATACGACTTGTATACACGAGGTGATGATGGATGAGCCAAGTATGAATCTGATCATGAACTTCGGAGCAAAAGCCAGCATCATGTATTCTACCAGGTAGAATTCAACATGAGACCACGACAGTGGGTCGAGCTACTAAATGACTATGAATTCGAAATTCGTTATCATCTCGACAAAGCCAATATAGTAACTGACACCCTAAGTCGGAAAGAGTACCCAGGTCATAGTGCCAATCACGGACGATGATAACCCTTTCAAATCTCTCCACATAAAGTAAGGAGGCTCAACAGGAAGCCTTGAAACCTGAAAATGTGGCAAGTAGAGAAGATAACTAGAACGTGTGAGTGCACGGTATGCCAATACCTGTTATCTCCACAGAGATAATAGAATCATCTCCTAGTTCAGGCCGTCACTCAAAAATCTCTAGGAACCAGAGTTGTCACGATTTTATGGGATCGGCTATGGTAAAGAATGGGATATCCATTTACCAATTTGTCGAGTCCTTTATCACACTAGCATTCAAGTTGCTCCATTCGAAACCTTCTGTGGTCACAAGTACAGATTCTATCTGCACTGGACTAAAGTAGGTAATACGCAACTAGCTAGAAATCCAATTTCCACACAGCACCCTCGCTGATCTGGAATTCATCCGAGAAACTACCAAAAACAAAATACGAATCGGGAAGCGCCATAAAGCTTCCAGAGTTACCCAGAGAAGCTACGACTTCGATAAAAGAAAACCCTTGGAATTCCAGGATTGATGACCTTGTCATATGAAGGTCTCACTCAGGAAGGACAAGATGCGCTTGAGAAAGCGTGAAATACAAAACTCAAAGTACATAAGATTGTTTAAGGTTATTACCAGAATCGGTCTTGTACTTTTAAACTTAAACTACCACAAAAACTTAATAACATTCATCCCATCTTTCACATATCAAATCTAAAGAGGTGTCTATCCGATAAAACACTTGTTATTTCACTCGATGAAATCAAGTTAAATAAAAGTCTACACTCTGTAGAAGAAACAATAAAAACCGTGGATATGGAAATCTGAAGAACCACACTAAGTCTTATCCCGTTAGTGAAGGTTCGTTGGATTACAAACCACGGACCTGGATTCACTTGGGAAGGAAAGATTAGACCTAGTCCATGAGTATCATTTTAGACTTAATTTCGGGACGAAATTCCCTTTAACGGGGGGATAATGTGACACCAGTCAAATTTTGGTCAAAAATAAATTGATCAATAATCGTAATTAGGATGAACCAAGTGGTAGAGTTTGTAACAAGGTTTCCAAAAACACAAAGAACACTGAAATCCGAGTTATAACGAAGAAGTTATGACCAATCGAAAATCCGCGGTAAAACCGGCAAAACACTGTTCAGTATAAAAAGCGAATTTTCGATAAAAGGACTTTTAGCCTTAACAATCTAAATATAAGTTGTAGAATATGTTAAACCGAGAACGTTCATAAAAAGAACGTCAAAATCTGACTTCATATGAGGAAGTTATGATTTTTCGAAGTTTCGGTTTAGCAGTAGACAGCTAAAAATTCGAAATATAAATCGATCGATATTTAGCCAACACAACTTAAACGAGAATCGAAGGTCTCGTCAAAAGTAGCACAACGGTAAAAAGACAGACGAAAACGGACGTCGGATAAAGAAGTTATGAATTATTAACGGATTCCCGTCCCGGTCTGTTTAAAATAATAATATTAAAAATAATGTCAAAATCAGCCGACGAAGTCTAAACGAAAGTCGTAGAGTATAATTTTACCTACGCGTGCATATAAAGAACGTCAAAAACGGAGCTCGTATGCGAAAGTTATGAATTTCGCAAGTTTTTGGCACGAAAATCGAGAATTTATGGATAACCGAGAAATTTCGCATGTCACCCTTCGGACACGTCATCATCACGTGCGAACCTCCACGTGTCACCTGCTGAGTGGACCGAAGCCATGCATGGCACCTTCTGATTGGACCGCAGTCGAGGTCCACTAAGAAGCGAACAGCCTTGCATCGGACACCCCGGAGACACCCCCTTCGCATACGTGGCCTCTTTCTACTGGACCGAAGAATGGTCCAATCCGAGACTGGCACTGCAAGCCTGCTGTCCGAACCCTCGCACGTGGCTTCGCTGTTGTCCGACGCGTGGCTGCTGACTCACCCTCGCCTCGCCACCTGTCCCCCTTCGGCCGAACCCTCGCACCCCTATATAAAGGGTGCGAGCCTTCTCGGATTTGAAGGATTTTTCACCCCAAAAGTTACCAAATTTCACATTTTCACCCCCTCGACTTTATCACGACCCCCCAAGGCCCCGGTATCGTGTTTAAAGCCCGAAGCAAGCCCCGTAGCCCCGGAATTCTCGAAAATTCATCCTCTCTCCTGTCGAAACTCTGCCCGGTTTGAGCCGGTTTTTCGTCAAACAAACTCTTTCCCGGGAAACGAAACGCTGCCCGAATCACCGCTTATCAAAGTGAGTTCATACCCCTATAATATACCTTTTTAAATGGTTTTATATGCTTTTTAAGGGGGGAATACAAGTTTAACACAATATTAAATTGTGTTAATAACTGTGTGTGATAATAATCACACAGAAAATTTCCGTATGCTTTTAAGAATTATCAAATACTTCCAAAATATCGTGAAACCATGATAAATCTTTAAAGTCATGTAAAAACTCCGTTAAATTCTTTGAAAAATGTTTTATAAGCTATTTCAAAGTATAAATGCCAAAATCATGTTTATATATGTATAAATATATAAATAAGATTTGAAGGGCTTAGGACTAATGAATTATCCTATATCCTTTTCCTTTTTTTGGATGTGGAATTAGGGTTGTATTATTTGTCCGAAGGTCGTTTCCTTCTTAATTATATATATGTTATACATATATGAGTACAAAAGGTTACTCCTTTTAGTAACATCACCTTTGTATCAGGCTGAGCAAAGGTGTTCATCCATGAGAAACCATGCTAATCAGATAGAACATATAAATTATAATAGGTATAATTTATCATTCAAAAGTAAAGATACAAGTATGATTTACAACTGTATACTTTCCAACGAAATTACCAAAATTCATTCAACTATACCAAGATATGTATAATACCTTTAATATACGAACAACATATTAAAGAAGTAAACATACATCATACCTAGTTTGCATTAACAAAGGTACGATACAGAGTACCAGGGTTAGCAAACACGTGGTAATGTCGGGTTTGCATTAGCAAAGGTACTATACAAAGTGCCCGAGTTAGCAAACACGAGGTAATAATACACCCTCCCGGGTTTGCATTAGCAATGGTACTATACAGAGTACCAGAGTTAGCAAACACGAGGTAATAATACATTCTGCCGGGTTTGCATTAGCAAAGGTACTATACAGAGTACCCGAGTTAGCAAACTCGAGGTAATAATACATCTTACCGGGTTTGCATTAACCAAGGGTACGATACAAAGTACCAGAGTTAGCATTCAGCGGGTAATAATAATAATACATCGGAAATCTCGTTGAAACAATAAATTTGTGAGACCCTTCACGGTGTACTTATCTAAGTACGACCTTTTTAAGTCCTGAACTATTAGCCAGAATCTCTTGTAGGAAGAGCGTGAATTTATGTATAGATCTATATGGGACTGACAATCCCGCACCTCTACTGTTCGCTACAGTTTGGCCGGCAGGCCTAGGGTGTCAAATATCATTCCAGTTCCGACGCCTGAAGAACGTCGCTGCAGGCATTTCCGTCATATTAGTATGGTTAATAGGACTCACATGGATAAAAAAAGGAGTGAATTACAAAGTAATATACTTCTCTTATAACAATAAGAAAAGTTAATTACATCCCGACCAGATATACCTTCAGTAGCTTTTACTTACAGTAAGAGCTATGTATCTTGAAATCAAGTATTGTACTTCTGGTTTTTGAACATTTAAAACCACAAGGCAGTATTTTGGATAATACAATACTCTCCAGGATTAATACTAAGGTTTTTACTATAAAACAGATATAACTAAGAACACTTTTACAAATGAAACGGTTTATGGGATTAAACCACTTATACCAAGGAAACGGTTTTGGGATTAAACCACTTATCAAATGAAACTTAGTCATTCAATCTCTGTAAACTAGTATAACATAAAAGACCTTTAGTGGTTAATTCTATAATTTCCTTAGTTATTACATCAGAGTTGTACATAAGTAATGTCCGATTGACAGTGAAATGTGTGACTTCCGCCTTACTTCCTGTTCCTTGTTTGGTTGTGGGCTTAGGGCAGATACACCCATTTAACTGTCAATTCAATATTATGTTATGTATAATCAGTATAAACTAAGTAATTACAGAGGGAAACTATTGAGGTTATCAGTTAATCACCTCAGGAGATATAGGATTTCCTGGAGAAATCAGTGAACTTATTCAAAGAACTTAGGGTATACTTAACAGAACTAAAATACTTATGAACTCACCAGCTTAAATGCTGATATACTCTTTCCAAATATCTTGTATTCTCAGGATTCCAGTAGACAGGTACACTCCCGAAGCTTTTGAGAAGACTACCTAGTACCGTACTGCGACTCTTGTCTTCTCATGTACCTACTTTAGTGTTTAAATATGTAATGTTTAAACGCTTATGTAAAACTTATACTTATTAATGCAATGGTTGTTTGTACTTTGATTACTATGTTACATGTGTTGTGATACTTACCTAAAGTCCTCCGCCCCCGAAGGTCTCTGCCGTTCTGGTTTGGGGGTGTGACAGGTAGCCCCCTGCAACTAAGTCGATTCAGAACTCGACTTGACGTTGCGGAGGTAATCCTAATAGTCCTTCTGGAAAGATGTCGGGAAAATCGTGTACTACTGGAATGTCCCCTTTGTCCTTCATCTCTTGTCTCATATCAACAACATGAGCAAGGAATGCGCGACATTCCTTTCGCAAGTATTTCTGGGCTTGAATACTCGAGACGATACGAAGGTCTGTTCTTGATTGTCGTCGTAGATAACTAGAGTTTCGTTGTTAGGGAGGTTAAGACGAATTGCTTTCTCAAAGTACATGATGTCGGCTAGATGTAGACTCAACCAATTCATACCGATTATGACGTCACAACCTTGTGGTGGATTAAATGTCGTGAAGATCTAAAAGAAAGTACGATTACTCATGAAGTAAGGAAAAGGATAGTTACTTCTGTTCTATCTGTATCCCTTGTCTCGATCGGCAGGAAAGGCATTTGTTTGGCTCCTAAGTTTATTCGCATAGCAGCGTGATCACTCGTAGTCTTGAGCAGTCTCCGTCCTGAAGTTCATATTAGAAGTCATATTTGGTTCATCAATCATAACTTCGCGTATACGAGTCGTATATAATTAAGATTGAAAAGGCCGTCAAATAAATGATTCTTCTCTAAGCTCACATCCAAACAAGGAAAAGAAGTTAAAGCGGAATCATCAATTCTAAGCCTGTAGAACCTTGATTATATACCACCCTTGCGTATACATTCATCAGCGATAGATTAACCGTATGGGTCTTCGGATTGAACTTGACGTACTGTACGAGTGGTATTCCGGGGAGGCTTGCTGAGGTTTCTTCGGGAAAGATACGAAACAGAAGATACTCTCCGCATGAGTACCTCGGAGTTCTGGAATGACGGCTTTGCTAAAAAGGCGATTACGGGGAAAAGAAATTTGCGCACGAAACTGGCATTGTGAGGATCGAATTGACTCAAGTTAAATGATATTGTCGGACTACTCGGACTAAAAGGCGTTAGACTAGTTTAGAAAGGCGTTACAAAAACATAACGGTGCAACTTTGACAGAGTTTCAGTACTTCAGTTTTATCTACAAGACTACCTCTGCGACAAGGTATACTACAAAAAGCAAGTACACGCAGCACGAGAGTCCCTTGACTGACGGGATCTCGCAAAAAGATATGACTCGAGTTGCACTAGTTTTTAACAGTTTATAAGTCTACTACATCGAAACGCCCTAGTATTTCAACGTGGGTTCGGAGTGGTCTCTCGTGCAGCAGTGATCCTTAGTATCTTCCCGTCTGCGCTAGAGTTCTTTGTTATTGGACAATCCTTCTTGCGATGTCCTAGCTCACCACATAAATGACATATCTGGCTTGCACCAGCATCGGTGGTGGGAGTGATGTGTCGGGTCGGAGTGATGTGGACACGAGCGCTTTCGTTGTTCCTCCCTTTTGGACAATTCCTTTTATAGTGTCCGATTTCAGCACAACCATAGCAAGCCGGACTGACTCCGATGCTAGTGGCTTGGGAGATGGTTCGTGCCGGTGCTCTACAGACATGAGTAGTGTGCCCCATTCGGTTGCAATTGTTGCATTGCAAATCACGGCAAACTCCGTGATGATGAAAATTACACTTGTCACACTTCGGGAGTGTTCCCTCATATGGTTTGATTGGTGCCGAAGTGGCAGGGGTCGCCATTTGTTGCTGTTGCATGGCAAGTATTTGAGATCGCTTGCGCTCCTTTTGGGCATGACGCTTACGTTTCTTATACTCAGATTTGTGGCTTTCGGTGTTTGTAACAGTTATCATTTGTTGATTTCCCGGATTGTTACAACAATTTGAACTGTCAACACCTTTTACAGCCCCGATTGCGTTACCAGCGTTGAAGTGTGCAAGGACAGCTGCCACGGCAGCTATATTAAGGATCGGGGTTTCGTCGTTCGGCTGACTATTTCTGGATGACGACATGATTCTGTTATATGACAAGAAAAGGAGTTCGTGAGTGATTATGGTCGGTCCTAGATGTATTCTACTCATTCATGTAAATGTATATTTTTTTTGTTTTGTTAAACTGTTCTCGGCGGTTTGACTTACATCCCTATGATGCAGTACTGGTAAAGAGTTGAAGTAAGTTCGTAGAATGGTCACTAGACGATTTCTATTTCAAACTAGGATATCATTGGTTGGTGGATAACATGATCCAACCTTCGACAATAATTGGAAGTGATCCTTGAGCTAATTTACCACAGCTCAATAATTTGACGAAAGTGAGGTTTAGATAGAATTCAAATGATAGTAGAATGAAAGTATTTGAACAAGGATTGTCACAGAAATTAGCCGACTGTCAATATCATTGATATTTAAGATGTAATAAGTTTGGGAAAAATTGACCTTGGAGTAGGTCTTACATCATATTCGAAGTAGAAAAGTTTTGACAACATAAAGGCCTAACTAAAAAGTACTTCCAGTACAGGGATAGTTACATAGAAAAGTGCTACTTGGAGCATAGATAGGAAGACTATTCCTTAAACCAAGGAAAGAAAGGTAGAATATCTCCTACTGGTGACGGTTATCCCTCGGGTGAGCCCTTAGTTCAACCAGCTGACGCTCCACATCGAGCAGGTGCCTTTCTAACACCCTTTGGCGTACTCGGAGCTCTATGACTTCAGCTCGAGTTTCAGCTAGCTCTTGCTACAGGGCCTCGTGGTCTCTCCTAGACCTCTCACGAGCATCTTCAAGATGAATGGTGCGGATAGTATGCATTCTCGCATTGGCATTAACTTCCGTCATTTGATGGAGAACTGTCATGCCTTGTATTTCGTTTCGGGCAACTCTGCGGACCAGGATTGGCAAGACCCTATCTGCTGAGCCTCCTTCGCTCAGCTCATAAAAGCTTTGGTCACCATTGAATGGCATGGGTTGATTCTGCTCTTGGCTCCATGTTTCCAAGCTTTCCACCCACGGAGGCGTCGGGCCTTGAAAAGTCGAACGAGGGTTAGGATTTGGTATTGGAACCACTGGGGGTACATTCTCAACTTCTGGCTCAGGATCAAGGTCCTCTGGAAAATCTTCTGCCAGATCATTATCTAGGGGAAGTTCAGGTTCTGCTTCTGGTTCTGCGTTCAGCCCTCCTCCATTCTCTTGGCCGGGAAAGTAAGGGTTGTCGGGGAGGTGGAATTCAGCTATTTATCTAGACGAGAAAAGAGGGTAAGTAATTTATCTAACAATTCTTAAATAAAGCGATAAACAAATAAAGAGTGTTTATAAGAGAAACTTACTGCTAATCCTAATAAGTTTGTTCTTTGAATGGATAGTGTCTAAAACACTCCTATAGTATTTTAATTTATGTTTTGTTCTCATGTTCTTCTGTATATGAAGATGTATAATTTGGTAAGTTTTAGGTTTGTTGCAGCACCCCAATCGTTCCCCGACACCCGTTCACCGTATCTTAAATAAATATAGTTGATCAGGCTATATTTATCCCACATATGATTACATAACTGCCAAGGTTTGACTGTTGTGTCCAACAATTAAATACTTTTGTTATGTTCTAGTATGACACTGTTCTATAGTAAGTATGTAGGTATGTAATTATGTATACTTTTAGTTAAGTATTTTAGTACTTAAAAGTATAAACTCTTGGTCAGAGTATTTTAATCCCTATGTGTTTATAGTTTGTATATCATTTATGGGTTGATATACTCGATTCACTATAAACAATTCTCTAATACCAATCTGTCACACCCCAAAACCGGAACGGCGGAAACGTTCTGGGGTGGAGGACGTCATGTAAAGTATCATAACAATGCAAAGTAGTAAATAAGCAACAACATCATCCATTGCATTAATAGTATAATTTAATACAAGTGTTCTTTCATAGTAATAAGACACCAAAAGCAAGAAATCAAAATAAAAGACGAGTCTTGAACACGCTCCGTCTTCTCAAAGCTTGGTCGACTGTACCTGTCTACTGATGACCTGAGAATACAAGTTATTTTGAAAGAGTTTATCAGCATTAAAGTTGGTGAGTTCATAAGTATTTAGTGTCATTGTTTGTATGAAAATGTTTGTAAGTTTGAAGAAAATGTTTGTATTTGTCCAATGTAAATGTTTGTAGTAAATAATTGTATTTCCTAGAAAATCATATATTTTCTACTAAAAGTAGCCTTCTGCCAAGGTATCAAATGTTTTGTATGTTTGTTTCTTGTAAAAGTGTGTATTTTCCTAAGTATGACTATCATTAACTAAATATAGTTTATAAATTAATGAATGTGTGAGAAGATCACAAAGTAAATGTAATAGGGAAAATAATGTTTCACCTCCGCAGTGACTCCAGGTAGTATTAAATGTACAATACTCCTCGGGGAGTCTTTTTGCCTTTAATCCTTAGTCGGTTAATTAAAGGTTTAAATGTGAACTCGTTTGTAACCATGCCGATCAACGACTGAATAACTGATGACCTTCTGGTGTCATAATATAGTGAGGTGACATTTTGTCACCCCTTGGCCTTATCGGCTGGGACTGTAGCTAGCAGTAGGGGTGTGGGAGTGTCTGTAGCGTATAGATCTATACACACGATCCCCGGTTACAATTTGATACAACACTGTCTTGTTGTATCCGTAAATAGTATGTCACATTCTAGTTATCGTATTCTAATGTTTGTATAGTATATTCTTATGTATAGTATGGTGTAAGTTTCCTTAGTTTCTCTTCATAGTATGTTCTATTGTATAGTGTATAGTATGTATTGTTTCTCGTTATAGTATTTTTATATGATAGTATTCTCCTAAACTGTACCTATTATAGTTTACTAGTAATTTCTGTAGTTTGAATAAATCAAGGTATGCCTTTGCTACTCAAAGGTACTGAACTGATTGATAGACTTTTATATCTACATATATATACATAATATATAACTAATATTTAGACGATCACAAAGTAAATGTAATAGGGAAAATAATGTTTGACCTCCGCAGTGACACTGCTGGCTATAAAGTGATAAAATACAGATTCCAGGTAGTATTAAATGTACAATACTCCTCGGGGAGTCTTTTTGCCTTTAATCCTTAGTCGGTTAATTAAAGGTTTAAATGTGAACTCGTTTGTAACCATGCTGATCGACGACTGAATAACTGATGACCTTCCGGTGTCATAATATAGTGAGGTGACATTTTGTCACCCTTTGGCCTTATCGGCTGGGACTGTAGCTAGCAGTCGGGGTGTGGGAGTGTCTGTCCCGTATAGATCTATACACACGATGCCCGCTCTCTCTCCAGGAGACTCTGGTTACAATTTGATACAACACTGTCTTGTTGTATCCATAAATAGTATGTCACATTCTAGTTATCGTATTCTAATGTTTGTATAGTATATTCTTATGTATAGTATGGTGTAAGTTTCCTTAGTTTCTCTTCATAGTATGTTCTATTGTATAGTGTATAGTATGTATTGTTTCTCGTTATAGTATTTTTATATGATAGTATTCTCCTAAACTGTACCTATTATAGTTTACTAGTAATTTCTGTAGTTTGAATAAATCAAGGTATGCCTTTGCTACTCAAAGGTACTGAACTGATTGATAGACTTTTATATCTACATATATATACATAATATATAACTAATATTTAGACGACATTTGGACAAATAACCGATACCCTAAGGCCACATCCAAACAAGGAAAAGGAAATAAATCGATTTATCAGTCCTAAGTCCTTTAAACATTACTTATATAACTATACATATATAGACATGATTTTGACAATATATAAGTTTAAAAGAAGTTTTATAAAACATTTGAAGAGTTTAATTAGTAAATATTAATGACTTAATGTCAGTTTATAAAACGATTTAAAAGCAGTTTGATTGACAAGACAATTTAAAGTATAAGAAGTCATTTGTTTGAAACACAGTTAAAGTATAAGAAATCCTTTGTTTGAAACACAGTTAAAGTTTAAGAAATCCTTTGTTTGAAACACAGTTAAAGTATAAGAAATCCTTTGTTTGAAACACAGTTAAAGTATAAGAAATCCTTTGTTTGAAACACAGTTATAAATCACATGTGATTGATTATATAACTATATGTTTTCTACTTGTATCCCCCCCCCCTCCCATAAAAGCATTTAAAATCACTTAAAAGGCAGATTAAGGGGTATGAACTCACCTGTAGTGAGTGGTTTGGATGGAAGTGCTGGATAGGATGCTAAGTGTCAAGTGAGGACTTGAGCACACACAGATCCTATTTAACATATAATGACACATATATGTATCTAATTAGTGATTAAACAACTAATTAAGCAAGTAAAGACACCTTAGGATAAGGAAAACACTTTGATTCAAGTGCTAAAAGTACAAAGGGTTGCACCTAAGGGTTGTAAGGCCTCACATTGGAGTTTACGGCCCAAGTGTAAACCCCCATGAGTTTACGGCCCATGCGTTTACGGCCCAATGAGTTTACGGCCGTAAACTCATGGTATCTTGTACCATTTTGTGTGTTTAAGGTCCTATAATCATCTTGGAAGTGTTCTAGGCTTAGTTTCAAGGCTTAGGAAGGTGTTATGGCAACTTTGCACCACAAGTTAGGGTTTACGGCCAAGGAAGATTGCCTTCGCTGTAAACACCCTTTTGATCACGATTTCTTGAAGTTTTCTAGATGTTTAACGAGTGATTCTAGTATACAACAAGTTAAGGATAGTGTACTTACGTTTTGCAGGCAAATGGGGGTGTTTTCGGCCCAAAACAATTAAGTGTTCTTGGTGTTCTTGAGGATCTTGAAGATCTAGACTCAAAAGATGAGATTTGTGGATGAATTCAAGAGTGAATCAAGAAGAAGTGATGTATTAACTCACAAAGGGAAGGAATCACTTACATTTTTGAAGTTTGGAAGCAAAAGTCTTATGATCCTTGGGAGAGAAATCAAGTTCTAGGATTAGAAATGTGAAAAGTGATTGAAAAATGACTAAGGGCCATATATATATCATGGAGTTTACGGCCACCATGAGTTTACAGCCGTAAACTCATGGTCCTTGGCCGTAAACTCCTCTTTTGAGGGTTTATGGCTTGCTTGATAGGTTACAACTTTAGTTGGCACTTCTATTCACTTATTCCTTTGAAGTACTAAGTTCAGAATGCTCAAACAGACTCCAAACAGTGCCAAAACTTAGTAGGAACAAGTCTAACTTTGCTTTGGATTGAATGGTTTGTACAAGATTGAAATTTTGGGTTGTCATAGTTAAGTGTAGAATATTTGAAAATCCTTTGAAATGAATGTCTGTTTATATGTTCCATAAAGTATACCTAATATAGTTTATATGTTCGTTACTGTGATGAAACATGTACTTAGTAAAATATTACTTATGTTCCATAAACTATACCAATTATAGTTTATATGTTTGTTTGTTTTGTATCTCTGTATTTTGTAAATATGATGTCGGTGTTCCATAAGCTACACCTACTATAATTTATAAAATTGATCCATTGGAAATGTGATTATTCTAAAAAGTTTTCCTTTGCTCAGCATATTACAAAGGATTAAAGGATTGTACTTGTGTTTATATAAATAACAATATTTATATATTAAAGTTTGTTATTATAAAAAGAATGGTTGCAACTGTTTGAAATAGTTTATAGTCATTTGAAATTGTTTGTAACTGTTGAAATCATTGAAAACGTTTGAAATTGTTTGAATGTTTACACAAATTTAATTGTGTTGTACTTGTACCCCCCCCCCTAAAAACATGGAAAAATATTGAAAATGTAGGGGTATGAACTCACCTTAAATGTGTGTGCTCGGTTGAGTTGCGAAGTACTAACGATGATCCTCGTATTAGTATACATGACAGTAGTCGTATCCTAAAAATAAGTATGCCCAACCGTCGTATTTAAATTAATAAGATATTAATTTAAATAATAAATTAATTAACGTCATAAATAATAATTAAAGTGTTAGGCAACATTCTAATTATGTAAGGAAAATACTTACAATAATAATTGGAATTAATTGGAATGTTGAAATGTGTTTTCGGTTGCAAAAAGGAGTTTACGGTTGGATAAATGGATTCACGGTGTGTTCTTGGTGGATGCTTGAAGATTTGAAGGTTTGAATAAATGTTATTGGTGTTCTTGGTGAAAACTTGACGATCTGGGAAAAATCTCATGAATTTATGGTGTTCACGGATGATAGTTGAGATGAAATTGAGAAGTGTTTTCGGATGGAAAATGTGAGAAATGAAATTGTTTTCGGATGGACTAAATATATAGGGAGGTGTTTACGGTCAAGATGGGCCTTGGGATTTAGTGTGTACGGTTCTATAATGGGCCTTTAATGAGTTTTTGGCCAAATACTGGGTGTTTTCGGACTTGACAAACCGTAAACACCATTGTGAATAAAAATTCAACCCGTGAACACCCTTTTGTTCCAATTCCAAATACGTAAACCCCTTATGAATTAATCATAAAACGTAAACCTTAAATGAATTAACTTCTTGGGCGTAAACTCCATTAATGCATTTATTACTTTGGGTGAAAACTAATTTAATTGTTATATTTATGTTTTAAACCCTTAGTCTTATAACTTATGTTCATTTATAACACCCTAATTTAACTTAACTTTTCAATCCATACCTTTTTGTTAATTCTTTAAAAAAGCCCTAAGGCTATAGATGGTAAAATGTAACAAGGATTACAATGCAGTTTCACTTGTACTTGGTTAGGGTTTAGACTTTGCTTGATCTAAAATTTTTGGGTTGTGACAAATAGACCTTACATTCATTTACACTAATGATCCACATCTCTTTTAATCTCTCAGTGCAATGTAGCTTTGTATCGACACCTGTGATACAAATAAGTTGGGTAGGTCAGGTTGGGAAACCTGGTGAGCACATAGGGTTTTAAACCAACAATAATATAATTATTATGTTTAATCATCAAACAATCAACCCAACTACCCATCCCCATTATCTTCTTTATTCTTAGAGATCTATCCTAAGAATCATCTGTCCTTCATTCATTCATTCCTAAGGATCTTCCTAAGGAATAAGCACGAAGTCCATCGCTGCCATGGTTTATCTAACAGGCACTAAGTCCATAGCTGCCGACGTTATCTATTAAGCACAACTGCCAGAACTATCCTTTAGGTACGAAGTCCATAGCTACCAATGTCCATTCATAAGGCACTAAGTTCATAGCTGCCAGGGTTTTTAAATTACAACCGGTGAACTCGTAGTTCAAAAACACCTAGTGAACACTCAGTTCAAAAATACCTAATGAACACTAAGTTCAGAAATAACTAATGAACTGTAACATCCATAAATTTCATGCCAAATTTAAACTTTTCCAATCATAATTAAAACCCCAAAAGTATTTGTTTACAAATTGTTTTCAAAACATTATTCATCAGAGTGTCCCAAAACAGATCATAGCGATGAGGAGCGGTACGGTCACGCCTTTTCCTTGCCACGATCTCTTAAAGTACCTGAAACAAACAACTGAAAACTGTAAGCCCAAGGGCTTAGTGAGGTACACCCAAAATACCAATACCACACTGAAATACCATATCCGTAATAATCAATCAATCAATCCATCCATCAACATGCATACTGGGCCATCGGCCTAACTGGACCGCCCTACTGGGCCTACAGTCCAACTGAATCTATACTGAGCCTTCGATATGACTGGACCGCCACGTGGGCCTACAGTCTTCCCGGACCACTAATAGAGTGTGTTGGCCTTCAGCACAAAGCAGGACCGCCTCAACCCCAAGCAACAAGCAGATAACAATGTGCACATAACTAACATATACTGACATATACAACATCAAACATATCTACCTCACTGAGCACCAAACATAGCAATCTCTCATAACTAGAGCACTGACCTAGCAGGTCACTAACATATCAATCCCTACGGATCATAAGAGCATAACATACTGTCTATCCTGACTCTGATCTAACAAATCATATCCACATGTAGCATATCATAACAATAACAACTAAAAGGGCCGGCCTTGGTGCCGTAGACCCTATCGATATAGTGAGGACAACTCACTTTGCAGATGCCGACTCGGAAGATAAACTCCAACTCTCGTATCACTTGACACAGGCTCTACCACCTATGATCATAGTACAATATACTCATAAGTCCTTAACCTTATAAGGTACTCCATAACCCACCAGTCAACCCCTGGTCAAAGTCAAAGTCCTCAGTCAAGGTCAACAGTCCATATTGACCCCAACTCGCCGAGTACCCTCGGCTACTCGCCGAGTTCCTTGAAGCACATTCCAACTCGCCGAGTCATCGGGGTGACTGGTCGAGTTCCTTCGATTCTCGATCAAACTTTAAGGCCACCCGTCAAGTTCCCTCCTTGCAACTCGACGGATACACACGCATACATATCCTAGGGAAAACTCATCCGACTCGCCGAGTTGTTCATCAACTCGTCGAGTCTTATGGTAATCTTCATCAGACTCGCCGAGTTGTTCTAGGGCATGCTTATCACGTAAAGTTGCAAATTTTACGTGCATGCAAGGCTATAAAGGCTCTAAATGCCTATTTTAAATTCTTAATGGAGCTTCATGCTCAAGAGGGATCTCAATCATGACCAACACTGTAACTTTATGCTTGTAGAATCCAAGGAGGGTCCAGATCTGAAGTTACAACCTCAGATCTAGCCCATAGCTCATCTTTCCAACTTAACATCTCACCAAAAACCCTAAAACTCAACCAATAGAAGAGATTTACAAGGAGAAAGGCGATTTGGTTACCTCCAGAAGATGATAACTTAGATAAGTGTTGATTCCCACACTCTACTTGCTCTAATCTCCTTCTCCTCCAAGCCTTCTCCCTCCAAAGATCCTCTTTTCAAGCTTCCAACACACAATGGGCACACACAAACACGCGTATTAGGGTTTTAAGGAGCTCTCAAAGACTGCAAAGAGGCCAAAGGAGGCTAAGGCTCCTTTAAATAGAGGTGCAAACCCCGGGATTTAGGGTTTCATCTGCTAGCTCCTACTCGCCGAGTCCCAATATGGACTCGTCGAGTAGGTCACTTAACACGCAATCCCACCCCGCTGCTACTCGACGAGTAGGTCAACCAACTCGTCGAGTAGAGCTTCACCCAATAAATCGTATTTAAACAATACCTGAGAATCGGGGCGTTACAAGTCTCCCCCACTTGAACTAGACTTTGCCCTCGAAGTCCGTTGGAATAAAAAATGCCAGGTAATGCTCGCGCATCTCCGCCTCCGGCTCCCATGTCCACTCGGATCCCCTCCGATGTTCCCACTATACCTTTACTAAAGGTATTTCCTTGTTCCGCATAATCTTCTTCTTCCTTTCCAAAATAGCCACATGCCTTTCCACATAGTTCAGGCGCTCATCGACCTGAATGTCATCCAACGATACCACTGCCTCCTCGTCCATGATGCATTTTCGCAATTGCGAAACGTGAAGTATGTTGTGGATCCGGCTAAGCTCCTCCGGAAGCTCTAGCCCATAAGCCACCCTGCCAACCCTGGCAACAATCCTGAACGACCCAATGTAATGGGGACCCAATTTTCCCCTCTTCCTGAAGCGGATCACTCCCTTCCAGGGTGAGACCTGATAGGTTTTATACAAACAATCCTATGTGTGCATGCAACCCTAATTGGATCTATGTTTTCACTATAAGACATACAACTATATGAACACAAAATAAACCCTAGCATGCTTCTATAATTTTCGAAAATCATATAGAAGTGTAGAAGACATACCTTTGTTGTTATATTGCAATAACAACTAGTTTCCTTGATCTCTTGAACTCTTGAAAGCAAGCACCACAATTGTAGTACCTCTAATGGCTCACAAACACCTTGAAGCAAGAAGGCAATTAAGAGAGAGAGGGGAAGGATGTTAATTTCGGCCCTAGGGTTTCCCTTGGAATCAAGTGGCCTAAAATTGAAGCATAGGGCATCTATTTATACTGTAGGGTGCTAGGGTTTCAGTCTAAACCCTAATAGATAGCTTAGCCACCAAGCAGCCCAAGGAACCTTCTGGAATGAGGCCCTTGGACGAAAATATGATGATCCCTCATCATAATTTCGTTCCCCCTTAGTCCATAAGGTTTCCCAGCCCAAAACTCAACTATCACACATTTGACAGTTTATACCCCTTTATTTAATTAATCTCTTTTAGTCACCAAATTAATTCCTAATTAATTTATGACTAATACTAATTAAATAAATATGATTTCTCCTTTAATATATTATTCTTATAATATATTAATAAACCATAATATCTTCTCTCTCATATCAAATTACCTTGTCAAGTTGCTTTGGTGAAGGCAACCCAAAAGGACCATGCACACTCGGGTCAAGTACATACCAAATATAGTTACGGACTTAGACACTAATCCAACAGTCTCCCACTTGGATAAGTCTAGTAACCACATCTCACATATGACTTCCGTATCCGATTAGCAATCGTAGCTTTCAATAGCCGCTGTCAACTCTGACCAATAATCTGTCCTTCAGATAAGGGATCGTATAATCCTCTGTTCTAGATATCATGCTAACAATACTTATTGTTTAGCATTTTATTTCTTGATCTCTGATTTGTTCGACATAGAACTCAGTTGAACACATCAACTTCATCCTGACCGGGCCCGGCACATAAGTCAAACCAAATCATCAAGTGGCCAAGATATCGCTTTTATTCTCATAGAATAAAAGGAACAGAAAAACGTCGACTAATATGCCTTTATCATTTACTAGTTAAACCACACACAATAATGCGTTTTATAACATCAAGTTACTGATGCGTTTTCGCATTATCAATGTATAATCAACCAGCAAACAATAACCATATCTCTAGGTTTAAAGATTATATGATATTATCATCTTGCGATCACTTGTGATAACATTCATGAAGTGATACCAGCAAGTGTGGGTCTATTCCAATGCTCAATACAAATTTCATAAGCACTCATAAACTTCGCAGCAAACCTTTGCTATGTCTAAAACTTTTCAGACAATCTACAAACAAATTTATGACAATCTTCCTTCATATCTACTTCCAACATATGAACGATTGTGGACTGTTCGAATAATCTTATTATTCAGGAAGTCAAAACATGCAAAATTGAAACAATAGATAAATAATCAACACAAGATAGAAGCTTTCTTATAAATAACACACCTTTATTTAATCATCAAATGTTGAATACATGATCATCCATTACAAGTTTCCTACCTATCTAATCTAAACTAATATCGTCCTTCAGCCCTACGCTCCTAGCGTGCTGCAAATGTTTAACCCTACTCAGTCCCTTCGTGAGGGGATCTGCTGGGTTATCTTCTGACGATACCCTCTTCACAACGAGGAGTCCCTCTTCTACCCGATGTCTAATAAAATGGTATTTCCTGTCGATATGTCGAGATCTGCCATGATCCCTTGGTTCCTTGGTTAAGGCAACCGCTCCTTCATTATCACAGAAAATTTCCATGGGCTCCTTTATGGATGGCACAACTCCAAGGTCTCCAATGAAGTTCTTCAACCATATAGCCTCCTTTGACGCCTCGCTCGCCGCAATGTACTCTGATTCGCACGTTGAATCAGCTACAGTTTCTTGCTTGGAACTTTTCCAAGTCACTGCTCCTCCATTCAGGGTAAAGACCCAGCCCGACTGTGATCGGTAATTATCCCGATCTGTCTGGAAACTAGCGTCACTGTACCCTCGCACCCTTAAGTCATCACTCCCACCGAGGACTAGAAACCATTCCTTGGTCCTTCGTAGGTACTTAAGAATATTCTTGACAGCAATCCAATGTGCCCTACCAGGGTTCCCTTGATATCTGCTGACCATGCTCAAAGCGAAAGCCACATCAGGGCGAGTACAAGTCATAGCGTACATAATCGAGCCAATTGCGGAAGCGTAAGGTACTCGGCTCATATCAGCTATCTCTGCCTCTGTACTCGGGCTCTGAGTCTTACTCAGTTTGGTATTGCATTGGATTGGTAACTCCCCTTTCTTGGAATTTTCCATACTAAAACGTTTTAGTACCTTCTCCAAGTATGTATCCTGACTAAGTCCTATCAGTCTCTTGCTTCTGTCTCTCACTATCCTTATTCCCAGAATATATGCAGCCTCTCCGAGGTCCTTCATAGCGAAACACTTCCCAAGCCAGGACTTGACCTCCTGCAATGTTGGGATGTCGTTTCCTATGAGTAGTATGTCATCGACATACAATACGAGGAAGCTCACTATACTCCCACTGGCCTTGACATATACACATGACTCATCTTCATTTCGCAGAAAACCAAACTCTTTGACCTTCTCGTCAAAACAAAGATTCCACCTGCGAGATGCTTGCTTTAATCCATAAATGGATTTCTCAAGCTTGCACACTCTATTTGGATGCTTCGCATTGACAAAACCCTCTGGCTGATTCATGTAAACATCCTCAGCCAGCTTCCCATTTAGGAAGGCGGTTTTTACGTCCATCTGCCAGATTTCATAATCATGAAACGCAGCTATTGCAAGCATTACCCTAATAGACTTTATTTTCGCAACTGGTGAGAAGGTCTCATCATAGTCAACTCCAGGAGTTTGAGTAAAGCCCTTCGCGACCAATCGCGCTTTATAAGTGTGCACTTTCCCATCCATGTCTGTCTTCTTCTTGAAGATCCACTTGCACCCGTCTGTCTTACGACCTGGTACATTATCAACCAAATTCCAAACTTGGTTGTCATACATGGACTGAATCTCGCTGTCCATTGCCTCTTTCCATTTAGCAGACTCTGGGCCTGCCATGGCTTCCTTGTAGCTGTTAGGTTCGTCCAGATTCACTAGTGTACTATCACTAATAAACGTATCCCCGTCAGTAGTAATATGGAAACCATAAAACTGGGGTGGAACAATAACTCTACTTGAACGTCTAAGAGGTAAGGACTGGTCAATAGGTTCAACAGGAGTTTCCTCCTCAGGTTGCATGCCAGTGTCAGAGGTTCCTTCTTCTCCTGACTCCTGAAGCTCTTCAAGGTCAATTTGACTCCCACTGTCTTCTTGGCTTATGAGTTCTCTTTCTCTGAAAACCCCTCTCCTAGCAACAAAGACAACATTGTCATTTGGTCTATAGAAGAGATAACCAAAAGACTTCTGTGGATAGCCGATGAAATAACACTTCTCACTACGAGGTTCTAGCTTGTCGTGAGTCTCTCGTCTTACGAAAGCTTCACAACCCCAAACCTTGATATGTGCTAACGAGGGAGCTTTCCCTGTCCACATCTCGTGAGGTGTTTTGGTAACCTTCTTGGTGGGAACTAAGTTAAGGATATGGGCGGCAGTCTCCAAGGCATACCCCCAGAATGAGATTGGTAACGAAGCACGACTCATCATAGAGCGAACCATGTCCAACAAGGTTCGATTACGTCTCTCAGCCACACCATTCAATTGTGGCGTTCTAGGAGGCGTCAATTGTGAAACTATTCCACACTCTTTCAGATAGTCGTGAAACTCAAGACTTAGGTACTCTCCCCCTCGATCAGATCGAAGCATCTTGATTTTCCTGCCCAACTGATTCTCTACTTCATTCTTGAACTCTTTGAACTTTTCAAAGGTTTCTGACTTCTGCTTGATTAAGTAGATATATCCATATCTGCTATAATCATCTTTAAAAGTCACGTAGAAGCGACAAGCGTCCCTTGTGGTGGATCTAAAGGGTCCACATACATCTGTGTGTATGAGATCCAATACACCCTCACCCCTTTCACATGTGCCAGTAAAGGGTGACTTGGTCATCTTCCCAAGTAAACAAGACTCACACACGTCATCGTCCCTAAGGTCGAAAGACTCCAAGACTCCATCCTTTTGGAGTTGGGCTATGCGTTTCTTGTTCACATGGCCAAGGCGACAATGCCACAAGCATGCTTTGTCCAAACTTGTGGACGAATCAATATTCAAAACATCATTTCCTAAATTGTCAATAACTAACACAGATTCATAAATCCCATTACAAGGTGATGCATTGAAATAAAAGACACCATTCAAATAAGCATTAATAGAACCATTACTATTATCAAATGAATATCTGAAACCTTGTCTAAACAAACCATGAAAAGAAATGATGTTCCTTGCCATATCTGGCGAATAGCAACAATTATTTAAATCTAGTCCTAACCCATTACTCAACACTAAGGAATAAACTCCGATCTTGGTTACTGGTGAAGACTTCTTGTTTCCCATGATCAAGCTTATCCTTCCATGCTCCACTTCCCTACTTCCTTTTAGGCCCTGCATATCAGAACAAATGTGGTAACCACACCCTGTATCAAGAACCCATGAAGTAGCAAACGATGAGTTATTAGATTTAATTAAACACATACCTGCAAAGGTGGGCTTTATCTTCCCACCCTTAATATCTTGCAGATATTTAGGGCAGCTTCGTTTCCAGTGGCCCTTCTGGTGGCAATAGAAGCACTCTGCTTCCTTGGGGTCAGAAGAGGGCTTAATAGAACCTGCTTTGGTCCCACTAGAAGAGGAACCATCTTGGGTCTTACCCTTATGGTGGCTCTTGTAAGGAGCCTTCCTCTTCTTTCCCTTTCCTTGGCCAATTGCCAACACAGGAGCAGCTACAGTAGAGGATGATGCAACAGATTTGTCCTTGAGGTTGCTCTCAGCTGTCCTCAGGAGCCCTTGAAGCTTACTTAGGGTGACCTCTTCCTTATTCATGTGGTAGGTCATTCTGAACTGGCTGTAGCAGGAAGGCAAGGAGTGGAGGATGATGTCGATAGCCAAATCCTCATCAAACTTAACATTAAGTTTGAGAAGACGATCAACATATCTTTGCATTCTTTGCAAATGAGCAGTTAGGGATTCTCCACTCCCCATCTTAGCGGTGATCATGTTGGTGATGATCTCATAGCGCTCTTGCCTCGCGCTCTGGTGGTACCTGTCCAGCAAATCTTGATGCATCTCATATGGATACATGTCCTCATAGGACTTTTGGAGTTCGAGGTTCATGGTGGCCAACATGATGCAATGAACTTTCGTTGCATCACGCTCGTGGGCCTCAAAGGCGGCCATCTCTTCAGGAGTAGCTTCTTCTGGGTTGATCCTTTCAAGCTTCTCGTCTAGGACATATTCTTTGTCCTCATAACGAGTTATCATGCGAATGTATCTCATCCACTCGTTGAAGTTCGAGCCATCAAATGTCACTTTTTGACACAGGTTCATCAACGAGAATGACCCAGAAGTGTTGTTGTTTGCGTTTGCGTTTGACATCTGAAATAGAAAGGAACAAAGTTTGATTAGAATGAATCCCTAATTAAACACCCACATGAGAAATTAGGGCTAGGATCCAACAACATTATTTACAACTTAGAAAAGGGATGCCGTAATCTAAAAGTAAATAATTTGAAGGTAAGTGAATGACGATTCACTAATTTTCACCATGAAAAACGAAAGAGGTTAAGTTTTAAATGTATTTGAAAATTCCTAGATTTCTTTTGAGATTCATTGAACATTTCAATGGCATGTTTAAATCTCGATATGCACTTCAAATTTGCGACTGGGATGCCGAGGATCGCAAACAAGTTTGTGAATAACCATGCGAATCATCATGGTGCACTCAATGTCTTCATCACCTAATCAATGTGCTGGTTAGCCACGCACGCTCCATTGATCTATGATAAGACATCGAGCCACCCTTTGTCACCAATGTCAATCCCAAATTAGTGTGCTGGTTAACCACGCACGCTCCACTAACGTTTGACAGGGGTACAAAGTGTAATTCCATGGAATAGCATCATTTTCACATTTTACCCTAAAGTAACTAAGAGTGGGAATTTGTAAAACAATGTAGTTACTTTAATATTTCCATTATACTTATAATGAGGAATTAAGTGCCCTATCCTATCCGTTCGGCTAACGACCCTCCACCAGTCAAGCAAGCGGTAGATGTGAGTGTACATCCATTAAGCGCCATTTTATAGGCAGCAACCTTATACCCACCTTATAGACTGGCTTCGTGAATGAGGCCTACTAGCGATAAGACTAGTTTATTCTTATACATATATATAATAATTAATCTTATAATATCATAATTGTATAAGGGTGTATTTTAAAACATTTTAAAATACTAGTGTCTTTGTTGCATTTAAAATTTTCGAAAATTAGACAATTTAATTTAAAATTTTAAACACCAAAAATCTTTGATTTAATAATTATCAAAATTAAATAATTAATTTAAATTATTAAATCATGAAGGATTATCATAAAATTAAACAATTAATTTATCCTAATCCTTTTTATCCCCTAGATTTCGAAATTTATGGAAAGGATAATTCAAGATCTTCAATTACCTAGTTTAAACAATTAAGTTGATAATCACAAAGATGGCATTATCCAAATCCCTAAAATTTTGGGATCTTGTCTTGGGGGGCAAGGGATTTTCGAAATCCCTAGGGTTTCATAACCCTAATTTCGAAATTTGGAGGCTAGGCAAAAAAATTTAAGAACCCTACAAAAAATCGCCAACTAGGGTTTCTTAACCCTATTTTCGAAAACCACCAAGCCTTAGGGTTTACTTGCCATAAACCCTAATTTGTCAAATTCATAATATGTATCAAATCAAATTGAAAACAAAAACCAAAGGCTCTGATACCACTGATAGGTTTTATACAAACAATCCTATGTGTGCATGCAACCCTAATTGGATCTATGTTTTCACTATAAGACATACAACTATATGAACACAAAATAAACCCTAGCATGCTTCTATAATTTTCGAAAATCATATAGAAGTGTAGAAGACATACCTTTGTTGTTATATTGCAATAACAACTAGTTTCCTTGATCTCTTGAACTCTTGAAAGCAAGCACCACAATTGTAGTACCTCTAATGGCTCACAAACACCTTGAAGCAAGAAGGCAATTAAGAGAGAGAGGGGAAGGATGTTAATTTCGGCCCTAGGGTTTCCCTTGGAATCAAGTGGCCTAAAATTGAAGCATAGGGCATCTATTTATACTGTAGGGTGCTAGGGTTTCAGTCTAAACCCTAATGGATAGCTTAGCCACCAAGCAGCCCAAGGAACCTTCTGGAATGAGGCCCTTGGACGAAAATATGATGATCCCTCATCATAATTTCGTTCCCCCTTAGTCCATAAGGTTTCCCAGCCCAAAACTCAACTATCACACATTTGACAGTTTATACCCCTTTATTTAATTAATCTCTTTTAGTCACCAAATTAATTCCTAATTAATTTATGACTAATACTAATTAAATAAATATGATTTCTCCTTTAATATATTATTCTTATAATATATTAATAAACCATAATATCTTCTCTCTCATATCAAATTACCTTGTCAAGTTGCTTTGGTGAAGGCAACCCAAAAGGACCATGCACACTCGGGTCAAGTACATACCAAATATAGTTACGGACTTAGACACTAATCCAACAAGACCTTCAGGAGAACCATGTCACCCACCTGAAATTCCAGCTCAGATCGGCGTCGGTCGGCATAACTTTTCTGCCGACTCTGAGCGGTCTGCAGTCACTGTCTAACCTGCTGTATCATCTCGGTAGTCTGCAGAACTACATCTGTCCGACCCATCACCCTATGCCCAACCTCGCCCCAGCAGACTGGGGACCTCCACTTCCGCCCATACAACAGCTCGAAAGGCGGGTCGCCAATACTGGATTGATAGCTGTTGTTGTAGGCGAACTCTGCAAGCGGTAGGTGGGAATCCCAACTCCCACTGAAATCAATGACGCACGCCCTCAACATATCCTCGAGGGTCTGAATGGTCCGCTCACTCTGCCCATCAGTCTGCGGATGGAACGCCGTACTAAAATGTAGTCGCGTACCCAGTTCCTCATGGAACTTTTACCAAAAACGGGAGGTAAACCTGACATCCCGATCGGAAACGATAGAAACTGGAACCCCATGGCGAGAGACAATCTCGCTGACATACATGTCGGCCAATTTCTCAGCCAACGAACTCTCTCGTATGGCCAAGAAATGGGCACTCTTGGTCAACCGATCCACGATGACCCATATATCATCAAGCCACTTCGCCGTCCTCGGCAACTTCGTAATGAAGTCCATCGTGATCTGCTCTCATTTCCACATGGGAATCTCCAGAGGCTGTAGCTTACCATGCGGCCTCTGATGCTCGGCCTTGACCATCCTACAGGTCAAGCACCTCTCAACATACCCAGCGATTTCTCGCTTCATGCACGGCCACCAGTAGCTCAAACTCAGATCCCGGTACATCCTGGTGGCCCCCGGGTGTATAGAAAAGTGAGAATTATGAGCCTCCTCCATCACTGTCTGCCGGATCCCTCCGGACATCGGAACCCAAACCCGACCGTGCCGAGTCAATAATCTGCAGCTATCTTGAACAAACCGGATGCTCTCGCCCTTAATCCGCTCCATCTTCTAGTACTCTGGTCTCATGCCCTCGACCCGAGCATCCCTAATCAAGCTCATAAGAGGGGAATCCACCGCTATCCTGATACACCTTGCCGGGGTTGAAGACCCAGCTGACTTCCGGCTCAAAGCGTCCGCAACCACATTCGCTTTACCAGGATGCTAAAGGATCTCACAATCATAGTCCTTAACTACGTCCAGCCACCTGCGCTGTCTCATGTTCAGGTTCGGCTGATCCATGATGTGCCTCAAACTCTTGTGATCCGTGTGTATAGTACACCGGACCCCGTACAGATAATGCCTCCATATCTTGAGAGTGAAAACCACTGCTCCCCACTCAAGATCGTGCGTAGGGTATCTCGTCTCATGCGGCTTCAGCTGCCGCGATGCATAGGCTGTCACCCGTCACCTCTGCATGAGGACCGCCCCCAGACCTGTGATGGATGCATCACAAAATACCACAAAATCCTCGACTCCCTCGGGGAGCGTCAACACTGGCGCCTGACACAAACATCGCCGGAGGGTCTCAAACGCCCTCTGCTGCTCAGGGCCCCACCGAAAATCCACCCCCTTCCTCGTAAGACGAGTGAGGGGTACTGCAATCTTGGAGAAGTCTCGAATAAATCTCCGGTAGTACCCTGCTAAACCCAAGAAACTCCTGATGTCTGAGGGAGACTTCGGAGTCTCCCACTGCATAACCACCTCCACCTTGGCCGGATCGACCAAAATCCCCTCCTGGTTAACGAGATGTCCGAGGAACTGGACCTCTCGTAACCAAAACTCACACTTCGAGAACTTGGCATACAGCCGTTCTCGCCGCAGAACCTCCAGCAGCTCCCTGAGATGCTCCTCGTGCTGCTCTCGGGTCTTGGAATACACCAAGATATCATCTATGAACAAAATGACCGAGCGATCGAGCATCGGTCTGCAGACTTGGTTCATCAGATCCATGAACACCGCTGGCGCATTGGTGAGCCCAAACGGCATCACCATGAACTCGTAATGACCATAACGAGTCCAAAACGCGGTCTTCTCCACGTCTTCCTCCCTCACCCTGACCTGGTGGTATCCTGATCTCAAATCAATCTTGGAAAACCAAGATGCACCCTGCAGCTGATCAAAAAGATCGTCTATCCTCGGGAACGGATAACGGTTCTTCACCGTTAACTTGTTCAGCTCCCTATAGTCAATGCACATCCTGTGCGAACCGTCCTTCTCCCTGACGAAAAGGATCGGTGCTCCCCAGGGTGAACTACTCGGACGAATAAACTGCTTACCCAGCAGCTCCTGCAACTGAGATGATAGCTCCTGCATCTCCGGCAGTTCCAAATGGTACGGCGCCTTGGCGATAGGGGCCGCACCTGGCACTAGATCAATCCTGAACTTAACCTGCCTCACCGGAGGCACTCCGAGTAACTCCTCTGGAAACACATCAGCAAACTCTCTAACCACCGGGACCTCTGAAACTGAGAGCTGCTCTCTAACCCGCGTATCTACCACATACGCCAAATAACCGGCACCCCCGTGCTGAATATACTGTCGAGCCCTGGCTGCCGAACAAAACCCTGATCCCGACCTCGTGCCCTCACCATATACTACCAGTTCTCCCCCACTTGGGGTTCAAACTACCACCCGCTGTCCCTCACAGTCGATCATGGCGCAAAAACGGCTAAGCCAATCCATCCCTACAATCACGCATACATCCCCCATGGGGATAGGAATCAAATCTATCGGGAAGGACACCCCGAAAATCTCCAACTCGCATCCCCGGTAGACGGAAGAAGCAGAAACCCCGTGCTCGTTGGCGATCGAAACTCGCAACGGACACTCAAGATCATCTATCGGCACACTAAACCCTCTACTGAAAGTCTGAGATACGAACGACCGACTCACCCCCGAGTCAAATAAAACCAAAGCAGGCAAAGAATTTACTAGAAACGTACCTAATCACAGGTATAATCCATAAGCATAACACAAATACAATAATTGAGGCAGAGAATAGAAACGTACCAGCAACCACATCCGGTGCTGCCTTGGCCTCCTCGGCCGTGAGCTGGAAGGCGCGACCCTGAGCCTTCAGAGGCTCCACCTTGACTGGCCTCCCATCTCCAATCCTCACAGTAGCTGGCGCGGAACCCTACGCCGACTTGGCGGCAAGCTGCAGACAGTTGGTCTTCACATGACCAACCTGATGACAATGGTAACAAATCCTCATATCTGCGGGAGGGGCGGACTGACGGCAGTCCCTGGCATAGTGCCCCTCCTTGCCACATTTGTGGCACCCACCACCTGCTCTACAAAGTCCGGAATGAACCCTGCCACACTTCCCACAAGTGCGGCTCTGCTCACCCCCAGACCGTGTATCAGCGGTCTTAGACCGCTTAGGCGCCGGCTGAGACTGTGCCGGTGCCTGACGCTACTCCTTCAGCTGCAGCTCTATCTCCAACTAACGCCGTCTCGCGGCTTCCTATAGATCCAGGAGGGTATCACAACGCTGTGTAACCACAAAGTGCCGTATATCCGTCTTGAGCATACTCAGATAACGAGTCATCTGAGACTGCTCTGACGCAAACTCCGGGCAAAACATAGCCCTCTCAGTGAACATCCAGGTAATCTCCATCACAGACTCCCCATCCTGCCTCAACGTCAAAAACTCCTGAGCAAGCCGCTCCCGTTCCATGCGTGGAACGTAGCGGGTGCGAAACATATCCCGAAACTGCTCTCAAGTAATAGCAGCCCGCTGATCATCAGAATATGAACATGTCGTCAATCTCCACCAGTCCTTTGCCCCGAGCCTAAGCAGGTTCAGAGCACACCTGACCTTCTGGTCAGCAGGACATGAGCACGTGAAGAAACAACCCTCCACGTCAGACAACCACCGCATAGCTCTGATCGCATCCTGTGTACCATCAAATGTCGGGGGCTTCGTATTATCGAAGTCGCGGTACTGGAAAGCCCTGACGGCTCCTCCTCCAACCCCTGCCGTAGTTACAGCCGAAGTGGCTGCAGCGGCTGCTGTCTCTGCCAGAGCTGCATATCGCTCATCAAAATACTCAACCATCGCGGTCTTGATCGACCCAAACATCTCTGGTAGCTGCACTCGGAAAGCCGCAGCGACCTCATCGTGCAGAATCTCCTAGATCCTGGCATCCAGCTCCTCAGTCCCTATCTGAACCACGGGCTCAGGTGCGTCCGGCACCTCTGACCCTCCGTCTCCCGACCCTGACCCTGATCCGGATCCCGATCCTGATCCGGTCCCAGCAGCAAAACGTCTCGTCACCACCATACTGAAAGGTACACTCAAGACATCAGATAAACAACACAATATCGGGAGACCAAAACCCACAAATCCTAGGGGTTGTGACTTCCTTGCTACGCGTATGGGTCCTATGCTTCCAGTAGTACGGGCCCATACTACCTTCCACACCTATCCATATTTGTCTCAAGTATCACCACAACGCCCTAATACTATACTCAACATAATGTGCGCTCAACCCTCACTACTAGGGGACATCGCCTATCTCACAACTGATCCCACAGCTCTGCACAACTCACACCACCATGGAACTTCCATCAGCCCCTGCAGCACTAGTGTATGCTAGCCGCACATAACGCTGGACCCGATAGACTTTCGAATATCCAATCCTACCCTAATGTCGAATCAGACATTCTCAGGCTATAAGATCTTGACTATACACAGTCGTGATGCATACACTAAACATCTACAGTTATGATGTCAATTCCATCTACAAGAGACCCTAGGCTAATGGGCATCATATAATCAGGCAAGGCTATCATGCGATTCCTGAAGATCCCTAGCCTAGCACTAGCATGCTGTTCTAACATATCAAAATATCAAATAACTGTATTGTATTTTGGGGTTTACTTCCAGGCTCCGGCTGATCGTACTCTGCATCCTCCATCCTTTACTTTGAAAACCATTTTAAAAATTTTACTTTCCGAAAATCTCCTTGGTTTGAGACTGGATTCACACGAGTGTTCCTCCAATTCGCTCAAACCAAGGCTCTGATACCAACTTGTAACATCCATAAATTTCATGCCAAATTTAAACTTTCCCAATCATAATTAAAACCCCAAAACAGATCATAAGGATGAGGAGCGGTACGGTCACGCCTTTCCCTTGCCACGATCTCCTGAAGTACCTAAAACAAACAACTGAAAACTGTAAGCCCAAGGGCTTAGTGAGCTACCCCCAAAATACCAATACCACACTGAAATACCATATCCATAATAATCAATCAATCCATCCATCCATCAACATGCATATTGGGCCATCGGCCTGACTGGACCGCCCTACCGGGCCTACAGTCCAACTGAATCTATACTGAGCCTTCGGCATGACTGGACCGCCATGTGAGCCTACAGTCTTCCCGGACCGCTCATAGAGTGTGTTGGCCTTCAGCACAAAGCAAGACCGCCTCAACCCCAAGCAACAAGCAGATAACCATGTGCACATAACTAACATATACTGACATATACAACATCAAACATATCTACCTCACTGAGCACCAAACATAGCAATCTCTCATAACTAGAGCACTGACCTAGCAGGTCACTAACATATCAATCCCTACGGATCATAAGAGCATAACATACTGTCTATCCTGACTCTGATCTAACATATCATATCCACATGTAGCATATCATAACAATAACAACTAAAAGGACCGGCCTTGGTGCCGTAGACCCTATCGATATAGTGAGGACAACTCACCTTGCAGATGCCGACTCGGAAGATAAACTCCAACTCTCATATCACTTGACACAGGCTCCACCACCTATGATCATAGTAAAATATACTCATAAGTCCTTAACCTTATAAGGTACTCCATAACCCACCAGTCAACCCCTGGTGCCGTAGACCCTATCCATGTTGACCCCAACTCGTCGAGTACCCTCGGCTACTCGCCGAGTTCCTTGAAGCACATTCCAACTCGCCGAGTCATCGGGGTGACTCGTCGAGTTCCTTCGATTCTCGATCAAACTTTAAGGCCACCCGTCGAGTTCCCTCCTTGCAACTCGACGGATACGCACGCATACATATACTAGGGAAAACTCATCCGACTCGCCGAGTTGTTCATCAACTCGTCGAGTCTTATGGTAATCTTCATCGGACTCGCCGAGTTGTTCATCCAACTCGTCGAGTTCACGGCCATCTTCATGTGACTCGCCGAGTCAACCCTGCGACTCGACGAGTCCATTCAGCCCTTTTTCCATACAGACTTATTTTGAGCCATGCAGCGGCTCCAAATCACGATAACCAAGCTTATAGGGCATGCTTATCACGTAAAGTTGCAAACTTTACGTGCATGCATGGCTATAAAGGCTCTAAATGTCTATTTTAAGTTCTTAATGGAGCTTCATGCTCAAGAGGGACCTCAATCATAACCAACACTGTAACTTTATGCTTCTAGAATCCAAGGAGGGTCCAGATCTGAAGTTACAACCTCAGATCTAGCCCATAGCTCATCTTTCCAACTTAACATCTCACCAAAAACCCTAAAACTCAACCAATAGAAGAGATTCACAAGGAGAAAGGCGATTTGGTTACCTCCAGAAGATGATAACTGAGATAAGTGTTGATTCCCACACTCTACTTGCTCTAATCTCCTTCTCCTCCAAGCCTTCTCCCTCCAAAGATCCTCTTTTCAAGCTTCCAACACACAATGGGCACATACACACACGCGTATTAGGGTTTTAAGGAGCTCTCAAAGACTGCAAAGAGGCCAAAGGAGGCTGACGCTCCTTTAAATAGAGGTGCAAACCCCGGGATTTAGGGTTTCATCTGCCAGCTCCTACTCGCCGAGTCCCAATATGTACTCGTCGAGTAGGTCACTTAACACACAATCCCACCCCGCTGCTACTCGACGAGTAGGTCAACCAACTCGTTGAGTAGAGCTTCACCCAATAAATCTTATTTAAACAATACCTGAGAATCGGGGCGTTACATGAACACTTAGTTCAAAAACACTTAATGAACACATAGTTCAAAAATACCTAGTGAACACATAATTCAAAAACACCTAATGAACACATAGTTCAAAAACACCTAATGAACACATAGTTCAAAAATACCTAATGTACACATAGTTCACAAACACCTAATCAACACATAGTTCAAAAACACCTACAGGTTACTAGCCTGCTAACGTTCCACTTGACTGTTTAGAATAGTGTGTGGTCGTTGTCTATACTCTGCTAGATGACTAGATCATCTTAAACATCGAGACCTCTCATCAATTTTTATTTCATCAAACATCATCTAATTCATCTACCCATGTTTTACCCAACATATTTGTAGATATAAAATGCATATATACAGTTTAAATCATTTAAAACATGTATAAAATTGTTCATCCAGCATAGATATCAAGAACACAAATTATATGCACACATTGCACGTAATTTATATTAAATACTTCAAATCTATGTGTAAGATGAAAGTAACTATGCACTCACCTTAGTAGAGTGATTGGATAGAATCTAACTAGAAACGGTCAGCGGTTCGTCGTTGTCAGGCTCTAGAAGGGAAACGGTTTCAGCAAACGAGAGAGAGGAAAGAGGTTTTGGTGTAAAGAAGATTAGGGTCGAACTTGCTATTTATTGGTTTATTTTGGCTCTCTCACGTCGTGAGCCTCACATGCTGATGTTGTGAGCTTCCATGAGTCATCTCGTAGCCTTCCCATGTGTTTTCTAGCCTCGATTAGTGTCCATTTGACTCCTCACATCGTGAGAAATCATGCTCACATCGTGAGCTTTAAATGTAGACTTGACATCTGCATTCTAGCCTTGAAAAGTGACATTTTGACTCCTCACGTCATGAGAAATCATGCTCACGTTGTGAGTCCAGTCAGATTAGGGGTTCTGACACCTGTCATGCTCTCAGATAGCTGTATCTTCGGAAGGTCATAACTTTTGCATACGAGCTCTGTTTTTGACGTTCTTTATATCCATGCGTAGGTGGAAACATACTCTACAACTTTATTTATTATCACTAAGGCTAAAGATACTTTATCATCAACTCACTTTTTACGATTCCTGGTGTGGTGTCGGTTTTGTTGCGAAACTTCAACATGTCATAAATTCTTCGTTATAACTCGAATTTCGGCGTTCTTTATATGTACGAAAACCTTGTGACATATACTACAACTTAGTTAAGATTATTTATTCTAAATAATTCTCTATCAAACAATCATTTTTGACGCTTATCGTTTCTAAATTAACTAGCTCGAATCTGCGGGCGTTATAATTATCTCCCCCTTAGGATGATTACGTCCCAGAATCATCAATGAAACAGGGCTTGTATAATGACTCCATACATTATCTTTTCATCCTAGGTAATAACCGTAGCTTCTATGTTCCTTCGAATCAATATCTAAGTCTTGGACTTCTTGACTACATTCGGTGCTAAATCTTGCACCTGCTCTTTATCCTATGTTGGACTTTCAATCGTAACCTTCGAGTTACAAAATGGATCCTTATTGGAGACTCCTACTTCTTCTTAAACAGACTTATCTTAAGAGAATTTCTTTTCTTCGATTATCGTAACAGACCGATGGGTCATGTTCTAATGACCTCTCGTCGTATGATGTACTGCCTAGACTCAAGTCTTTTAGAGTCAAGTTTCTGAACTGAATATATCTTCCTTCATGTTCTAATGTGATACAATCACAATCTACCATGCAGTACTTCTAGCTACAAGCTTCTTACTTTAACAACGATCGTGATACCTCTATTGATCGCTTCGATTATCTTCCACTTCAATCGTCCGGTTTAAGTCAGATGCTACATCGATCTTGTTTCCCCGAACCACGTAACATACTCATCTTAGTCGGACTCGATTCGATATGACCTCTAGGGTCGGAATAACAATCATTTTCTAGTCATTACTGAAACGATGGTAACGACATACTTGAACATAACAGAATCAATTACTAGCTTCTTGGTAACCTTGTGACTTTCTCTGATCCAAGTGTGAGTCCTGTGCTTCCGGTAGTATAGGCCTCTACTACCTTTCACACCTACTCATACTTATACCAAGTATCGTCTCGCAGTTCTCCAAGTCATTATCACAAAAACAATTTTAACACATACAAATGTGTCCAAACAATCATATAACTTTTCCTAGACTCTACTAGGACTTCTTCCATGCGTATCTTCAATCATCAACTCTGCTTCAACTCGGTTGGTGATGGAAATTCCAGACCATGGGATAACTTTATGGATTATACCAAAAATTATTTCTTTCTGCCAATCGAAAGTGTACTTCTCCCGTACCAGACGTATTATCTATTTAGACGTATTCTAAAGGCAAGATACCTTTCTTACGATATCTTCCGATAGTTACCATTCAGTATCGTAAGCCTTCCCATTTCCTTCATTTATTCAATTCACTACGAGTCTTCACCATGATGTTCTGCACACCAAAGCAGTCATTTGGTGTATCGAGACGAGAATATAGATAGAGGAAGGTTTAGGCGTGTATTCCTCCTTATTGCTTCAAAAAAAAAGTATATGTCAATTCTAATATCGTAATTAAACGTTTAGAATCCTGAACACATAAGGTTTGCAGATCCGGTCGGCAACAGACCATAGATCCGATCAAATAATAGCATATAAGGCATCTTTATAGCTATAATATAAATCATTTAGCACATAAAAGCATTTTAAGCATCTTTCCTAAAATAAACTAGTGCTTGTGTCTAAAATATGGTAGACACTCATCTCACGATCATCGCTTAGCATTCAAAGTTTAAGTCTAGAAATACTACAAATTCCTAGTTCGCTTAAACTAATGCTCTAATACCAACTGTGACATCCCCATTTTCACAGCCAGAAAAGACCGATTTGTTTATGCTTTATTTTAAAAATCAGAGTATCCTTTTAAAGAAATGTGTTGCGGAACTTGTTCCCAGAAAAACATGATAAACATATTATCAAAGCATTTCCGAAGAAATGTATTTTGTTTTTGTTAAAACTTAGGGATGTCATTGTCAATACAGAAACAAAAGCATAAACAGACCTCACATTCATTTACACTAATGATCCACAACTCTTTTAATCTCTTAGTGTAATGTAGCTTCGTATCGACACCTGTGATACAAATAAGCTGAGTGGGTCAGGTTAGGAAACCTGGTGAGCACATAGGGTTTTAAACCCACAATCATATAATTATTGTGTTTAATCATCAAACAATCAACCCAATTATCCATCCCCATTATCTTCTTTATTCTTAGAGATCTATCCTAAGAATCATTTGTCCTTCATTCATTCATTCCTAAGGATCTTCCTAAGGAATAGGCACGAAGTCCATCGCTGCCAAGGTTTATCTAACAGACACTAAGTCCATAGCTGCCGATGTTATCTATTAGGCACAACTACCAGAACTATCCTTTAGGTACGAAGTCCATAGCTACCAATGTCCACTCATAAGGCACTAAGTTCATAGCTGCCAGGGTTTTTTAATTACAACTGGTGAACACGTAGTTCAAAAATACCTAGTGAACACTCAGTTCAAAAATACCTAATGAACACTTAGTTCAAAAATACCTAATGAACACTTAGTTCAAAAACACCTAATGAACGCATAGTTCAAAAATACCTAATGAAAATATAGTTAAAAAACACCTAATGAACACATAGTTCAAAAATACCTAATGAACACATAGTTCAAAAACACCAAATGAACACATAGTTCAAAAACACCTACAGGTTACGAGCCTGCTAACGTTCCACTGGACTGTCTAGAATAGTCTGTGGTCGTTGTCTATACTCTGCTAGATGACTAGATCATCTTAAACATTGAGTCCTATCATCAATTTTTATTTCATCACACATCATCTAATTCATCACCCATGTTTTACCCAACATATTTGTAGATATAAAATGCATATACAGTTTAAATCATTGAAAACATGTATAAAATTGTTCATCCAGCATAGATATCAAGTACACAAATAATATGCACACATTGCACGTAATTTATATTAAATACTTCATATCTATGTGTAAGATGAAAGTAACTATGCACTCACCTTAGTAGCGTGATTGGATAGAATCTAACTAGAAACGGTCAGATGTTCGTCGTTGTCAGGCTCGGGAAGGGAAACGGCTTCAGCAAACGAGAGAGAGGAAAGAGGTTTTGTTGTAAAGAAGCTTAGGGTCGAACTTGCTATTTATAGACTGATTTTGGCTCTCTCACGTCGTAAGTTGCGATGAGTCATCTCGTAGCCTTTCCAGGTGTTTTCTAGCCTCGATTAGTGTGTCTGTTTGACTCCTCACGACATGAGAAATCATGCTTATGTTGTGAGCCTTAAATGTAGACTTGCCATCTGTATTCTAGCCTTGAAAAGTGGCGTTTTGACTCCTCATGTTTTGAGAAATCATGCTCGCGTCGTGAGTCCAGTCAGATTAGGGTTTCTGACACGTGTCATGCTCTCAGACAGCTGTATCTTCGGAAGGTCATAACTTTTGCATACGAGCTCTGTTTTTGACGTTCTTTATATCCACGCTAGGTGGAAACGTACTCTACAACTTTATTTTATATAAATAAGGCTAAAAGTACTTTATCATAAACTCACTTTTTACGATTCCCGGTGTGGTGTCGATTTTGTCGCGAAACTTCGACAAGTCATAAATTCTTCGTTATAACTCGGATTTCGGCATTCTTTATATGTACGAAAACCTTGTGACATATACTACAACATAGTTAAGATTATTTATTCTAAATAATCCTCTATCAAAAAGTCATTTTTGACGCTTATCGTCTCTAGCCCGAATCTACGGGCGTTACAAAGATCTATAGCAAGACTCTTGTCAATGGTAACATTAATATTCTCGAGTCTATCTATGTAGCTTTCATTGATTACATAAAAAACTCTTTTCTTCAACTCAAATGCAATTAGTGACTTTTGATGATTATCAAACCACTCTTACCTTTCCACTTGGAAAAACATTTCACTCAATAGAAATTTCATTTCATATGTTCACATATTCACAAAATCCTTATGGAACATCGAGGACATAGACATAATGATGCAAGAGACCTTATTTGACAAATATACATTTTATGGGAATAACAACTTATCTAAATTTGATGCATCATTGTTTTAAGAGGTATTCTCATGATAGACATATTTCCCAATATCAAAATCGAGGAAGATCCCATAACAAATGAGCCATTCTCGGGGGAAGAATAAAGAGAAGTTAGAATTTAGAAAGCAAGTGATGAGGTGGAAGAGCATTCCATCTAACCTAAAAGAGAAAGTTTAAATAAGTATATTTATTCTTTAATTAATAACCCAATTTTAAATTAAGGCTAGGATCCATAAATAGAATTCATAACATGAAGAGGAATGTCGTAATCACATCATGAAACTATTTTAGGTAGGTAAAGCATTTTACCAGTTTCAATCACAATGAAACTCCTAGATCCTTTGAGATTCATTGAACAATAAATGATGTGTTAATCTTGGATTATTCTCTTCGATTGTTGAATGGGATGCCGAGATAACAAATAAGATGTCAATAACCATGCAAACCCGTGTGACATCATCGAGGTCGTTTATGATCTCACATTGATGTTCCGGTTAACCACACACGCTCCATCAACAACCATAATTTCGAGTATCAGCCATCATTTCATATTTTTAGTCCCACATTACTGTATTGGTTAACCACACATGCTCTATTAACGACTTTCAAAAAAATGATGTGTGTTTTCATGTATTAGCATACAGTTTCACATTTTTCCTAAAGTAACTAGAGTGAGATTTTATAGAAGGTTCTAGTAATTTATACATTACACTTTTAACGAGATTTGTGTCTTATCAAACCCGTTCTACTAATGACCATCCACCACACAAAGAAGCAGTGGGTGAAACGGACACCCATTGAACGGTCATTTTATATGTCGTTTCCTTATACCTCTCTTATAGTGTGACTTCGTGAATGAGGCCTACTATTGGTTTGACTGAAAATTATTAATCTTATATGTATAGTATTATAAACTTTTATAATATATAAGGATTTTTTTACAACATTTTAAAATTACAATGTTTGAATCTAATAAATCAATTTAACTTTTAAATTATTAATATTCAAGTAATTAAGATTAATAATATTTTATGAATTAAAATATTAATTAAATAATATTAATTCCATATTAACCCCTTGACTTTCGAATTAGGATATATCTATTAATTATCCTGCAATTCAAAATTAAGAAGGTAAATCCGAAATTAGCTTCTGCAGCTCGCCACGTCGTGGCAGAAGATGCACAATGTCGTGGTGCGAGACAAATTTTGCTTTTATCAGTTTTGATTCCAGTTTCAATTATTCACATATAATAGAAAGAACCCTAGGCTCTAACCACTGATGGGTTTTATAGGTTACATTAAACATATTTGCACAATGAAATAAACACATAATCTAATTATCGGCACATGCAACCTATGGATCTTTGTCTTTACCCATTATAGAAACAAATAATTGAAATTATCATAAACCCTAGGTATAATAAAAAATTATAGAATGGAATACATAACTTTATGTTATAATAATATATAACACTTTAGAATCCTCATATCCACTTCAGAAAGCTAGCACTAAAAATATGGTTGCCTCTAATGACTCACACCCAAAACCCTACAAAACCTAGAATGAAGATGAGAGGAGAGAGATGAAGGGAATTTCGTTCTCCACCATATCATAGGTCAAATCCATGAAATTCAGGTGCTAAGTGGTCCTATTTATAGTTGGTAGATGTTGAGAGAAAAACTTTATGATTGATTTGTGGAAATGTAAGTTAATCTCAATGGATCGTTTAGAAAGCTAAAAAATATTAAATATGCAGAATAATAAGGAAGAATATAACAACAAGATTAATCAATAAATATAAGAAATTAGAAATACTTAGTTGAATCGTAACAAGGTTTGCATTCAAACACAAGTTAGTAATTGATGAACAACATAAGTAAAAGATAATGAAGATAATGAAGATAATGACGACTTGTATTCAATAAAGAGTAATACAGTGAAAGTCTGAGAAGTGGTGCTTAGATTGATCAACATGATCATCTATATATAGCAGAACGAGTTACACAATAAATAATAAAATACTCCAAAGTAAGGTGGTCATGCTTGCCACGATTGGACTGACATAACTCATCTAACACACAATGTCAGAAAAGGTGAATATTACTTTTATAACACTTCAGTATACAAAATACAAAAATAATATACTCTTCGTGTCAATCTCCTTCACTTCGGAAAATCAAGTCTTCAGTGTGATCTTACAAGTCTTCGCATATGATCTTCAAAAACACCTCCTATCGCAACAAATAAAACAGGTCTTCGGTAGTTCAATACATTTCTTAGCTGTCGAGGGTCACTTTATGTTTCAACAATTTCTCCCTAAGTGACCTCGCATCTATCTCTCTCACTTATCAAGTTTGAGAAACTTGATAATGAGCCACCAGAACTTCCTGACTTCTATAATCCATTTGATCCTCCTAGAGATTTCATACTCCAGCTCTTCATTGGTGTGTTTAGTCTTCTGAGCCATGGAGAGAGTTCCTTCAAGTTGTTTGGGAGAACATCGATGAAATGCAGTGGCTGGCAGAAAGAACTTTTCACTATATCTGGAGAGTCTGAAAACAATGTCAAGTTTTGGAAAGGTTGTTGCTCCGAGGCTCAAATACTCAATCTCTTCGGTAATGTAATTGGGGTTTTCAAATGGAGGGAAATTCTTATTTTCTGCAAGGGCGGAATGGATTTCAACATCAAGTTTTCCAAGGTCACATACAAGAGCTCTGATGAAATAAGAAACTCTAATATATGAATCTTCCATCTTCGGTATTTTAGCGCTTTGAGCTGGAAGACCCTTGAAATCAAAAAGACTTCTTCGGGATTCATATATAGATGAAGTCTGCTTGAGTTATGTGGTATTCCTTGTCGTAACGTGAAATAGTGTATTGATAATGTGTTTCTCCTTTGAAAGATCTTGGTTTGTATGTTGTCACAACATCAGGTACGTGACATGATCAGATTTCCCTCATTGATTTTCCATATTTGTTATGAAATAAGTGTAATGTTTCAAACTCCATGGGTATCCTTTTCTCATTGGGGAGATTATGATAAAACGGCTAATACACTGGCTAATATTTAGCGTTAGGTGAGAGAGGAATATCCCAATATGCTCCAGAGGGTTTAGAGTGGGTGAGATGAGGGACATAATCAAAGTCTAAAAGTCTTCGCATCGGATTAACCCAAGAATTTATAAGAGATTCATCCATTATCATGCCAAATCCTTGAGTTTGGCAAATGTATTCAACTAACTCGGATGCTCTCCATTCCGATTTCTTTTGTCTTGTCTTGGGAGAGTCGTAGGAGTTATCATCAAACATGGAAGGCTCTGATTCCTTTTCTTGGATGAGTGAAGACTTCTTTGGAGAGCATGGGGGAGTTGGATTTTTGTTATTGGGAGGATATTGAAGGGGACTGTAGTGGAGTTTTATCTTTTGGAGAGTGAGGAGGGGTTGGAATCTTCCGAGGGGGATACTTCGGTATGTCTGAACCCAAAGAGGATCTTGAACTTTCATCTACGTGGATTACCATATATTTTCCCCCTTTTGAGGAAGAAGGCCTACCCTTCTCTTCAAACAATGCCTTCATTTCATTTAGCTTTTCGAAGGTTTTTCCAAATTGAATCAATATTTGGCCACTAAGGTCATTGTTGGTCGGCATTTGAGGATGGATTAGACAATTATAGATGTCCTTTGAGATTGTGAGGATTTTATCGATGCTTTTTTTGGTAGAGACTAATCGACAGAGACTATAGATTGTTTCTTGAAGTTCAGAGTAACCAGCTTCGTATGCCTTGTGTGTCTCATCGATCAGGAATTTCGATTTCGCCTCTTGTTTATTAGTCATCTTGATCAATTGATTCTTAAGCTCCTTGATGTTAGAAAGAAATCCTTCGGCCTTCTTGATGAACTCTTTGCGATCTGCTTATCTTTGTTGATCAATTTGCTTGATCCTCATCTCAATTCGTAACAAGATCCTGTTAGAAGTGAGTTTTTATCTTTCTTCAATTGCCATGAGCCTTTCCTCGAAAGACTAAAGAGTTTGAGTGGTAAGAGTATGTGGCGTCTGATATGGAGATACCGCAGAAAGAATTTGATCAATTTTTTTTAGATCGAGAAATCCTTTGCTTGAGATTATAGCCTTCTTCTTCTTGTTTTGCTTTGGTTTGGAAGTGGAGTGCTGAGATCCACTAGACTCTTCATCTTCAAAAACCATATCAAATTCTTCAAACTGGACTTGTTTATGAACTTCCTCCTCTTCATTGAAAACAAAAATGAATCCCAGTTCCAGGCTGATTTGGACTTCGGTTCCATCATTGTTGGAGTCACCAATATCAATTGGTGATGGAACGGTCTTCAAGTTAATAATATAATCGACCCAGTATGCAACAACGTATTTGAGCTCCTCTTCCTTCTTTTGTTGTTGCATTTTTATCCTTTCCTTCCTTGCTCTTAGCACCTTTTTGAATGATTCAAATCATCTCTTTTTGGAGTCCATGGAGGGCTGGTAATTGGTCCAACTATCATCTGCAATGAGATTAGTTTCAGTCACCACCAGGGTGTCCCCCGGGTTCACGAATCCTTGCACATTTGTGCTCACCATGCCTATGCCTCTTGGTCGTAATTTCTATGGTCAAGGATTTCCAGGGCTTCCTCGGTCTCCTTGGTCTATAACTAAGTATGTCCTCGGCCCTATTCCGACAAGGGTCTTTGAAAGAGGACCTTGCGGTGCATTGTGTGTTTGCATTAGGGTCTCTATAGAAATATGGAGTCTAGCTCCTCGGGAGTAAAAACGTGCAAGTGAGTTCTCCTACAGACCTTAGGATTTTTATCGACACTAGGATCCACTTGGAATACTGATTGGGCATTGTCTCCATGATCACGATTTGAAACCGTTACACTTGTTATAGCAGTGGACAGATGGGGTTCGAGCAGGTGATTCAACGTTGAATCAAGAGCTACTGGCGACTTTTGAGAGTCTATGGTATCTGATGCGGGATACTTTTTGCTTAGAGGGGTATGGAGTTTCAGCTTCTTCTTTTGGAACAAGTCCTTAGACACATATGTTTCTTTAGCTTCTTCTTCAAAGACATTTATGGGCTCTTCAGATTGTATTGGGTCTTAAGTCATCATAGGGTCTTCGGTCACTATGGGGTTTTCAGTGACAATCTTCCTTTTCTTGGAGGCTACGGCTCCTTTGGATGCAGTCTCCATTGGAGTCTTTCTTTTGGAAACGATCTTGACTTTCATAAATTTAAATTCAGGGGCTAGACTAGTGGTCTGCGGTATCGGGCTAGGTGGGGTAGAATGATATGGTGCTATATCGATCATAACCTCTATATGAGCAGTGACCGCAAAGTCAATTTGTCTAATAGTGTCCAAGATGTGCATTGGCAACTGTCTAATGGGACCGAAAATAGACTGGTCTTTAGGAAGAGAATACCTCTTTAGATCTCGGCATGAAAAGTAGTTGAGTTCATATCTTAGACTAATTTCGGCTTCTTTGTGAAGATCCTCCAAGCAGAGTGACCAGAACCTTATGAATGTGAGCTTGTTTATTCCTTCATTGGGAGATTTCTTACCAACATACTGAATGAAATCATCCTAAAGGATCGTTCCATAATCAACACCCTCTTCGGTGAAGATACTCCAAGCAATATCCAACTGTTATTGCCCTATGTTGTCTGTTCCACCAGTTCTTCCTGATAAGCGTCGAATCACATAATGACAGACATACTGCCACACAACATGAAGTTTCCCCTTTTTTAATTCAGTAATTCCTTTAAGTTTTGCTTGATAACCATCTTGTAAAGAGATGGATAGATGTAAGAACTGCTAGGTTTCTTGAAGGTTGTTGAGGGTGGAATTCTGAGGTTGATAGTTTCAAGAAGTTTAGGTTTTGTGAGGACCGCCATTGATTCATCAGCAAGCTTGAGATGAACTTCATCAAGTTTGTCCAACAGTAGGAATGCAGAAAAAGCATAGTTGAAGAGCATAGACTGGGGAAGAACTTCAGTGAAAGCTTCGAAAGGTCCAAACAATGGGTGTTTAGGTAAGAAACGAATCGTCAACTTGATTGCAACATCATAAAGTTCATGATCGTTTAAGATTGCTCGATAGTTGCTTGCTGCAATCAAGGGACTTGTGTTTTTGGCAGTTGAGGTTGAACTAGTTGGTTTTGATTGTTTTTTTAGACTCCATATTTCACCACGGTTGATTCGAAAAAGTTTTGAAGAACTTGCAGAAAATTGTTTTAGCAAGACGAGGAAGAAGCAAATCGTCGATTTAGGGTTCATAAATCATAAAGCTTTCTTGGGAAAAATGGGGGTTTTTATACCTCCAAATTTGAAAATGGAATCCAAACAAGAAAATTTTTAATAGTTGTAAAAACCAAAGGTTTTTACTATTTGGATTATTTTAATCAGAAAAGTATTTTCTGGAAATAACTCGCAATAAAGGCAGTTAAGGGGCGCATTAAATTAAAATGATGATGAAGTGGGTAAACGTGGGGTGATGGTTGAAATAAGTGTCAGAAATCATGGGTTAAGAGATTACTTTTCGTCTGATGGTTAAGTTTTAGATCAATCACCTCACAAAATGTTTGGTAAAAACTTATATTGAAAAGACAAATCTTCACTTTATTATTAAAAAAATTAAAAAGGTACGGTTTTTTTAAAAGATACCCATTAAAAGTGCAAACAAATTTAATGAAAAAGAATAAAAACATTTGAAAGGTTTTTCCGATTTATTAAATAGCATACCTTTGAAAAAACTTTATTTATTGCCAAACAAGAAGACAAGACTTCATGTTCTTGAAGGAAGAACTGTGGTATGTCGGATGATAGAGAGTACAAAATCATGAGCACTACAGAGTGACTTGATCACGAGGTTAGACATAAAAATAATAAATTGATCTGGAGAGTACATAGATCATAATTAGTCTTCAATAACGAAAAGGTACCGAGGAGGCATTTAAGAAATTTGTGCTCGATAGTTAAACATAAAAGAAATAAATTTTATATCCTAGAAAAATATATGTGCTTCAAAGTTCAAAGATTAGATGAATGAAGCATATATATTTGCGAGATACGAAGACTTGAAGTCTTCACAATTTATCCTTTCAGGAAAAACTGAGGTTCACGGTTCATCATTCCTACCATTTCTGAAAATCCATTAAGTTTGGTGGAATCAAGTGTTTTTGTAAAAACATCTACTATTTCTTCATTGGATTGAACGAAAATAAGTTCAATGTTACCTTTCAAGATGTGATCTTTGAGAAGGTGATATTGAAGTTCAATGTGCTTCGTCTTTGAGTGATGGATTGGATTATGAGAAATGGTAATTGCACTCTTTGAGTCACAGTAAATCAGTATTTGTAACATTCTATATCTATAATCCATGAGTTGTGTTTTCATCCAGACAACTTGAGAACAACAGCTTGCTGTGATACCATATATTGCCTCTACGGTGGAGAGTGAGACACATTTTTGTTTTCTTGAGGACCAACTCACCAATCTTCCACCGAGGAATTGACATCCTCCTGAAGTGCTCTTGTGGTCTAATCGACAACCCGCATGGTTTGAGTCTGTAAGGCTTGCACACTGAAGTCGTTTCCTACTGGGTACCAAAGACCTAAAGCCTTAGTTCCTTTTAGGTATCTGAAAATCTGTTTGACTGCATTCATATGAGAAACCTTGGGATCAGCTTGATATTTGACACACAAACCCGATGCGAAGATGATATCTGGTCTACTTGTGGTCAGGTACAGTAGAGAACCAATCATTCCTCGGTATACCTTTGGATCAACTGACTCTCCGGTGGGATCTACGGTGATCTTGTATCCAAAGGCCATAGGAACCTTGGCCGATGAGCAGTTATCCATAAAAAATTTCTTTAACAATTATGTGGTATACTTTTCTTGATGAATGACAATTCCTTGTGGGACTTTCTTGATTTGAAGACTAAGAAAGAAGTTAATCTATATGTTTATGCTCAATTGAAACTTACTAGCCATGAGCTTGGTGAAGTCTTCTACCATAACTTGATTAGTTGAATCAAAGATGATGTCACACATAGATTTGTACATGCATTAGAAGCTTTTCACTTGAACATCGAAAGAGTGTAGGATCAATGACCCCATGCTTGTATCCATACTCAATAAGAAACATAGAGAGAGTTTCATACCAAGCTCTTGGTGCCTACTTCAAGCCCTACAAACCTTTCTCCAATTTGTAAGAGTGATGAGGAAGATCAAGATTCTCAAAACCTGGAGGTTGTTGTAATTATACCTCTTCTTTTAGTTCGCCATTAAGGAAAGCACTTTTTACATCCATTTAATGTACTTTGATATTCTTATGTGTCGCATACGCCAGGAAGATTTGTATGGCCTCTAGTCTTACAACTGGAGCGTATGTTTTGTCATAGTCAATTCCTTCCAATTGGTTGTAACCCATAGCTACAAGTTGGGTTTTGTATCTAATTACCACAACGGAGTCATCCAGTTTGTTACGAAATACCCAGTGAGTTCCAACTACGGTATGTCCTTTTGGTTTGGGAACCAATTTCCACACCTTGTTTTTTTCAAATTCGCAAGCTCTTCTTGCATTGCAATGATCCAGTCATGATCTAGAAGTGCCTCTTTGATAGTTCTAGGCTTCGTACAGGACATGAAAGATGCATAATGACACTTTTTAGTTAAATCATCAGAAGAGCGAGTGCGTATACCTGCAGAAAGACTTCCTATTATTTTGCCCGGTGGATGATCTTTTGTCTAGATGTGTAGACGTGATTGAAGATGTTCAACAGCTGCATTGGATGGAATGTTTTCAACTTCGGGAGGAGTTTCTCTTTGAACATCTTGAACTTGTTCCCCCTCGATCTGAGAACATCATGCAGATAGGTCTTGATTGGTTTTCTCTACCAATGGTGAAGGCTCCCCCTACGAAGTTGATGGTTCCCCCTAGACTAAAGCATTGGGATTTACGAGAACTTTAGGAACTTCACCGGTTTTATATCTTCATCTATGACTGGAACCTCGATGGTTTTGATTAATTCAGGATTGGAGGGATTTCTTTCCCCCTCAACTGGCAAGGTGGGAGACATTTGCGAAGAGTCTTCAAATACTGAAGGTCCAGAGTCTTCAGTATGTTGTAATTGCACAGAAGGAGAGACTAAGACTTCAGATAGTCTTGTAGTTTTTTGAGGATCTAAGAGTGTATCGTATTTGACTTCTATGATGTTGAGAGGTTCGGGCTGGATTGGAATGTCATTCTCCATGATAAATTTTGTTTCATTGAGAGGGGCGGTCTTCTGGATATAAAAATCATCAAATTTCATGTCAAATCTTTCTTCTAAGATTCTTGTTCTTTGGATCAGAACTTTGTATGCCACTTGGTTTGTACAATATCCCAAACATATTCCTTCATCTAATTCGGGTGCAAATTTGCTCAGATTCTCCTTATTGTTGACCACAAAACACTTACAACCAAAAATGTGAAAGAAATGAACATTTGGTTTATGATTGTTCAAAACTTCATATGGAGTTTTTTTGAGGCGTTTATTGATGATGATGTGGTTTTGTATAAAGCATGTTGTTAAGACTGCCTCTACCCAAAAAAAGAGAGGCAGATTTGTAAAGTTGAGCATTTATCTGGAAGCTTCTACAAGATTTATGTTCCTTTTTTCTACCACGCCATTCTTTTTGCGGTGTCTAGTGAGCTGAAAAGTTGTGATTGATTTCTTTTGACACCAAGAAGTCGTTAAGCAATCGATTTGTAAATTTTGTTTTGTTGTCACTTCAAATCTTTCTAATGGGAAGCTTGATCTGTAATTCAATTTCCTTGATGACGTTGATTAGGGTCTACAGTGTCTCTGATTTTAGTCGTAGGAAAAAAAGCCAAGTGAAATGAATGTAATCATTGACTATGAACAGAACGTATTTCTTATGATGTAGGTTGCCATAGTTGAAGGACCGCACAGATCAATATGAAGCAACTTCAAAGGTTTAGCGATGGATGAATCAAGTATCAACGGATGTCTTCCCTTTGTTTTCTTTCCACACTCACAAGAAGGGCATAAAGTGTCATTGTCAAATTTGAGGAGAAGCAATCCTCGCACCATCTCTCCAGTAATCAAGTTGTTGATATACCGAAAGTTGAGGTGAGTAAGTTTCTTGTGCCAAAGCTAGCTGACCTCGGAGACTGCTTGTTGGGTTTTCTACGCATCAAATACACTCTAAAACTAGGTAGCGGAAAAATCGAAACAACGATATACCTAAGTGTACATGCAACCTATGGATCTATGGCTTCATGCTAATTACATCAACCCTAGAAAACTAAAACATAAGTAAGAAAACATACCTCTTATGTAGCCCTTGATCTCCATGCTTGAGATCTTGAACCTCCATGAAGTTGCTTGGATGAAAGGATCCAAACCAGAATCCCTCTAATGGTATCACACCCAATGACACCAAAGAGTGGAATAAAAATAACTAGGAGAAGGGTCAATTTCACAAACCCAAAGGGGTTAGAAATCGTCCCTAAGAGGGGGAGGAAGAAGGGATGGCGAAACTTCAAGCCAAGGTGCAAGGAGGAATGAAATCCCTAAGGCCCTATTTATAGCCTTGGATGCCTCCTTAGGTTTAGTACTCCTTCCCATTTGTGATGGGAGCATAACCACGAAATTTCACTCCTTTCCCATGTGGTATGGAGTGATTTTCATCCAACCCTAATCCCATAAGGTTTTGGAACATTCCTGATTAACCAACTATCGATTAATGAACATTCAACCCTTTAATTAATTAAACTGTTAACTAATTCTCAAAATATATTTCCAAAATATATTTCCAATTAGTTTCTAATTAATTATTAACCATAATAATTAATAAACCAATTTCTCCTTTATTTATTCTACTCAATTTGGGTCTTGAGGGCAACCCAAAAGGACCCTGCTATTATTAGAAATATTAGCAATAGTTAATGACCTTGGACACTATTCCAACACTGCTTTTGATAGAAAACATAGTTGTGGTTTACCGATGACTAAAGATATGTCTAATAGGAACATTGTTCCAGCGGCCTTCGATTTAATTAGACAACTTGATCAATCTCCTGCCATGATGTAGCTGTATTCATCATTAAATTCTACACGATGACCAGCTTTGTATAGTTGCCCAACACTAATGAGATTGTGTTTTAACCCTTTAACATAGGCAACTCTTTGAATCGAAAAGTTTCCATTTGTTCAGACACCATATCCTCGAATGGTTCCATTTACATCGTTTCCAAAAGTTACATGACCACCCTGTGTGACTTCCTTAAAGTCACGAAAGTATTCTAACCTTCTTGTTATGTGCAAGCAGAAGGCGTTATCGATTAACCATACTATTTCATGATCCTCCTCGCATATTGCCTACAATGTTAGTTAGTTAATTTGGGCACCGAAACTTGTTTGGGGCCCACAATAACATTATACAATTTAAAGTATGTAGTATGTACTTTTGTTAGACTTTTGACGATGTGTTGTTCTTTATCTCCTTTTTCTTCCAAATCCTTTTTGAGATAAAATCATTATTTTTGGGTCTAGAGGCAATTTTCTTAACAGATGGATAAGAACTAAAGGTTAACTTCTTTTCATTTATCCAGATGGTTTGCCTAGGTTTGGACTTAGGAACATGATTAATGTGTTTGGCGATATTTAGTTTTATTTAAGACTTTTCTTTGTTCTATTGATTGACAACTGTGGTGTCATCAACCAAAAATGTCTTGAGTTTTTGGTCAGGATTTTTGTTCTAATGACTGACAATTGCGGTGTTGTTGCTTTGGACAAGTTTAGGACTTTGAATCTTTTCGTGACTTTGAGTAGTTTTGGTACTTTGAGTCTTGTTGGGACTTGGTGACCTATTGGGACTTTTGATTTTTTTGTTCCTTGTTTAACTTCTGCGAAGAGTTAAATTTGTCAAAATATTTTCGCGCAGAGTTATTTTGAAAAAATCTGCCACCCGCGGAGTCTTTTGAAAAAAAAAGGTCTTTGAAAATGGTGACCTATTATTTTTAGTAACCTTGATATTCAAATCCGCTTGCCTTTTCTCAATACATGATTTAATTTCAACTTTCAATGCTTGCTTTGCTTCATCTTTTGGTGACAAAATATCATATATGTTTAGTTAAGGTCTTTTGCTCTTGAAATTTTTTTACTTCGGTATGGGTATAGAAGAAGAGTCTTTAGAACTGTAGAGTTCTTGACACTTAGAGCATTCTCATGTCTCAAACAAGTCTGTTCTTACTCCTGGGAGAAGAGCGGAAGAGCTTGAATCTTTGTGGTGGATTTAACAGAAGTCTACGATGAGACTTTTGTTCAGTGGTATACCGTAGAGGGTGCAATAGTCACCTTTTCTAGGACATTTGTTTTGAGAGGTAAGTCAGGTCCTTCTAAGATTATTTCTTCGTTAACATAGGATTTTGGGGACATGTCTGGTCCTTTCAGAATGATTTCTTCATGCACATCAGATCCTGATACATAATATATTGTTCCAGTGACTGGTATGAAATGAATATTATCATAGAGTCCTGATGTTTCTGGGATAATCTCTTCAATGACAAAGTTGTTGCTTAGGACATGAAGTTTTCCAAAATAACATTGAATATCTTTGGGATCTGTCTTGTCATTGATTGGGAAGTGAAAAGTCCTTTTAATTGGGATGTAGGGAAGTTTAGCATCAAACCGAGGTGGAGATTTCTCTCCGGTATTGTATTCATTTGACTAACCCCAATTATAAGTGTTGTCTACAGACCCATTATTGACCAAGTTTTCAATTGCGTCACTTTCACTAAAGATTAATTTGTTTAAGCGTACAATTTCAGCTCGGGGTAAATCTCATTTATTGAAAGCAACATCTAACTGGATTTCACTAAGCAATGTAGCATCCTTTTCTAGTTTCAAGTATGCTTCTAACATAGTGACCTTAATCTTCTTGTCTTCTAGTCTTCCTCTCAAGTGATACAACTCTTGGGTCGCTATGTTCTTTTTATCTAGGGCTTTGTTATAATCTGAAAGGACGTTAGAACACGTTAAAGTAAGTTTTTCCAGATGTGGTTCACGATCATGAATGTTATAATTGATTGACTGAATCATAAATTTTACCTGTTCAACGACGATGATGCTCCCTTCCTTTGCCATGAAGCATTAGTTTTTCTTTAGCTCTTTAGTGTTCTCCTTTTTCTTTGCAACAGGACTTAGCTTGCCTCGTTTCCTTTTGTTATCATTGTCCTCATCTTCATCTCCCGAAGACCATACTTGATGGTTTCTCCTTACTTGTGCTACAAAAGCTTTCTCAACCTTTTCTTTGTCTTTTGCTTCTCGGATCCATTCTAAGATAGATTGCTTTGTGTTTCACAACATTAGCTTTGCAGTCTCTTGCGAAGTAATTTTCCTTAAGATACTTATCGCATATGAGAACTCCTTCTTTCATTTCTTCGATTCCAACTACGGTATTTGAACATTTTTCTTATTTTGATGCTTTAGTGGAGTTTGTGAGTATCAAATGTGTGTTTTGATATTATGGTTGATATGGTAGATTTTTGGGATATTTGGAGGGTTGGGGTTGATATGATAGCGTTAAAGGGAGTTGTTTTGAGGATTGTAGTTGCGGTTAAAAGGAGGTCTAGTGAATTGTTGATTTTTATGGTAGTTGGGTAGAGGGAGTCTGTTGAACTATTGACTGACAAGAGCTAATGTGTGTTGAAAGGCTTCTTCGTCATCAAGTTGTGTTTCTGGTTCATATAACTGCAATATGTCATCATATGAGGTTTGATATGATGATTCATCAGTATGATGATAATGAGGAGATCAGTTAGTAGGTTGCGGTGACTAGGCAACCAAGGCGAGTGTTCCGCCTAAATCTATGCAAACTTTCATCACCATGGACTCTTATGCTTGTAGTTCACCGTAGAGCTTGTACAACGAAAGAGTTTTGATTTTGTTGTCACCCTGAACTATCATCTTCCCCATGGTCCACTGCTTTCCTAAACCATTCAGGAACTGCAGATTTTTTTCATGATCACTTAGAGTGATGCCTGCATTTGAGAGTTTGGTGATGATGAGGTTGATTCTTTTGAAGGAATCGTCAAGAATTTAAAAAGGAAGAGGTTTAAAGCTATTGAATTCATTTAGTACAGTGTTCAGTTTTTTGTCTTGAGCTTGCTCTGTTCCTTCATAAAGATTTTTAAGAACATCCCAAATTTATGTAGTTGATTTATAGTTAATAGTAAGATCGAAACTGTCAGTTGGAACTCCACAAGAGATTTCATAGAAAGCAATTTCATCTTTTCAATGTCATCGTTGGTAGGTCTGGTCATGGCAGCTTGACCGCCTCAAAGTCTGGTTTGAGTTTCATTGGTGACAATGGGAGTAAGGACAGGTACATGTGGTCCTTTTTCCACAGATCTCCAAACTTCTTTACCAAGTCTTTTTAAATATCTTTCCATACATTGAGACCAGTGATGATATTCACTTGCACCAAGTATTGGAGCTTGATTAGAACCTCCAACATTGTTAGATATATTTAAAGATTAAGCTTGTGCCATATTTCCTTAGATTTTGAAAAAGATGAGCTAAGTGGTATATAAAGCCTTTTAAATCAGAGTTTTTCTTTTGAAAATGAGTTGTGTCTTTAAAGAAAATTAAAAAGCAACCACTATGGCTATGATATCAATTGTTGACAGAAGAACTTTAAGATGGATTTGCGGAAATGTAAGTTAATCTCAATGGATCTTTTAGTTAGCTCAACAATATTAAATATTTGGAATAATAAGGAAGAATATAACGATTAATCAGTAAATATAAGCAAGTAGAAATACTTAGTTGAACTATAACAAGGTTTGCATTCAAACACAAGTTAGTAATTGATGAATAACATAAGTAAAAGATAATGAAGATAACGAAGACTTATATTCAATAAAGAGTAATATAGTTAAAGTCTGAGAAGTGGTTCTTAGATCGATCAACGTGATCGTCTATATAAAGCAGAACGAGTTACATGATAAATAATAAATTACTATAAAGTAAGGTGGCCATGTTTTCCATGTTTGGACTGGCATAACTTATCTATCACACAATGTAACAAAAGGTAAACATTACTTTTCTGACAATTCGGCGTACAAAAGAAAAAAACCAATCTACTCTTCGTGTCAACCTCCTTCACTCCGGCAAATCAAGTCTTCAGTGTGATCTTCCAAGTCTTCGCAATTGATCTTTAACAAAACCTTCTACCGCAACAAACAAAACAGGTCTTCGGTACTTCAGTACATTTCTAAGTTGTCGAGGATAAACCCTGATTGTAAAAATTAAATATTATTAAATATTATATTTTTAATCTATTCAAGGCAATTATCCTTATCAGCTATAGGAATATTCCAGAAACCCTAAAAGCCTTTATGAAACTGTCCAACCCAAGGAACAATCTAGAATTGCCTCTTTTGTTCAACTATTGAACGATTGCACTTCAGCTATTTCACCTTTAATTTATTCCAATTAATAACGAATTAATTTTAAAATAACTCTTATTATTAATTTATTAATTCCAATCATTTCTAATTAATTCAAAATTACTTATTAACCATTTTCCAATTAATATATTAACAAATCATTTTATCTCTCTCCTAATATCATTCCTAGCTATTTCTGTTTATGAGGGCAATCCAAAAAGGACTTTACTTTTATTGTTAAGATTACACCAATTTAGTGAATAGCTTATACACTTAATCCAACACATTTATTGTATCCTCCCTTAGGAAAGAGATTGATAAAAGGTTGGACACCACTAATATGCCCATGAACTCTAAGGTTGTCCCTGGGGAAATCAACCTCTTAATTTGGCGCACAAGACTTAATAGTCTGTCAACTTAGACATATCTCGATCGTAAGGGGTGGTAATTCCCTTTAAACTTTTCTCTTTATGCAATTTATTTGATGACACAAATAAACATTTGTTTTTTGAATACGCAAATGCTAAGGAGGTGGCGGTGTATCTCTTCAACTTGTGGAATGACTTACCTCTATCAACTTGTATTCAACTTAAGATCTTATGGATCATTATAACAATAATATGAATAGAACAATGGACCAGACTTGTTTAGATTATTTTAAAGGGTGATTTTATGGATTCTCTGGACATATAAGTATGATCTAATTTTTAAATGTTAGGTGAGAAGTTCTCACATGCTTGTATACAAGTCCATATCTTTAGATTTTTTGTGGATTAATAAGAGTAAGATTAAATGGGGAAGGAATTTGAATTTGGTTATGTTGATAATATGATCTAATATGTATTGTAATTTGGCATGACTTTTCGTTAGGTTTAATAAATTATTGTTGATAAAGAAATTTTTTGATGAAAGTTGTTAAAAAACATTAAACCCTTATGGAATTAGCTTTGTTGTCGAATCAACCTTGATGTGAAACTAATTTCTATGTGGAATTAGCTTTGTCGTGGAATCAGCTTTGATGTGAAATCATCTTGGCATTCCAGCGGATCTTCACTATTTTGTCTGTTGTTTAGATCGGTAGGGAGTGTGTAGGTTTGGTTTACTTGTCTACGTTCACCCGAATGGTAGCATGTCCACTCGTAGTCCTGGGCAACTTTGTCCTGAAGTTCATGGTAAGACTCATACCTGGTTCATCTATCGCCGCCTTGTGTATACAAGTCGTATATAATTAATATTGAAAAGACAGTCGGATGGGTGACTCTGCCCCAAGTCCACAACTAGACAAGGAACAGGAGGTAGGGCAGAATCACAAATCCTAAGTCCGTAGAATCTTAATTATATACCACCCTCGCGCATACACCAAGTAGTGATAGGTTAGTCGCCTGGGCCCTTAGTCTCTATTCTTGAACTTGACTTACTGTACGAATGGTATTCCCAGGAGGTCTGCTGGGATTACTTCGGGAAGGTTACGGACTTCTGGAACATCTTCGATGTTTTTTGCTTCAAGCTTCTTGTCTACGGAGTGGGTTAGGAAGGCGTGGTACCCCTCGCATGGGTACTTCTGAGTTTTGAAGTGAGAGACGATACGGAGGTTTGTGTCGAGTTTCTCGTTATAGATTGAAAGGGCTTCGTTAGTCGGTCGGTTAAGGAGAAGGGTCTTTTCGTAGCACATTGGTATGGTGAGGACCTAGCTAATTCATGTCAAATGACGATGTCAGAACTTTTTAAAGTAATAGGTGATAGGTCGATTTGGAAGGAGTGATTGTTTAGAGCGATGGTGTATTCTATGTATGTGTCTTTGGTGCTTTCCGTTTTATCCTTGTTATTACTACTGCGAACATTTTTGTACCGCATTTAGCGAATACAGGCAGTAAGAGTGCTCCGATAAATAGTGATGAAATTTGTTAGTATGGTCCCTACCAAGTCCCTCTATAATCGCTTAGTGTATACAAGTCGTATATAATTAAGATTGAGAAGATAGTCGACTGAGTGACTCTGCCCTAAATCCACAACCAAACAAGGAACAGGAAATAATGCGGAATCACTCATTCTGAGCCTATAGAATCTTAATTATATATGACCCTAATGTTTACACTAAGCCATCATAGCTCACCTGCAAGGATTCTTAGTTTTTATATGAATGATATGATTTATTCGGATGAGGGAGTAATTTATAATTATGATTTAATTGTCACTAGTTTTAGTGAAAATTTAAGCTTTAAATATTTTTATTTGGAATCGTACCGTTATCCACAGGTGGTTCCCAGAGAGTCTCTCCTGCGGTGATCATCAGTATCCTTCCATCTCCACAAGCATTCCTTGCTATCGGACAATCCCTATTGAAGTGTCCCGTTTCACCACACCCGTAGCAAGCCTGGCTTACTCCGACACATGGGACTTGGGAGATTGGTTGTGTCGGTGCTCTACAGGATCGAGCAGTTTATCCCTTCCTGTTGTAATTTCTGCAATTCATTTCCCGACAAACTCCGGTGTGATCGAAGTTACACTTGTTACACTTCGGAAGGGTTCTAGCATATCGACTGACAGGTGCTGGAGTGGCCGGAACAACAGCAGGAATAGTAGCAGCGTGGACTGCCACGGTTTGCTATTTCTTTGAGGACTCTTGCGAAGATTGGCCCTTTCTTTTGTTCCAGAACTTCTTTTTGTTTCCAGTCTCTTTGGGTTGCTCAGGAACAACTGTCATGAAGCCTTGGCGAACTCCATGATCCACTAGTGTATGTGCCATACGCTTGGCACTATCAAAAGTTAGTGGATTTGTAGCTATCATGTTCCCTTGGATCTGAGAAGATAGTCCCCAGATGTATCTCTCCACTTTCTTACTTTCTGGGGTGACCATCCCGGGACACAGAATAGCCAGGTCACTGAATCTGGCTGTGTAAGCAGCAATGTCGGAGTCTTTCATCGTCAAACCCCAAAGCTCTTTCTCTAGCTTTTGTACCTCGCCTCTCGGGCAGTACTCTTCCATCATCATGGATTTTAAGTTCTCCCAACCCATTGAGTTAGCCACTGTAAGGGTCAGTGACTTGACATGGCCATTCCACCATGTAAGGACCCTGTCAGAGAAGGTGCAGGCAGCAAACTTCACTTTTCTCCCTTCTGGGCACGCTCATATCTCGAAAATCAATTCCGTTTCTCGAACCATCGCATTAGAGCAATGATTCCCCCACTTCCATTATTTGATTTGGGTTTGCAGTTAGTGAAATCTTTGTAAGAACACTCCCTTGGGTGTCCGTGGCTGTCTCTGTGGTTAGAATGGGTGGCACTACTACCTGCTCCACTGGTACCACTTGCGTGGATTTGAGTCATGGCGGCTGTTATAGCAGCCTGAAAGACAGCAGGATCGTACGACCGTGGAGGTGGTGGTGGTGGTGGATTTTTCGACGTGTTGTTGACGACACGCCTGATAGGTCTACGGGGAGGCATCTTTCTGCCATGAGGTTTAAAAGATGCTATGGGGGTAAGTTTTTTGTAATGGTTATAATTCGAGTGTCAATTCAGCTATGTTATCTTAGTTCTGTGCATATCATGTTCCTGCTTTTATAGTGTTTTGTAAACAATTCATGACAGAGGTCTATATAAAATAAACTTATGAATTTTTACTACTGACTACCCTTAAATGAAATTTTGTAACTTGATTTACTAGTATTTGTTGCTACGAACGAGGCGATAAACCTAACACATAGTGTGAGTAGTGTAATCACTAACTCACTAGGTTATATTAGTTTATTAATTATTAGTGTGATGCATACGATGCTCTCTAGTTTTCTCCTGATAGGGTAAGGTTCATTAACGATCTCTGTAGCGCCTTTCTCTTCGTCTGATCCCCTCTCGGAATCCTCCTCATGAACCCTTTATGGTTCTTCCTCAACTTTTCTACTGACTGTCTGTAACGCCCGGGTTTCGGTCTAAGCATTTTTAGACGATGTAATAATCTAGGTCAACTATTGTAACACTTTTTGAAGTAATAAAGATGAATTATTGGATTATTATGTGAATTATGTGCGTTTAGGTGCTTATTACTTATTTATAAATATATAATAAATAAAGGATAAAAATAAGCGTCAAAATTAAAGTGTGAGATAAACCCGATATCTTTACATAAAGTTGTAGTGGTCGAAACAAGGATTCCGGGGGGTATAAAGAACGCCGAAATCTGAGTTATAACGAAGAAGTTATGACCCGTCGAAGTTTCGCGACGGAACTGGCACGGCATCGGGAAGCGTAAATAGTGAATTTACGATAGAGCGATTTTTAGCCTTAGCGATCTAAAGGGAAGTCGTAGTGTCCGTTAAACCGAGAGCGTCCATAAAAAGAACGCCCAAATCTGACTTTGTATGAGGAAGTGATGATTTTTCGAAGTTTCGGCTTAATAGTGTACAGCCCGAAGTTCGAATATTAGATCGAGCAATTTTTAGCCGACACAACCTAAATGAGAATCGAAGATCTCGTTAATAGTAGCATAATGATCAAAAGACAGACGAAAACGGACGTCGGATGAAGAAGTTATGAGATTTTAACGGACCAATCCTCTCCCGGCCTGTTAATAATATAACTTTTAGAATAAAGTCAAAAATAGCCGACGGAGTCTAAATGAAAGTTGTAGAGTACGTTCCCACCTACGCGTGGATATAAAGAACGTCGAAAACGGAGCTCGTATGCGAAAGTTATGATTTTTAGAAGTTAAGTGTGCAATTTGCGAAATCTGTGATGACGTGGCAGCATCTGGGCCGTCCATCGCTGATCAGAGGCTGATTCGGATTGCGACACCTCACCCTCGCCTACGCCCCGCGTCCGAGGCCGGGTACGCCCAGCGTACTTCAGTTCTTATCCGTCCGATGTGCAAGCCAGCTGGATGTGAGCTGGAGCCTTATCCGAAGACTACCCCCAGCGTAGCCAAGGATTACGCCCAGCGTAATCCGAGGCCTCGCAGGCTATAAAAGGGGGACGAGAGTTCCGAGTTTTTCACACCTTTCTCGCTTCTCTCTCTAGTTTCTTTCTCTCTCTAGCCTATCTTAAGCCCCCTAAACCCTAGGGAACCCCCCTAGCACCCGAAGGAAGCCCCGAGGCTCCCGAAGTCCCGAGAAAAAGGGCCTTTCGGTTCGGAAACGCTGCTCCGAGCAAAGCCCGGTTTTCTATAAAACCCGCTGTAAGTGAGCTACGCCAACGCTATTTTTAATATAGCTTTTATTTAATTATAGCAACGTTATTAGGAACTTATAATAAGTACTTGAGCTATTATTATGGGTTATATAAGTATTGTTTAACGCTTATATAATAGTAATAATAGGTAGACTATTAATTAGTCGCGGTTAACGTTAGACTAAACCCTAGTGATATTGATACTAGGTTTTATCGAGGAATAATTGTTTTGAGATAACGAAGCGCTGTTTGAGGGCAGAATCACCACCTTAACAACTGAGTGCATAGTTACTTTCATCTTACACATAGATATGAAGTATTTAATATAAACTACGTGCTATGTGTGCATATTGTCTGAATACGTGTTGTCTATGCTGATGAACGATTTTTATACATGTTTTAAATGATTTAAATTGTATATGTATTTTATATCTACAAAAATGTTGGGGTAAAACATGGGTAGATGTAATAGACAATGTGTGATAAAACGATGAGAGGCCTCGATGTTGTTGTTGTTGTTGATTTTGTCATCTAGCGAAGTATGGATGACGACCACTGACTATTCTAGACAGTCCAGTGGAACGCTAGCAGGCTCGCAACCTGTAAGTGTTTGTGAACGATGTGTTCACCGGTGTACTTCATCCCCCTCATGGTTGCCCTTAGGACATTTATTGTTGAGGAACCCCCTTAGCAGTAGTGTCCATCCCGATGATGATCCTTAGGCTAGGTCCCTTATGATAGGTGTTTAGGGACGTAAAGTGAGGATAACGGGAACGGGTAATCGGGTTATTGTTGATTGATGAAATTAATAAACATATTTATTGTGGGTTGAAAACCCTATGTGCTCACCAGGCTCCCAAGCCTGACCCACTCAGTTTCTTGTATTACAGGTAGTGGTGCACGAGCATAGATAAGATGTTTGGGATGAGAGATTACAGATATAGGCCTGTAGATATGAATAAATGTAGTAAGGCTTATATTGTACTTGTTATGCTTTTGATCTGTATCGAACATGACATCCTGAGGTTTTTAATGAAATACATTTCTACGGAAATGATTTGATAAATCTCTATCATATGTTATTTTGCGAACAAATTCCGCAACACTTTTATTTAAAATGTTACTCTGATTTTTAAACAAAGCATAAAAAAAATCGGTCTTTTCTGGCCGTGAAAATGGGGATGTCACAGTTGGTATCAGAGCATTAGTTTAAGCGAACTAGGAATTTGTAGGATTTCTAAACTTAAACTTAGAATTCTAAGCGATGATTGTGAGGTGTGAGCACTAGCTTATTTTAGGAATTTTGCCTAAATACTTTTATGTGCTAAATGCTTTATGCCTGACATGCTGTTATTTGTTCGGATCTATGGTCTGTTGCCGACCGGATCTGGAAACCTTATGTGTTTAGGATTCTAAACGTACGACTACAATATTAGAACTAGCATGTAAAAGTTTCGGAGTGATAAGGATGATTTAAACGTCAATCCTAACTAAAGATCTAAATTCACCTTATTCGGTGTATAGATCAAGATGGCAAGGACCCGTAGCGGAAACGTAAACGCAAATGGAAATAGGAACCAACCCCCTCAACCTCCAGTGATACAGCAAATACCTGTTGTCGTAGAAGTGGCACCTGAGCCAATGACGATGGCCGGAGTGCAAGCGATGATCCACATGATGTTGGGTCGCTAAATGGAGTAAACAAGGCGTTTACTTCAACAAAACCGAGAAGAACTTACGGTACCAATTGAACAGCCCGAGCTGAATGATGGGCAGTCAGAAGGAGGAAACTACAGTGGGACTGTTGGCCAAGCCAACCCACTGATAGTTAGGCAAAACAACTAGGATGGAGGAAATGACGGACGTGGATGCAAATACAAGGATTTCATGGCATCCAAACCACCGTGTCTATCTGGAAGCCCGACGCTGGTGGAAGTCATGAACTGGATCTCCGAGATGGAGACAATGTTTGAGAGTTGCGAGTGTAGCAACAGGCAGAAGACCGCTCTCGCGGTTCCTCTGTTGCAATCTAGAGTACTAAGCTGATGGAAGCTACTAGCTGATTCAATGCCTAAAGGAGAAGCGAGCAAGATGTCGTGGGAGGATTTTCTGGTGCAGTTAAAGATGCAATACTGCTTTGAGCAGGATCTTCTGGAGATCAACAATGAGTTCCAGAATCTGAAGAAGGGAAGAATGAGCGTTACTGAATACGCTGCAAGCTTTACAGAGAAAATGAAGTTTGTTCCTCACCTCGTCCCAACTGAACTCTCCAAGGTTAACAAGTTTGCCCTCGGATTACCAGCGGACTTCGGTCCAATGGTCAAGCAAACAACCACTCTGAAAGCCGCCATCTGGGCTGCTAAGAATATGGAGACGCAGATACGGGAGAAGGGTCTGGAGAGAGCAAAGGTGGGAGAGAAAAGGAAATTTGATGGGTCGTCGAAATTCAGCAAGAAAAGTAAGTTCTCAAGGTCTGGTACGCAGAAGTCTGGAGGAGGTGAAGCGAAATGGTGCGACAAGTGCAAGAAGAAGCACCAGGGGAAATGTGACGGAGAAGTCACTTGTTTCAAATGTGGAAACCTGGGCACTATGCCAACGAGTGCACGTTCACTAAGAAGGTCTGTTATGAGTGCAACGAGGAAGGGCACATTTTGAGGGACTGACCGAAGAAGAAGGAGGCAGGAAGACCCAACATTCCACCGAAGTCGAAGGCAAGAGCCTTCCAGATGATGCTTGAGGCTGCAAAGGAGGCAGCTGATGTCGCTTCAGGTACCTTTATTGTAAATTGTTTGCCTGCCAATATACTGTTTGATTCCGGAGCGAACTACTCCTTTGTATCGCATAAGTTTGGTGGGAAACTAGCATTGCCCGTAGAAAACTTGATAATGCCCTAATTGTAGAAGTTGTCAGTGGCAAATTCGTACCTGTTAGTGATCGTATTAGGAACATAGTCATCGACTTAAACGGAAATGAATTCCACGAAGAATTGTTACCCATAGAGTTGAACGGTTTTGACATCGTTTTGGGAATGGATTGGCTTAGCGTCAACGACGCTGAGATTCTTTGCAGGAAGAAGATAGTAAGAGTAAACCCACCCAAAAAAGAGTCATTCATGGTGTACAGGGACAAACGCAGAGTAAATTCTCGAATCATCTCCCTGATGAAAGCCAGAAAATGTTTGTCCAAGGGATGTGCATCATACTTGGCATTTGTAATCGATTCTAAGAAGGAAAAGAAGGAGGTGCAGAGTATACCAGTGGTCTGTGATTATCCGGAATTCTTTCCCGAAGATCTTCCCGGATTACCTGCTTGATAGACAAGTAGAGTTCCGAATAGACTTGTTACCAGGAACGACACCAATAGAAAAAGCAATGTACCGACTAGCACCGACGGAGATGAAGGAGCTTATGACACAACTTCAGGAGTTGTTGGATAACGGTTTTATCATACCTAGTTCATCACCCTGGGGAGCTCCGGTGCTATTTGTGAAGAAGAAAGACGGAAGCATGAGAATGTGTATAGACTACCGAGAGTTGAACAAGGAAACGGTGAAGAACAAGTATCCATTGCCGAGGATTGATGACCTATTCGATCAGCTGCAAGGTTCGAGCTACTTCTCAAAGATCGATATTAGGTCAGGATATCATCAGCTAAAAGTGAGAGAGCAGGATATCGAGAAGACTGCGTTCAGAACTAGATATGGACACTATGAGTTTTTGGTTATGTCGTTTGGACTAACCAATGCCCCAGCAGCATTCATGGATTTGATGAACAGGGTTTGTAAACCATTCCTCGATAAATTCGTGATAGTGTTCATCGACGACATTCTGATCTACTCGAAAAGCCAGGAAGAGCATGGCAAGCATCTACGAGAAGTACTAGAAGTGCTGAAGAAGGAGAAGCTATATGCAAAGTTCTACAAGTGTGATTTTTGGATCCGAGAAGTCCAATTCTTGGGTCATGTGGTTAACCAGGAGGGAATAATGGTTGACCCAGCAAAAATCGAAGCTGTAATGAAGTGGGAATGTCCAAAGAGTCCCACGGAGATTCGAAGCTTTCTTGGATTAGCTGGATATTATCGATGATTTATCCAAGGCTTTTCTTCGATAGCTGCTCCCTTAACAGCTTTGACCCATAAAGGAGCTACATATTCATGGAGTGAGAAACACGATGAGGCATTCGAGAAGCTAAAGAAGAAGTTATGTGAAGCACTGATTCTTTCTCTACTAGATGGAGTCGAAGACTTCGCAGCCTACAGTGACGCATCTGGTGTCGGGTTGGGTTGTGTTCTGACCCAAAGAGAAAAGGTGATAGCATATGCCTCTCGACAATTGAAAGAGCACGAAAAGAACTACCCCACTCATGATCTGGAGTTGGCAGCGGTAGTATTCGCCTTAAAGATATGGAGGCATTACCTCTATGGCACGAAGTGCAAGCTTTTCATTGATCATAAGAGTCTCCAGTATCTCTTTAATCAGAAAGAATTGAACATGAGGCAACAACGCTGGCTAGAATTACTCAAGGACTACGACTGTGAGATACTTTACCACCCCGGTAAAGCAAATGTTGTTGCTGATGCTCTCAGTCGAAAAATCAACCTTGAGAGAAAAAGGCCAAGAGCCTTGAGAATAGAAGTTGTCTCAACGATTGTGCAAAGTATCAGGAAAGCTCAAGAAGAAGCTTCAGAGAAGAATAACCGAAAGGAAGAACGTTTGGGCAAAACGTTAGTTTTCAGTACAAACAGTCAAGGACTGAAGGTATTCCAAGATCGAATTTGGGTACCTAAGACGGGAGGAATAAGAGATCTTCTGATGGAACAAGCGCCCAAGACCATGTACTCGATTCATCCCGGCAGTACTAAAATGTATAGGGACCTAAAACCCTACTACTGGTGGCCGACGATCAAACTCGATGTTGCGAAGTATGTGGCCGAGTGTGTGACATGTGCAAGGGTTAAGGCACAACATCAGAAACCGTATGGGAGTTTATAGCCCTTACCTGTACCCATGGGTAACTGGGAAGACATCACCATGGATTTTGTGACTAAACTGCCCAGGACGAAGAACGGACACGACATGATTTGGGTGGTCGTGGACCGTTTCACTAAGAGTGCACACTTCATAGCAGACAACGAGAGGTGGTCTATGGATAAGCTCGTAAATGCTTACGTGAAGGAAATTATGAGACTTCATGGTGTTCCTCTTACGATTGTATCGGATCGTGATAGTCGTTTCACGTCAAGGTTCTGGAGAAGTCTACAGGAGGAATTGGGTACGAAGTTGTGTTTGAGTACAACTTACCATCCGCAGACTGATGGCCAGAGCGAAAGAATGATTCAAACACTGGAAGATATGCTGAGAGCATATACCCTGGAATTCCAAGGTAACTTGGACGAGCACTTACCTCTGGTAGAGTTTTCCTACAACAATAGTTTCCACTCGAGCATCAAGATGGCATCCTATCAAGTTTTGTACGGACAGAGATGTCGTACGCCGTCTTGTTGGCTTGAGGCCGAAGAAAAGCAGTTTATGGGCCCCGAGATAGTCCATGAGACTGCTGAAAAGTTGAAAGTAATCAGGGAGAGGATGTTACCAGCTCGGGATCGTCAGAAGAGCTATGCTGACAAGAAAAGACGACCGATGACCTTCGAAGTTGGGGATTCAGTTTTGCTTAAAGTCTCACCATGGAAGGGACTTATAAGATTCGGGAAACGAGGAAAGTTGAGTCCAAGGTTTATTGGACCGTTCAAAGTTCTTCAGAATATTGGGAACCAAGCTTACAAGCTCGAATTGCCTGAAGAACTAGATGGTATTCATAACACCTTCCATGTGTGTTATTTGAGCAAGTTCACGGGAGAAGTTCCTGACATAATTCCAATCTCAGAGTTAAGGATGGATGAGAATAAGAGGCTGATCGAAGAGCCTGAGGCAATTGTTGACCGTAAGACTAAGAAGTTACGACGCAAGATGGTCGACTTACTGCTAGTCCGATGGAAACATTCGAATGGGCCGAATCTCACTTGGGAAACAGAAAGTGACATGATTCCGAGACGGAATCATCCTAAGGGGGAGAGAATTGTAACGCCCGGGTTTCGGGGCTAAGCATTTTTAAACAATGTAATAGTCTAGGTCAACTATTGTAACACTTTTTGAAGTAATAAAGATCAATTATTTGAGTATTATGTGAATTATGTGCGTTTATGTGCTTATTACTTATTTATCAATGTATAATAAATAAAGGATAAAAATAAGCATCAAAATTAAAGTGTGAGATAAACCAGATATCTTTACATAAAGTTGTAGTGGTCGAAACAAGGATTCTGGGGGTATAAAGAACGCCGAAATCTGAGTTATAACGGAGAAGTTATGACTCGTCGAAGTTTTGCGATGTAACCGACACGACACCGGGAAGCGTAAATAGTGAATTTACGATAGAGCGATTTTTAGCCTTAGCGATCTAAACGAAAGTCGTATTGATTGTTAAACCGAGAGCGTCCATAAAAAGAACGCCCAAATCTGACTTCGTATGAGGAAGTTATGATTTTTCGAAGTTTCGGCTTAGCAGTGTACAGCCCGAAATTCGAATATTAGATCGAGCGGTTTTTAGCTGACACAACCTAAACGAGAACCGAAGATCTCATTAATAGTAGCGTAACGATAAAAAGACAGACGAAAACGGACGTCGGATGAAGAAGTTATGAGATTTTAACGGACCAATCCTCTCCCGGCCTGTTAATAATATAACTTTTTTAATAAATTCAAAATTACCCAACGGAGTCTAAACGAAAGTTGTAGAGTACGTTCCCACCTACACGTGGATATAAAGAACGTCGAAAACGGAGCTCGTATACGAAAGTTATGATTTTTAGAAGTTAAGTGTGCAATTTGCGAAATCTGTGATGACGTGGCAGCATCTGGGCCGTCCATCGCTGATCAGAGGCTGATTCGGATTGCAACACCTCACCCTCGCCTACGCCCCGCGTCCGAGGCCGGGTATGCCCAGCGTACTTCGGTTCTTATCCGTCCGATGTACGAGCCATCTGGATGCGAGCTGGAGCGTTATCCGAAGACTACGCCCAGCGTAGCCAAGGATTACGCCCAGCGTAATCCGAGGCCTCGCAGGCTATAAAAGGGGGACGAGAGTTCCGAGTTTTTCACACCTTTCTCGCTTCTCTCTCTAGTTTCTTTCTCTCTCTAGCCTATCTTAAGCCCCCTAAACCCTAGGGAACCCCCCTAGCACCCGAAGGAAGCCCCGAGGCTCCCGAAGTCCCGAGAAAAAGGGCCTTTCGGTTCGGAAACGCTGCTCCGAGCAAAGCCCGGTTTTCTATAAAACCCGCTGTAAGTGAGCTACGCCTACGCTATTTTTAATATAGATTTTATTTAATTATAGTAACGTTATTAGGAACTTGTAATAAGTACTTGGCTATTAATTAGTCGCGGTTAACGTTAGACTAAACCCTAGTGATATTGATACTAGGTTTTATCGAGGGATAATTGTTTTGAGATAACGAAGCATTGTTCGAGGGCAGAATCACCACCTTAACAAGTGAGTGCATAGTTACTTTCATCTTACACATAGATATGAAGTATTTAATATAAACTACGTGCTATGTGTGTATATTGTCTGAATACTTGTTGTCGATACTGATGAACGATTTTTATACATGTTTTAAATGATTTAAACTGTATATGTATTTTATATCTACAAAAATGTTGGGGTAAAACATGGGTGGATGTAATAGACGATGTGTGATAAAATGATGAGAGGCCTCGATGTTGTTGTTGTTGATTCTGTCATCTAGCAGAGTATGGATGACGACCACGGACTCTTCTAGACAGTCCAGTGGAACGCTAGCAGGCTCGCAACCTGTAGGTGTTTGTGAACGATGTGTTTACCGGTGTACTCCATCCCCCTCATGGTTGCCTTTAGGACATTTATTGCTGAGGAACCCCCTTAGCAGTAGTGTCCATCCCGATGATGATCCTTAGGCTAGGTCCCTTATGATAGGTGTTTAGGGACGTAAAGTGAGGATAACGGGAACGGGTAATCAGGTTATTGTTGATTGATGAAATTAATAAACTTATTTATTGTGGGTTGAAAACCCTATGTGCTCACCAGGCTCCCAAGCCTGACCCACTCAGTTTCTTGTATTACAGGTAGTGGTGCACGAGCATAGATATGATGTTTGGGATGAGAGATTACGGATATAGGCCTGTAGATATGAATAAATGTAGTAAGGCTTATATTGTACTGTTTATGCTTTTGATCTGTATCGAACATGACATCCCGAGGTTTTTTTTTAAAATAATACATTTCTACGGAATTGCTTTGATAAATTTCTATCATATTTTATTTTGGGAGCAAATTCCGCAACACTTTTATTTAAAATGTTACTCTGATTTTTAAACAAAGCATAAACAAAATCGGTCTTTTCTGGCCGTGAAAATGGGGATGTCACGCTGTCGTAGTGAGGTTTCGATGTCGATATATGTCGTTTGTGCGAGAATAGGGGTGTCTAAAGAATCTATGAGATTAGTAACTTATTTATATTGAAAATAATTTTTTATGGGATGATCCTTTCCGGGTCCTTTTATAATTACGTTGTGCATACCAGTTATATATAACTAAGATCGAATAAACCTTCGAATAATTGATGCTACTCTAAGACCACAACCAAACAAGGAACATGAAGTAGAGCAAAAATCACAGATTGTAAGTCTACAAAATCTTAATTATATATAACCTTAGCGTATATACTCAGCAATTATAGATCTACAAGTAAGGGTCTTTTAGTTTTCACATAAGTTATTTATAGTACCTTAAAATACTTTTATAGTATTTTAACTTTATGTTTGATTCTAGAGTTTCTTGGTATATGAAGTTGATAAGTTTTTAGACTTGTTGTTATTGTATAGTATCATAAAATACTCCTATAGTATTTTAAACTTTATGTTTGGTTCTAGTGTTCCTTTGTATGTAGAGTTGGTAAGTTTTAGACTTGTTGCAACACCACGATCACTCCCAAACACATGTTGGTCGTATCTCGAATAAATATAGTTGATCAGGCTATATTTATCCCAGATATGATTACATAACTGTCTAGGTTTGACTGCAATGTTCAACATCTAAATACTTTTGTATTTTTCTTCTTGTGATACTGGTCTAGTATATATGCATGTATGTATACTTTTATAAATATATTAATATATTTTAAAAGTATAACTATTGATCAGAGTGTTTTTATCCCATTGTGTTTATAATTGTATATCTTTTATGGGTTGATATACTTAGTTCACTATAAACAATGCTCTGATACCAATCTGTCACACCCCCAAACCAGAACGGCGGAAACATTCGGGGGTGGATGACGTCATGTACAGTATCACAACAATTGTATGATATTAATCAAAGCAAACACAACCATTGTATTGATAATATAGAGTTTACATTGTATTCGAATCATAATATATTTGACTCCAAAAGTATGTAGCAAAAACTATAAGACGTGACGCTATGGTGCTCCGTCTTCTCAAAAGTTGTAAGTGTACCTGTCTACTTGTTCCCTGAGAATACAAGTGATTTTTAAAGTGTATCAACATTTAAGTTGGTGAGTTCATAAGCATTTTATGTGAAAAGGTATGTTCTTTGTTATTGAAAACGCTAATGTGTTCTTCCAGAAAATTGTATATTTTCTTTGTAAATGAGTTGTAGTCTTAGTACTTTAAGACCAAAAAGTATAAGTTTCTTATGCTTAAAATTTGTAATGCGAAGTTCTAATTTATGTAAATGGTGTGACCCATACTATTACCCTCTATGATTTCTTAGTGTATACAAATTATATATAATCAAGATCGAACGGACAGTCGAATGGGTGGATCTGCCCTAAGCCCACAACCAAACAAGGAACAGGAAGTAAAGCGGAAATCACACATTCGACTGCCTATCGGACCTTCATTGTATATAAACCTAACGTATATCTTAAGTAATCATAGAGTTAACTATAATGGTTCTTTCAGAAAATTTAAGTTGTACTGTACTAGAAAATAGTGTTTTGTGTTTGTATTTGTATGTATGTTCCCAGAAATGCTAATCGTACCGTATTAGTAAGTAGTATAATGTATTACTTGTGGTATAACAGTGTGTACTTCTTGAAATTCCATAGCTTTCTTCTATAATCCCTTAGTGTATACAAGTTATATAAAATTAAGATTTAATAGGCCGTCGAATATAATGGGTCTGCCCTAAGCTCACAACCAAACAAGGAACAGGATCTAAGGCGGACCCACCAATTCTAAGTCGATAGGGTCTTAATTTTATATAACCCTGGCATATACCCTAAGCAATCATAGATGAAAATATGATTCTATGTTGTCCTAAACCGATATATATGAATATTGTACTTGAAAATAGTGTAATATAGTTTTATTATTCGAATAAAACCATCGAAGTTTATGTTTGTTCTGTAAACCATATGTTTTAGTTACTATCCAATGAAGCTGTCTAAAAATATATTACTCCGTAAATGTGTCATTGTTTTCTCCACGTGAGTTCTTATAACCATACTGTGACCTAAGATGGCCTAAACACGACGTTCTTCAGGCGTCGGAGACGTTAACGACATTTGTCACCCCAGGCCTGCCGGCCTAACTGTAGCTAACAGTTGAGGTGCGGGATTGTCAGTCCCGAATAGAAAAGATAATAAGTGAGTCACCCCAGAGCTTTAACTCATGTTTTCTATATTTAGTGAGTCACCCCAGAGCGTTAACGTCGAATAAAACCACGACGTTAACGACATTTGTCACCCCAGGCCTGCCGGCCTAATAGAATGAAAGGAGAAGGTGTAAGGAATGAATGAGCTTTGACCGCTATTTATAGGCTGTTCTGGGCCAATCCACGTCGTGGCATACATATGGCCACGTCGTGGACTTCCATGAGTCACCCCAGAGCTTTAACTCATGTTTTCTAGACCCGATTAGTGTCCCTGACAGGATCCACTTCGTGGATTTAATGTCGACATCATGGACTTAAGGTGGCTAGGGTTTCTGCCACGTGTCATGCTCTCAGATAGTTGTATCAACGAAAGGTCATAACTTTTACATACGAGCTAAGTTTTTTATTTTCTTTATATCCACGCGTAGGTGGAGACGTACTCTACAACTTTCATTTAGATCACTAAGGCTAAAAAGTAATCCATCGTAAACTCACTTTTTTACGATTCTCGGTGTCATGCCCGTTTTGTCGCGAAACTTCGGCAAGTCATAACTTCTTCATTATAACTCGGATTTCGGCGTTATTTATTTGTACGGAAACCTTGTGACATATACTACAACTTAGTTAGGATTATTTATTCTAAATAATCCTCTATCAAAAAGTCATTTTTGACGCTTATTGTCTCTAAATTGACTAGCCCGAATCTGCGGACGTTACAATTATCTCCCCCTTATGATGATAATGTTATGAATTCAATGGTACATGATTGAATTTTAGACCTAGTTTGCTCTAGAATTTTCCAGTTGTCACAGTATTAATCCATATTGATGTTTTTGTTTATTATGATTGCACTAAATGACTGTCGACACTCAAATAACTAATGCATCATCATCCACCTCATTTACATATTGAAACATTTCTATGCCACACTCCAAAATTCATCATAAATTGAAAACCAGGGTTGTGTAAGGACGATTTATTTTTCCTAACGTTTGACATGCTTTCATCGATGGCTTAAAACCTTCTTATATCATATACTAAACTTTAAAAATATATATTCAATACAAAAATTAAAAAAAGAAAGAAAAAACGTTTCTCTAATTCTATTTTGATGGATGTATGGAGCACTCACATAGTTATCTATGTATAAGATACAAATTATCATTACGATCGTTTTTTGAATTTTAAATTGCCAATGAATCAAATTAATTTTATAAAAAAAAGTATTTTTTTTTTGGAACATCAGAATTTTATTAAAAAACTAGCAAGAAGTTAAAAATAAATAATTACATCAGAATAGTAGCTAAAGTGAGTTATGGATCCAAGCAGTCCAACTTAATTTAGCGTTGCTACATCTATTAGAAAACCAAAAGAAAGTCTTATCTACAACATCATCGAATAAAAAAAGACTTTTTTGGGATAACCGTTCCACATATAATGGAATTCTAAAACTTCCAAATACACCAAAACATATTCAATATGACCGCATCAAACATCTTTCGTTGGCCCATCCTAAGCGCGATGCCATCATACCAAGAAAGAAGCAACTGCATTGTAACAACCCGATATTTCCGGTCAATGTAATGACTGAAAGTCAAATATGGTAATCCCTTTGTGAATTAATTGAAATAACATCAAAAATGAAATGTTCAAAAGTCTCACTTTGAGTGTGCTAAGTGGTAGATATCGTAATAAGGTTTCCAAAAATATAAAGAATACAAAAATCTGACTTCATATGAGGAAGTTATGATTTTTCGAAGTTTCGGACATAGCGGTAGACAGCTAACATGACCTAAACGAGAATCGAAGATCTTATCAATGGTATTACAACTGTAAAAACTCTGACGAAAACGGACATCGAATGAAGAAGTTATGGATTTTTAACGGACTTTTCCTGTCCCGGCCTGTTAAAAATGCAATATTAAAAATAAAGTCAAAACTAGCCAACGAAGTCAAAACGAGAGTTGTAGAGCATAATCTCACCTACGCATGCATATAAAGAACGTCCAAAACGGAGATCGTATGCAAGAGTTATGATTTTCTGAAGTTTTTAAATAATTAAAATATATAAATTTCATTATTTATTCGGATAATATCCGAAGTGCTGACGAGTCCGATCTGATCCGAAGGGTACGCCCAGCGAACCGAGGAGTACGCCCCGCCTACATGTCGACACCGAGGTACGCCCTGCGTACGAGATAGCTACGCGCGGCGTACAGCTGCTTTCCTCGGCCCAGAAGCGACCACGTTGCACCATCCGAAGCTCGCCACCTGGAGGTCTGATCCGAACTACGCCCCGCGTAGAGCTTCGTACGCCCAGCGTACGTGTGAGGTTCAGCCCCTATCAAAGGGCATGCGAGGCTGCCGAGTTCTTTTGCTCAATTCTTCTCATTCCCATGCTTTTTCTCTGCATTTAACCCCTCGAAGCCATCCCGAAGCCTCGGTTTTCATATCCAAGTTCCGAAGGAAGTTTTACTCTCCCGAGATTTCCGAGAATCCCGAGAAATGAGCTTTCTCCAGTCGAAGTTCTGATCGATTTTTTGTCTCACCTTCTTCAAGCTACCAAGTGAGTTCATACCTTCATTTCTACGCTTTTAAATACTTTTTAAATGCTTTTAACACATTACGGGGGAGAATACAAGTAAACACACGGTTAATCTTGTGTGAAAACATCTATCTTTCGTTATACATTTCAGATTGTCTTTAATAACTATCATATGGATCTGTTAACATGCAAAACATTTTACCTTACTTTACCCTCTCGGAATAAAACATGATTATAAATACTATAAGCTTATTTATACGTTTGCATCATATTAAGGGTAACTATTTTTCAGTATACCACTTTTATACATACAAGAACATCCACCTTTTATTATGCCTTTGTTAACATTGTGAAAAAGGATAATCATTTCAGAAACAACATTATTCATTTTAATACGGGACTTAATTGAGAATCTGTGAGACATTCATCTTCATTATACCTATTAAGGTATTGCTAGAAGTCCTATTTATAACCAGAATCTCCCGTCCGGAGAACGTGACATGTGTGTATAGATGTATACGGGACTAATGATCCCGCGCCCTGACTGCTAGCTACAGTCCCCGGGGTGACAAGTGTCATCTCATTTCGACGCCTGAAGAACGTCTCTACAGGAAAATTATGATAGTACGGTTATAAAAACTCACTGGATAAACAATTATTATGGTATTATGTTTTCACGGGGAAAGTGACTATTACAGTCACTTTTCATTTACAAATACGATCTTCTTATAGTTTTGTTTTATAATAAGACTATACATCATTCTTTTAAGCATGTCATAGTTGCTTACAACTTACGGTCTTGGTCATTAGAGACTACATTTCACTTTTAGGAAAATAAGGGATTTTCCTAGTTCAAATACATACAATTTATACAACAATCATCCATACTCATTTCATACACTCATAAGAAAATATCGGATTTTCTGGAAAAATAAACGTGAACTTTCGAATGGCATACATTTTCTCAAAATACTACTTATGAACTCGCCAACTTTATTGTTGACACTTTTTCTTTGAAATAACTTGTATTCTCAGGAAAACGCTAAACCAGGTAGCAACTACTTTTGAAGACTAACGCGCTAGCGTTAGTAATATATTTTCGAATCACCATATTGTATTTGATATTCAAACATGTAACACTTACAATCATGTAAACTTTTCAAATATGTATGTTATGGTGGTGTGTACTTTCTTTACTATTCAATTGTTATGATACTGAATATGACGTCCTCAGCCCCCGAACGTTTCCACCGTTCAGGTTTGGGGGTGTGACAGATTGGTATCAGCGCATTGTTTATAGTGAACTAAGTATATCAAAACCATTTATTTTTTTTATACACAACTATAAACACAACTGGGCAAAAACACTCTGACTGAGAGTTATACTTTTAAAATGAAATTTTTATAAAGTATACATGCATACATTGCATAACAGGGCCAGTATCATATTAAAAACAATATACAAGTACTACAGATGAGCTGTGCAGTGCAGGTATGCCTTGGAACATGTAATCGGAACTGGGATGAATATAGCCTGATCAACTATATTTGTCCGAGAGCCGACTAATGTATGCCAGGGAGTAGCTGCAGTGGACAACAAGTCTAAAAACTTACCAAAAGCATAACCTTTTTTTTATCAAACATAAAATTTAGAATACTATAGGAGTATTTGGTAAATGCAATAAGTTTAAACTTTGATACTTCAGTATGTGCTTTAGTTAATAGTCAATTCTTAACCCTATTCTCGTATAGACACAATGGTTGGATTCCATTTACCCGGAGACCCCTACTACCCCAATCAAGGCAACGGGGGATGGGAGGAAGACGACCCAGAATAGGATGAGGAACCCATGGAAGAGGAGGAAGAGGAAGGCTCTGATGGGACAGACTCAGAACCAGAAGTAATCAATCCACCAGCCGTCCGACCTGCTACGGTTCGAAGAGGTTTTCAAGGACCAACTCCCGTCTGGGGAATTCACATTCACCATTGGAGTCAACAACAAGGATTGCGCCCTCCCTACGGCATGTGTCGGGACTTCTACGACGTCAGTGGTGGAAGTTCAGCAGACCGGGCTCTCCCATTCATGGTGGGCAAAATAGCCAACCAGTCCTACCAATCAGGAGTCCAAGCAAACCGGATTCGCGAAGCCAACGTAGAAGTACAAGGTAACGCAGCCGATATCTGTCTCCTGGACAGGTTGCAGGAGGATGCCCAACTCCACACCGACACACTCCAAGGCCAACTAAACACAGCCCTCTCTGAGATAAGGGAAATGAGGGAGCAGCAAGCCACCTTTGACAGGCGTCTTATGGGGGCAAAGCAATCAGACACGGAGTCAAGCTCCAAGCGCAAATCACATCGCAAGTAGTACTTGCCCGACTCCCAAAATTTTGTTATAGAATAGGATCTCGGCTAAAAGTCTTACTTTTCTCTAACTTTTGTAATCGGAGACCTTTAGAAAGGTCAAATTTTTCCTGACTCCAAAATGTAACCCAATATATGTTTAAAATAATGAAGTATTTCTTTTGTGTGTTAACTTCCTTGCATACCACTCCAATTCATAAGTTTATCTATAAACTCTTATTATGAATCAAAATCGAGAACCTTGTTTAGGTCGAACCTAATTCATGAAATGTTGAAAATGGCTAACTCATTAACACACGACTTTCAATCATGTGAGACTTATTGTCTTCCATTATTTTTTTTATAGCACGATGCCTCCTCGTAGGTCAGCACGCCGAAATGCGACACCAACACCGCCACCACCACCTCCAACTTACGATCCCGTTATGGTACAGGCTGCCATCACCGCAGCAGTAGCAGCTGCGCTATCCCAAATAAATTCTAATGGAGCCGGTGGGAGCGGGAGTAGTACCAACCATCAGAACCATGGCACTGGTCATGGTCATGTTAGGGAATGCACCTACAAAGAGTTCTCGAACGCCAAGACGAAAATGTTCAACGTCACTGGAGGAGTCATTGCACTAATGCAATGGTTTGAAAAGACCGAGACGGTCTTTGAAATCTGTTCATGCCAAGAAACAAGCAAGGTCAAGTTGGCTGCTTGTACCTTCACAGACTGAGCCCTCACGTGGTGGAAGGGCCATGTGAAATCTGTGTCTCTTCCAGTCGCCAACGCCATGAGCTGGGAGGACTTGAAGGTCCTACTGTTGGAAGAATACTGCCCGAGGGACGAAATTCAAAAACTGGAGCAGGAGCTATGGAACCTAAAAATGGTTGGTTCTGACCTAGCCGCCTACACGGCCAGGTTCAGTGATTTGGAAGCCTTTTGCCCGGGAATGGTCAACCCGGAGCCGAAGAAAGTGGAAAGATACATATGGGGGTTGTCACCCCAGATTCAAGGACATGTCTTGGCCTCCAACCTAATAACATTCAACAGCACATAGCGCCTGGCACAACGTTTGATCGATCACGGGATCAAAAAGGATACTACCGCAGTTACTGCCGACCCACCAAAGGAAGTACAGGGCCAAAGGAAACCGTGGAACAAGAGAAAGGGACAAGCCCTACAAGAAAACCCCAACAAACAACAGATAGTGACGGCTCACGCTGTTACTGTCCCTACCACCCCCACACCGATAAAGCCGTACATCGGCAATCTGCCGAAGTGCAATAGGTGCAACTTTCATCACCACAGACCCTGCCGTGAGATGCATTGCACCAACTGCATCCGGAAGGGGCACACTGTCCGCTTCTGCAAGGAACCAACCCAACCAACCGCTCCAGCCGCAAATGTGGGAGTAGGTCGTACTTGTTACGAGTGTGGAGCAACAGGACACTTCCGAAGGGACTGCCCGAAAGCAAACAATGGGAATACTGGTGGAAGTGGCCGAGTATTCGCAATGGGCCAGGAGGAAGCCGTTGCAGACCCCACTGTTATTACGGGTACGTTTCTCCTCGATAACTCATATGCATGCATGTTATTTGATAGTGGAGCAGAGAGGAGTTTTGTGAGTCATAGTTTTAAAAACCTACTTAAACAAATCCCTCAATCATTAAGTGAAACTTTTATAATAGAAATGGCTAACGGGAAAACAGAAAGCGCTAAGGAAATATACTTAAACTGTACCCTCTCATTAAACAATAATTCCTTTCCAATCAACCTCATGCTAGTCTCAATAAAAAGTTTCGACGTTATCATAGGCATGGATTGGCTAAGTTCTCATCGTGCGGACATTTTATGTTACGATAAGGTCATTCGCCTTAATCTGCCAAATGGCGAAGCCCTCGTTATTTATGACGACAAACCTAGCACCCCTCTTCGTATCGTCTCTTGCATCAAGGCTCAAAAATATCTACGCAAGGAATGCCACGCATTCTTGCCACATGTTGTGGATGTGAATCGAGGAGTAGAAGACATCAAGGACGTGCCTGACGTCTGTGACTTTCCTGATGTCTTTCCTAAGGATCTTCCAGGAGTACCGCCTGCAAGACAAGTCGAATTCAGAATCGACTTAATTCCTGGAGCCACCCCTGTGGCCAAAGCGTTGTATCGCTTAGCCCCAGCAGAGATGCAAGAACTATTCAGTCAACTGAATGAACTACCCAGCAAAGGATTGATCCGACCAAGCTTCTCACCTTGGGGAGCACCAGTGCTTTTTGTGAAAAAGAAAGACGGAGCGTTCAGAATGTGCATCGACTACCGAGAACTCAACAATCTTACCATTAAGAACCGGTACCCCTACCACGAATAGACGATTTGTTCGATCAACTCCAGGGAGCAAACTACTTTTCCAATATCGATCTGAGATCGGGATATCACCAGCTGAGAGTCCTAGAGAGCGATATTCCTAAGACGGCCTTCAGAACTAGATAAGGTCACTACGAATTCGAAGTGATGTCGTTCGGACTAACCAACGCACCCGCCGTGTTCATGGACTTAATGAATCGGGTATGTCGTTCGTTCCTGGACAAATTTGTGATAGTATTCATAGATGACATACTCATCTATTCAAAAAGTAAAGAGGAACATGGTCAGCACCTGAGACAAGTCTTAGAGACGCTAAGAACTGAGAAGCTTTGCGCGAAATTCTCAAAATGCGAGTTTTGGATTAGGAAGGTGGACTTCCTAGGGCACGTGGTCAGCGAAGAAGGAATCCACATGGACCCTTCTAAGATCAAGGCTATCAAGAATTGGGTTGCCCCCACAACACCAACCGAGATTCGCCAATTCCTAGGCCTCGCTGGCTATTACCGTAGGTTCATACAAAGCTTCTCCAGCATTGCGAAGCCTCTTACCTCCCTGACTCAGAAGGGTGTAGCCTACAAATGGGGAGAAAAACAAGATACCACATTTCAGACCTTGAAGCAAGCCCTGTGCAGTGCACCCATCTTGTCCCTTCCAGAGGGGACAAAAGACTTCGTAGTATATTGCGATGCTTCCAATCAAGGGTTGGGTTATGTACTAATGCAGCGAGGAAAGGTTATTGCGTACGCCTCACGACAACTGAAAACACATGAGGTCAACTACACCACTCACGACTTATAACTTGGAGCAGTGGTGTTCGATTTGAAGATTTGGAGGCACTGCCTATACGGTACGAAGTGCACCATCTTCACAGACCACAAAAGCCTTCAACACATATTCGATCAGAAGGAAATCAACATGAGGCAAAGACGTTGGATTGAGCTACTCAACGACTACGAATGCGAGATTCGTTATCATCCGGGAAAAGCCAATGTGGTGGCAGATGCCCTTAGTCGTAAGGAGTACTCTGGTCGAAGAGTGAAGTCATTAACCATGACGATCCATTCACACCTGTCAACACAAATCAAGGAAGCTCAATTGGAAGCCTTGAAACCCGAAAACCTGACAGGTGAAGCACTTAGAGGGATGGGCAAGAATTTTGAGATCAAGAGTGACGGAGTTCGTTACCTCATGAACCGAATCTGGACACCGAAGTTCGGTGGATTCAGAGAGATAGTTATGAACGAAGCACACAAAACCCGATACTCCGTGCACCCAGGTTCAGATAAGATGTATCTGGATCTCAAACAACTCTACTGGTGGCCAAACGTGAAAGCAGAAATTGCTACCTATGTGGGCAAGTGCTTGACTTGTGCCAAAGTCAAGGTAGAACATCAGAAGCCCTCAGGTCTACTCCATCAGCCTGAAATACCTGAGTGGAAGTGGGAGCAGATTTCCATGGATTTCATAACCAAACTACCCAAGACGCAGGGTGGTCACGATACCATTTGGGTGATCGTCGACAGGTTAACCAAATCTGCCCACTTCTTGTCCATTAAAGAGACCGATAAGATGGAGAAGCTAACAAGAACCTACATCCGAGAGATCGTGCAACTTCAAGGAGTGCCGATATCTATCATCTCGGACCGAGACAGTAGATTCACCTCAAGGTTCTGGCAGACACTACAGAAAGCCTTAGGTACTAAGCTAGATATGAGTACAACCTATCACCCACAAACTGACAGACAGAGTGAGAGAACGATCCAAACCCTAGAAGACATGTTGCGAGCATGTGTAATCGACTTCGGTAAAGCATGGGACGTCCACTTGCCATTGGTGGAGTTCTCTTATAACAACAGTTATCACACTAGCATCAAGACTGCTCCATTCGAAGCCCTTTACGGCCGCAAGTGCAGATCACCTCTGTGCTGGGCGGAAGTGGGCGACACGCAGTTGGCGAAAGGTCTGGTCCCTGATGGCACTCTCACTGGTCTGGAAATCATAAGGGAAACGACTGAAAATATCGTTCAAATTCGAGAGCGACTAAAAGCCTCAAGAGATAGACAAAAGAGCTACGCCGACAAAAGACGAAAATCCTTGGAAGTTCAGGTTGGTAACCGCGTTCTTCTGAAGGTCTCACCTTGGAAGGGCATGATACGCTTCGGGAAGCGCCGAAAACTAAACTCAAGGTACATTGGACCCTTCGAAATTACTGCAAGGATTGGTCCAGTAGCGTATAGACTTCAGCTTCCAATCGAACTTGGCAAAGTACATCCGGTGTTTCATGTATCTAACCTGAAGAAGTGTTTGTCCGACGAAACTCTCGTGATTCCACTCGAGGAAATCAAACTGAATGAAACTATTAACTTTGTAGAGGAACCCGTCGAGATCATGGATAGGGAAATCAAACGAACTAAACAGAGTCGCATACCAATAGTGAAGGTTCGCTGGAATGCAAAGCGGGGACCTAAATACACGTGGGAGCGAGAAGATCAAATGCAACAAAAGTACCCGCATCTTTTCCCTAGTTCATAAACTTTTGCTTTGTAATTAATTTCGGGACGAAATTCCCTCTAACGGGGGGATGATGTAACAATCCGATATTTCAGGTCAATGTAATGACTGAAAGTCAAATATGGTAATCCCTTTGTGAATTAATTGAAATAACATCAAAAATGAAATGTTCAAAAGTCTCACTTTGACTGTGCTAAGTGGTAGATATCGTAATAAGGTTTCCAAAAATATAAAGAACACTAAAATCTGACTTCATATGAGGAAGTTATGATTTTTCGAAGTTTCGGACATAGCAGTAGACAGCTAAAAACTCGAATTAGAGATCGAGCGACTTTTTGCCAACATGACCTAAACGAGAATCGAAGATCTTATCAATGGTATTACAACGGTAAAAAGTCTGACGAAAACGGACATCGAATGAAGAAGTTATGGATTTTTAACGGACTTTTCCTGTCCCGGCCTGTTAAAAATGTAATATTAAAAATAAAGTCAAAATTATCCAACGAAGTCTAAACGAGAGTTGTGGAGCATAATCTCACCTACGCGTGCATATAAAGAATGTCAAAAACGGAGATCGTATGCAAGAGTTATGATTTTCTGAAGTTTTTAAATAATTAAAATATATAAATTTAATTATTTATTCGGATAATATCCGAAGTGCTGACGAGTCCGATCTGATCCGAAGGGTACGCCCAGCGTACCGAGGAGTACGCACCACGTACATGTCGACACCGAGGTACCGCCTGCGTACGAGATAGCTACGCGCAGCGTACAGCTGCTTTCCTCGGCCCAGAAGCGACCACGTTGCACCATCCGAAGCTCGCCACCTGGAGGTCTGATCCGAACTACGCCCCGCGTAGAGCTTCGTACGCCCAGCGTACGTGTGAGGTTCAGCCCCTATCAAAGGGCATGCGAGGCTGCCGAGTTCTTTTGCTCAATTCTTCTCATTCCCATGCTTTTTCTCTGCATTTAACCCCTCGAAGCCATCCCGAAGCCTCGGTTTTCATATCCAAGTTCCGAAGGAAGTTTTACTCTCCCGAGATTTCCGAGAATCCCGAGAAATGAGCTTTCTCCAGTCGAAGTTCTGATCGATTTTTTGTCTCACCTTCTTCAAGCTACCAAGTGAGTTCATACCCCCATTTCTACGCTTTTAAATACTTTTTAAATGCTTTTAACACATTACGGGGGAGAATACAAGTAAACACACGGTTAATCTTGTGTGAAAACATCTATCTTTCGTTATACATTTCAGATTGTCTTTAATAACTATCATATGGATCTGTTAACATGCATAACATCTTACCTTACTTTACCCTCTCGGAATAAAACATGATTATAAATACTATAAGGTTATTTATACGTTTGCATCATATTAAGGGTAACTATTTTTCAGTATACCACTTTTATACATACAAGAACATCCACCTTTTATTATGCCTTTGTTAACATTGTGAAAAAGGATAATCATTTCAGAAACAACATTATTCATTTTAATACGAGACTTAATTGAGAATCTGTGAGACATTCATCTTCATTATACCTATTAAGGTATTGCTAGAAGTCCTGTTTATAACCAGAATCTTCCGTCCGGAGAACGTGACAAGTGTGTATAGATCTATACGGGACTAATGATCTCGCGCCCTGACTGCTAGCTACAGTCCCCGGGGTGACAAGTGTCATCTCATTTCGACGCCTGAAGAACGTCTCTACAGGCAAATTATGATAGTACGGTTATAAAAACTCACTGGATAAACAATTATTATGGTATTATGTTTTCACGGGGAAAGTGACTATTACAGTCACTTTTCATTTACAAATACGATCTTCTTATAGTTTTGTTTTATAATAAGACTATACATCATTCTTTTAAGCATGTCATAGTTGCTTACAACTTACGGTCTTGGTCATTAGAGACTACATTTCACTTTTAGGAAAATAAGGGATTTTCCTGGTTCAAATACATACAATTTATACAACAATCATCCATACTCATTTCATACACTCATAAGAAAATATCGGATTTTCTGGAAAAATAAACGTGAACTTTCTAATGGAATACATTTTCTCAAAATACTACTTATGAACTCGCCAACTTTATTGTTGACACTTTTTCTTTGAAATAACTTGTATTTTCAGGAAAACGCTAAACCAGGTAGCAACTACTTTTGAAGACTAACGCGGTAGCGTTAGTAATATATTTTCGGATCACCATATTGTATTTGATATTCAAACATGTAACACTTACAATCATGTAAACTTTTCAAATATGTATGTTATGGTGGTGTGTACTTTCTTTACTATTCAATTGTTATGATACTGAATATGACGTCCTCCGCCCCCGAACGTTTCCGCCGTTCAGGTTTGGGGGTGTGACCTGCATCAAAATCTAAACAGAAAGACTAAACCCCCACCAAATAGCAATACGTCTCCAAATATCAATCAACTCCGAACAACCTGTAAAAAGATGATCAACGGTCTCCACATCACAAGAGCAAATCGGGCACAAAATCGAAGGCACCATAATACCTCTGAAGGATAATCTCTATCTCGTAAGAATACTATGGAGCTGCACCCTCCAAATAAGAATATTGAGTTTAATGAGAACTTAGTTATTCCTTCTAGTAACCAAATCACCTGAAGTTATTAAGCCACTGTCAAGAGAAAGACGGGCCAAGGAGACTGAAAAAGTATTAGAAGCGTCTAATATACATCCCAATCTATATGGGATAGTGGTAAGTTGAACACTCTGCATCAGTAACAAAAAACTATCCCACTGGGTCTGCTCAATACCACCTCTAGGAGAGCGTCTCAAATTATCCATATTCCAACCTGTTAGGGTGCAAATTCATGCTTGTATGCTTCTAGTAGCTTACCCTTTTGTTTGTGTGTAATGAGTTGTCTTTCCTATAAAGAGGAAGTGAGTGACACTCATTTTATGTAAGAACTTGTGAGAAATTAGTCTAGAGAGATAAAATTGCATGACCCACTTTGTAATACTTTCTAGACTAATGAGACCTTAAAACGAGATTATGTACATCCTTTTCTTCTTTGTGTTCATCATTCTTGCTTGATTCACTAAATCATTTCATATTCCGCATTCGTCATCATGATTAGGATCACTACAATTGGTATCAGAGCGGGTGTTCTTGATTTTCTTAAGCATTGATCCATGATGACATTTTTGATTTGGTGATTCTTCATTGCAATCTGATCTTCGTGTTTAGAGAGTTTTTGGATTCTAGAAATCGAATTTTTCCTTAATTTGATTCATAATTCGATTTTCTTCACTAGAATTCAAGTGATTTTTGCTTTCTCTCTCTAAAAACCCATTCAAATCACTTTCTCTCTCTAGAAAAAGTCATACCACCCATATATCATGCCAAAAAAAGTCTAAGCCCCATCCCCTATCCTGATAGGACAAAGGCTATGAAAATTGAAATTGTGATCGATAAGATTAGCTATCATCTATGTAATATCATTCCAATGGCCCGACCAAGATCTCATCGGGCTCAAAGGAGAAGAATGACCATCCAAACCATACAAAACTTTCACCACCCTAACCCATAGCAAATTTAGGTAATGAAAAATACGTCAACGCCACCGAAGAAGTAACGCCCTGTTGTAGGCCAAAAGACTACCCACTCCCAATCGCCCATCATCTCTCGCAGCAAGAATTCAACACTGTGATTGGGACAGGGAATATAGAAGCTCTCAACCGCTCTGAAGAATTCAACACTGTGATCGGGACAGGGAATATAGACATCAGATAGCTACCCATGGAACCACCAATCTACTCCTGAAGCGATCCAAAATAGAAGACCAAGAACTAGTTCTTGACATATTCTGACCAATAGGAACTCCTAAATGGTAAAAAGGAAAGGTACCTGAATCACATCCCATACGATAAGCCATACAAGAAACTTGATCAGCTATAACCCCCACCCCATACAACTTACTCATTAGTAAATTGATTTTCAAACTGGAAGCCAAAAAGAAACATCGAAGAATACGAACAATGTGCATAGCATTCGTTTAATCCCATGTTACCATCAAAACTACATCATCAACATAAAAAATATGAGACATGTCATGATCTTAATGCCCCCAATAGAAGTCCCCATACAGACATTTTCCATTTGTGCCCTAATCAAGGTCACATGAAAACCCTCCATGGACAAAATAAAAAGAAACATGGATAAAGGCTCGCCCTAGCTCAAACCTCTAAACAAGCGAAATTCTCATGAAGGAGAAGCATTCACAAGAACCGAGGTTGTAGCAGAAGACAACATCTCCATGATCCAACCACACCACAAAGACATGAAGCACATAATTTGCATAATATCTATAAAGTAATTATAACACCCCGATTTCCTGGATGTTGAACTTGAGAATTTTATTCACATTAGAGGACCTACTCGATGAGTTGGTTGGTCCCAACTCGTCGTGTAGGAGTTGATCAGGATGCACGAATTATGAAGTCTACTCGTCGAGTCAGAGGACTTTAACTCCTTTACCCCGCCCCCTGTTTGATGAAACCCTAATTATTCGGGCTTTCACCCTATTTAAAGGACTTTAACTCCTTTACCCCGCCCCCTGATTGTTGGATTAATGTCTAAGTCCATAACTATATTTGGTATGTATTTGACCCGACCCGGCATGGTCCATTTGGGTTGCACTTCACCGACACAAATTATATGGATAGTCTTTTGAGAATAGTATATTTATGATTTATATTAATATATTATAAGTTCTAATATATTAATATATAATCATATTATTTAATTAATATTGATCAAGAATTAATTTATAATTAATTAAGTGATCAAAAGGAACTAATTAAATATGGACTCTTAGATATATATATATATATATATATATATATATATATATATATATATATATATATATGTGTGTGTGTGTGTGTGTGTGTGTAGTGGGCCAAGTTCATTTAGGTTGGGCTAAGTCTTCATGGATAGTCCATGGAGCTTTAACCCTTGGATCCTAGGAAATGAAAGGTCATGGGTATTAGGGTTTAACCCTAATCCTCCACACTATATAAAGGGTCTTATGGTTCATGAAATTATGCTAGTGGCTAGTGTGGATACACTAAAGAGGGCAATAACCGATTTCATAGTGTGAGCCAAGTATCCATATTCTCTAAAGGTTTTCCAAGGTGTTTTGGTGATTTGTGATTCCACTTGAGGCTTCCACACTATTGGGGCTAAGCTCTTAAAGCTTGAAGACATCAAGCTACATCAAAAGGTATGTCATCTAACTAGAACTTTGTAGTATAGGTGCTTCATAATATGCTAGTTAGGATGAAACCTTGGAATATTTAATATTTGCATGTATAATAGAGAAAACATAGATCCAAGGTTTATAGGGTTGCATGTACACCATAGGAGTGTTAGAATGCTCAAAACCCAACAGTGGTATCAGAGCCATGGGTTGTTTTCTGTTATATTGATGCAAATGTTTTATTTTCAAGTTGAAAAAAAAAGGAAAAAAACATGACGTTTGTCAAATTTTAAGATAATTACTTGTTTTGTGAAAAACGAATTATTTGTAAAATTTGAATCATTTGTTATATGAGTTGAATTAGGTCAAATTTAGTAAAAGATAAAATGATATGATTATTTTATTAGTTTTAAAAGTTTGATCTAATTGTTTTAAGGAGTTACATATTTTGTCATAAAATTTTGGAGCTCAAAAGTTTTTTTTTAAAGTTGTGATCTTAAGGGTTTTTGAAACTTCCATAAGTTATGGATATGAAAGTTTTTTTAAAAAAAAAAATTTGATTCAAAGTTTTTATGGAGTTACAAAATTTGGTGTTAATGTTTTAAAGAATTCCATAACTTGTTCTTAAGTTATGGAACATGGAAAGTTTCATCATAAAACACCATTAATTCCATAAGTTATGGAATCCAAAGGTTTTCAAGAATTACAAAACTTGCCCTCAAGTTTTGGAATTTGAGAAAAGTTTTTTATGAAAAAAAAAATTGAATTCTAAAACTCTTGGGTTCATAACTTAAACAATTAATTAAATGGTTTTAATTTTGAGTTTAATAATTGGAATTATGATGTTTTGTTGAATAGTTCAAATTAACTCTTATGGACTTTATTAATAGTTAATTAAAGCGTTTAATTAAAAGAGTATTATTAATCCATAAATATATGGTTTGAGTTTAATTAAATTAAAAGTCTAGTTTAATTAATAGATTAAACCACCAAGTATTTTAAATGTCTAAAATACACCCTTATACTATTATAATATTAAAAGTTTAATATATTATATGTATAAGAGCAAGTCGTCTTACCATTAGTAGGCCTCATTCACGAAGCCGGTCTATAAGGGGGGTATAAGGTTACTGCCTATAAAATGGCAGTTTAATGGGTGTCCACTCTCACTCACCACTTCCTTGACCGGTGGAGGGTCGTTAGCCGAACAGGTAGGACAAGGACTATAATTCTCCCTTCATTATAAGTATAATGATAAATACTAAGTAACTAAACACTTATAAATTCCCAATCTTAGTTACTTAGGAAAATGTGAATAAGGTGCTAATCCATGAAATTACACTTTGCACTTTGTTTAAGTTGTTAGTGGAGCGTGTGTGGTTAACCGGCACACTAACCTGGACTTAACAAGGTAGGCAAAGGGTAACTTAATGTTTATCATAGTATCGTTGGAGCGTGTGTGGTTAACCGGCACATCGATTGAGGGGTAAATATTAAAGGTACCAAGTATATTTGCATGGTTACTTCACACCTTGTTTTATGATCCTCGGCATCCCAGTCACAAAGCCTGAAGGGCATACTCGAGATTGAAACATGCCATTGAAAAGTTCAATGAATCTCAAAAGAATCTAGGAGTTTCAAAACCAATTAAAACCTAATAATACATTTCGTTTATCTTGGTGGAAATTGGTGAATCGTCATTCACCTACCTTCAAATATTTTATAGCTTGGATTATGGCATCCCTCTTCCAAGTTATAAAATAGTTTGTTGGGTCCTAGCCTTAATATATCATATTGGGTGTTATATTAAGGACTTAAATCAACTTTACGTGAATTTCTCCCATTGTTGATGTCTGGTTTAGACAACAATGATCTTCCCAAACCAAGCTTTCCTAATGAATATGACTTCCCGAGTTTGGCTCATGGAAGTCATACTTCTCTTCCTCCACCTCCTCCAATTATTCTCCTTAACCCACAAGTTCAAGGTCACTCAAGCCCTAATGGCAAACAAGGTCTATGTGTGATCACATCTTAGAGATGAAGTCACATATTGACAAGCCGGGAGAGTTGGGTGTCAAAGTCGTGAGAAAGTTGGATGTTCAATCACTTTCTAAGTCACATAGTGAGTTCCTTTGGGACTACTATGAAACAGACTATGACATGAACCTTAATGATCATATCTATTTGCTTGGTGCTGCTGAATCAGCAATGATTTGGAACGATAGTAAAGCAAATTTGATTAGAAGATCAACTTCCCAAAAACTTTATGGACAGTGACAATGGTGACACTGGAAATCCAGAAAAAGCATTATCTTCCCAATGGAAAGGGATTGGCCATAGTCAACCCGGTTGACCAAATGGTAAAGAGAAAGGCTAAGTCTGAGATAGTCCCATTACCAAAGGGTCCATATGTTTATTTTGCTAAAGGAAGGGGCGTTGATTGCAAAGCTGCCAAATTTACATCAGGTAGAGCCCATTATCTAACTCTGTTAAGTTCTATTCTGAGATCCTCATTACATGATGTGACTGGGTCACATGTTGATGTTTTAAGAATCAAAGAATAGAGAGAAATCTTAAAGGAAGTATATGCTGATTCTGATCGCGAAGGTGGATTTCGATCGCATCAGAATTTTGAGCAGTTGCTTAAGAAGTTAAGATATATTGCTAAGCAATAGATAACAACAATTTTCCATGTGGATTGTAAGGATAAGTTTTTCCGCAAAGTTTTAAAATAAAAGAAAATTGTTTAATTTTATTTATTTGAAGTATCCTTACAATGGCATTTGTGGAAAATTGTTGCTTATATGATTCCACTGACAGCAATATTGGAAAATGGATTTGATTCTTTCATTTGTGGTAGTGTCTAAATTTACCAAATCAGGAAAGTTTCTCATCGCCCAAGTTTCAATTGGACCGAAACTTGGAATCATGCAAGTTGAATAGTATGATGAATGAGCACTTTCAAGCATTGGAAAATCAAGACTAATTACTTGTTCACATGGATGTGTGAGTCAAGTGAAGGACTAAAGGGATCGAGTACACATTCTTGTGCACTGGTCATGTCCACCACAAAGCTCGTTAAGACTATTTGATTTACTAAAGTTTAGTAAATATCGTTATACTGACAAGTTTAAGTATAATTCTGAAACATTGGAAAAGTCTCAATGTATGGCAGAACGAATAGGAAGAATCAAATTAGGCAGAAAGATAAAAGTTTCTCAAATCTGAAAATATGGGAGAGTACTTTAGTATCATGTTTGTGATCATCTTAATGATTTAGAAATCATATCATAATTAGTCCTCTAAAGGTCATCTTAGTGCATTCTTATGACTAAGAAGAGGAGTCATGAATTGTTGATATGGTTAGATCAGGAAGATGAGTCATACTTCGTTCCAAAACAATTCTTAGAGTCATACTCCAAGATTGTAACTTCAGTGACATATCTTAAAGAAAGGTTTAAAACACTTGTCAAATGTAAGAGTAAAAGTGTCCTACTCTTGTACATTTGAAATTGGTAAGTTGTGATGTTTTGGATAAAACAAAGACCAACTAAGGCCAATTGTGTGAAGTGTTTGTCTTGATAAAGAATCAGCACTATCTCTTGAATATTTGGCAAGATAGTCTTATATGTCAAGAGGATAGTGGGAGTTTTAAAGATCCTAAAAAGAATTTCAAGAACTAATCAAGAATAAAACCTGAGGTTCTTCACTAGCACACGACTTGAGGTTTATAACCTATCGTGTTGACATATTCTGTGCCCATTCCAGTTAAAGTTGGCTTTGCATAGGAGTTCTAAAAGTTCTCAATTGGTTGCATAACAACTTGGAAGCAATGGCAGGCCCTGTACTGCCAGGTGGCAAGAAGTTAAGATTACATAAGTTCAATCCATATGAGTTTGGATTTGTCATTATCCTTGTCTTGTGACTATGGTTTTGACGATTCACATGGATAAGAACACATACACCATAAAATCTAAGGGTCATAAGGTTTCTCTCCGATTCATGAAAATGATGCTGAGGAAACACTTCCACCAAGTAGATTTGAAGCAGATGGCAAAAGGTCTAAACAATTGAGACTATGATTACGGCATCCCTTTTCATAATTCTGAAATTGTTTAGACACACATGCAAGCTATCTAAGGAAAGGTGTATGATTTTGATAAAGTTTTATCAAAGCATCTCGTATCAGAAATCTGAACTTTGGTAAGAAAGTCAATAAAGTATTGATTTCTAGAAGTCCAGCTGATTTCTGAGTACATGTCAAAGCTAGTGGGAGCATAAGTGTTATGCTAATAATAATCATGTTAGTGGGAGCATGATAATTATTGTTAGTGTTGCAAGTTAGCAATGTTAACTATAGAAAACAAAAGTTTCAATTCGTGAGGCTGCAGGGATTGAAAAAGTTGTTTTGCTATAATTAAGGGAGAGGATATACTTCATTTCAGTTCTAAAGGCTTAGATTGAGACCTTAATCATCTTTAGTCAAGAATATATATATGAATTTCATGTTGGATTGGTTCAACTTAAGGAAATTCTATATATTGCGTTCTCAAAATTCGATTATGATTACGGCATCCCTCTTCATAGTCAAATTTTGAAAACATGGCAAATAAAAATATTGTAGCAAAAGACTGGTCTAGAATCATGTCTTTATGTGAGACATCATGAATCGTGTACCATTTGCTTTGGGTACAGGATCGATTGCATGTGCTATAATATTTGTCATTTCTAAATTTTTCCAAATGCCCAGAGGCATTAAGAAGGGAAAAGGTCTAGAATTGGATATGACTAAAATGATTAAGCAATTGTCGAGGACAATCTGAGGATTACCAAAGATTGGTTGCTCAGGGACAGTTGGAAGTATAGTGCTAATTTTGGAAGGACCATATTGACATATTCTGAAAAGAGGCATCTCTTATTCAGAAGTGATTGTCAAAATGAGAATATGGAGTTGTCTCCATAGGTGGAAGTTATCTGTGTAAGATTAGAAAACTTAATGCAAGAAGCATGTCCAAAGCAATGTACTTTGAATATGAGACTTAGTTTCCATGGAGTTGATCTCCATTGGAGTACCTTATAATGACTGTTGACAAGTCTTTGTGACTTTGTACATATTCATTACAGGAGGGTCAGTGCATATAAGTTTAAAATCTAAACAGATTTCGATAAATGATAGGAATTTGAAATTCTCACATTTTTCGATAAGGATTTGGGAGTGTGGAATTAGAATCATTGAAATTATGTTCAATTGGTTTATTTCACAAAGTAAGGATCATAGACAAACATAGAGTGCATACTTGGTGTATGGCAAAGCTATTGTTTAAGAAAAACATAGTGTACATGCTTGGAGCATGGGACAACTAGTGTTTTTAATTCCAGTATAAAGTTGATAAAACCGAAACAATGAATAATGAGTAATCAGTATGGTGATAAATAAAAGTGTTTATTTATATTCATAGGGTTTGATACCATATTTGATTCATTTATTCTTGTGTTTCACTTTGCATGTTTTGACTTCCAGAATAACTAAGTCGCTCTTCCTGAATGATTAAGTTATTCAAACCATCCACAGTCGGTCATATGTTGGAAGTAGATATGAATCAAGACTGTCATGGGTTGGTTTGTAGAGGTACAAGTTGGTGGACAAAGTGGTGCTACAACACTCATGAGTGCTCATAAGTTCTGAGTATTGGATTCAACCCGTGCTCATTTGAATCACTTCATGGATTTTATCACGAGTGATCATGAGACGATAATATCTTATATTCTTAAAACCTAGAGATATGATTTGTTACTATTAGTTGGTTATACATTGATTGCACGAAAACGCATTTGGTAACTCGATGTTATAAAACGTGCCTTTGTGTATGATTCAACAAGTAGTAGAACAAGCCATATGAGCCGAAGTTTGTCCATTCCTTTTACCTTCGGGATAAAAGCGATATCTGTGGGCCCCTCGATGATTTAGCGATGACACATGTGAGTGCTTGGCCAAGCCAGGACTGATTTGATTTGTTCAATCAGTCAGTCATCATAAATCGAAAATCGGGAAACAACAAATGGACAGAGAGAATGATTATAATCCATGTCTCAGTTCATATGATATCTAGAATGGAGGAATATATGATCCATTATCTAATGGACAAGTCATTGACAAGATCAGAGTTCGACAGCAGCTTTAAGAGCTACGATTGCCAGTTGGTTTTTGAAGTCATACTCAATAATAGTTTTAGACTTATCCAAGTAGGAGACTGTTGGATTAATGTCTAAGTCCATAACTATATTTGGTATGTACTTGACCCGACCCGGTATGGTCCATTTGGGTTGCACTTCACCGACAAAAATTATATGGATAGTCTTTTGAGAATAGTATATTTATGATTTATATTAATATATTATAAGTTCTAATATATTAATATATAATCATATTATTTAATTAGTATTGATCAAGAATTAATTTATAATTAATTAAGTGATCAAAAGGAACTAATTAAATATGGACTCTTAGATATATATATATATATATATATATATATATATATATATATATATATATATATATATATATGTGTGTGTGTGTGTGTGTGTGTGTGTAGTGGGCCAAGTTCATTTAGGTTGGGCTAAGTCTTTATGGATAGTCCATGGAGCTTTAACCCATGGATCCTCGGAAATGAAAGGTCATGGGTATTAGGGTTTAACCCTAATCCTCCACACTATATAAAGGGTCTTATGGTTCATGAAATTATGCTAGTGGCTAGTGTGGATACACTAAAGAGGGCAATAACCGATTTCATAGTGTGAGCCAAGTATCCATATTCTCTAAAGGTTTTCCAAGGTGTTTTGGTGATTTGTGATTCCACTTGAGGCTTCCATACTATTGGGGCTAAGCTCTTAAAGCTTGAAGACATCAAGCTACATCAAAAGGTATGTCATCTAACTAGAGCTTTGTAGTATAGGTGCTTCATAATATGCTAGTTAGGATGAAACCTTGGAATATTTAATATTTGCATGTATAATAGAGAAAACATAGATCCAAGGTTTATAGGGTTGCATGTACACCATAGGAGTGTTAGAATGCTCAAAACCCAACTGATCACTTTAGCACCCTGAGAGAAACCCTAAACGAGTTGGTATCATCTGTGAGAGAAAGTGAGAGAGAGAGAGGCTAAAAGTGTGTGATTTGGTGCATTCTTTGAAGGAGTTGGAGGAGCAAAAGGCTTGGAACGAGAAGGAGCCCTTGGATCTAGTATTCTTTCAGTGTTTGCTGCCATTTAGAGGTAAAAAGCTATCACCTTGACCATTTGTTTGTTAGATCTCTTCACTAGGGATTTTATGGCCATTTCCATCTTCTCTTTGAGTCCTTTAGTTGTTTGAGCATGCCTTGAAGATGAGACCTCAGATCTGGACACTACTAGGCCCTTTAGGCCTAAAGCCTCAAGCTTTATGAAGCTTTGAACCGTCTTCATGTCCTAAACCCTTTCTTGAGCTTAGTTTTGGGTGCTTTAACCTTATGAGGCCTTGCATGATCGTAAAGTTAGCAACTTTACGTGGTAACTTCATCCTAGGAGGTTGGATCTGGAGTTTGGAGCATTGGAATCGACTTGATTGAGTTTAATGAGAAAGGGATGAAGAACTCGACGAGTTGGGCATCCAACTCGACAAGTTGAGTTGGGTTTTCCCGTTTTTGGATTCAAAGTGAACTCAACGAGTTGGTGAGACAACTCAATGAGTGTATAGGGTTTTTCCCCAATCTTCTGGACTATGCATGGACTCGACGAGTTAGCTAGCAACTCGGCGAGTTGACTCAAGTTTTCATGATTTACTAAGTACTGAGGAACTCGACGAGTTCATGAGTTGCACTCGACGAGTTGGGTTAACTTTGACTGTTGACTTCTGTTGACTTTAGGGTTCTGGTCAAGCTGTGCATTTTGGAGGCTGTGGAGGGGCGGAGTCTAGACCAACAGTTCGAGTGTGGGATATATTTCTTTACTCTGTGAGGTGAGTCTTCTTACTATACTTACCTGAGTGGTAATACTATGTGACCGGAGGGTCTTATTTGAGTTATTGGCCAGAGGGTCTTATTTGAGTTACTGACCGGAGGGTCTTATGTGCTTATACTGAGTTATTTGATATCATGTATTTTGTCTTTGGGATTTATGTTGTATATTATTATGTGTATTATTGAGTTAGGACCAGACGGTCCAAACCGAGTTGTGAGACCGGAGGGTCTTCACTGAGATACCGGACTGGAGGGTCCGACCCGAACTGTGAGACCGGAGGGTCTTCACTGAGACACATGACCGGAGGGTCCTTATTGAGTTATACCCATGAGAGGCTAATTATTTGTGTGTGGTATTTTGGGAAACTCGCTAAGCTTCGTGCTTACAGTGTTGTGTGATATGTGTTTCAGGTACCTCTCAGGATTACGGGAAGGCGCTGGCTTGATTGTACACACCATTTTGAGATTATGTTTTTGAGGATTCTGGGATATTATCATACATTTTGTAGTCTTGGGTTTTGAACAATTTATACATTTGGGTTTTTGAGAAATGTGATATTGGGTTTTATGTGGTTTTAAAAATGAAAATTTTATTTGAAAATTTAGAGTGTTTTAAGTTGGTATCAGAGCCTTGGTTTGAGGGGTTCAGATGTACTATCGGGTATGTTTGGACTCAAACTGAGGATTTGAGAAAATTTTCTAAAAAGAAATGGTTTTTCTAAAAATGAGTAAGAGCTTTTAAGAGAAAACGAGATGGAGCAGTGTGTACAATCAGCAAGAGCCCGAACGGTGACTTCCCAAAATACCATTACTTGTTTATATTATGAGATATTAGAGTTGCATGCCAGATGATAGGCTAGGTATTTCTGTAATTTAGAGCTAGAGTTGCCTGATTCATGATGCCTTAGCCTAGGGGATGCTATTGATTGATATTATCTTCTATTTGCTCTATGTATGTGCTGAGTAGGAGTACCTAGCAGGAATCTTTTAGAGAGAGCTTTGAGTAGCGGAGTAATCTAGGAGAGATACCTAGATGTGCATTTGAGGATTCTACTGAGAGAGTAGTTAGATACCCACGAGAGGTAGGATTGCTTGAGTTCGGTGATGCCTTTTAAGTTGTGGATAGAGCAAGTGGAGTTGTATGCTAGATTGGTTTTATGTGCTTGTGGAGGTTATTCGATGCCCGAATGTTGCCTGCTTTGTGCTTTGTGGAACTCTTGAATGATGGGAGTCAGCTACTAAGTGAATATGTCGATATTCAGGAGGTGGATGGCTGGCATCATGAGGAGTTCTTCAGCAGCTGATGGCGGAGAAGTGTGAGAACCTAGGAGAGCCTAGGGAGTAATTTTAGTCCAATGAGTACGTTGTTTAGAGGTGAGTATTCGCTGGAGAGCGAACATGTGTAATGGTATTGGTGATCGAGAAGGTTGAGCAGCTACTTAGGAAATCTGGGACGATCCGTGTGGAAAGTATGGGTAGATGTGGCAGGTAGTATGGGCCCGTACTACTGAAAGTAGAGGACCCATACTCGAAACAAGGAAAATTCCAGAGGTTCTAAGTAGCAGGTTGAGGGGAGATAACATGGTTTGGGTACCATGATTCATAGCAGAGTGTGTTTTCGTCTTTACCAGTTATCCGAAGATGGGTGTTCAAACTGAGAATGGATATGGTAAACTGTGGGGCTAGAGGGCCATGCCGGTTGAGCTTCGATAGAGTGTACCTTGCGAGGAAAATTGAGTTTAGATCCCAAGGGGTTTGACTGGTGAGGTGCCACTTTCTGTGACGAGAATTACACTCGAGGAAAAGTGGAGATGATGCTTTGTGGAGGACTGCGGTCTGGGTTGAGTCATCGGCTGATGGTCGAGATGTCACTTTCTGTGACGAGAATTACACTATTTCCGCTTCCCGTGTGGAGAGAAAGAGATAACGAGCTTCCGGTTTCAGAGTTTGGAGGTAAACCCCCTGGGGTAGCATATAGTTGCAATATTTTCACCAGAGTATTTTATAGTATGTCTGCTGCGAGGTATTTCTTATACCTTAAGAGAGTCATCGGTGGGGACTGAGATGGATGAGGACAAGGTTATACCTTAGTTGAGTATGGTAAGGCATATTTTAGCAGCAGTTCCAGGTAATCAAGAGGAGCATATCGGGGTGGCGGCCCTCATTGTTTACGTTGTATATCGATTGTGAGAGTGAGGTATCTTGCTTCTATGATAATTCAAACGAATGTTCGTTGAGGAATCAGAGATGAGGTGTGTGTGATAGTTCATTATTCTCAGGTTGAGAGTCGTAAATAATTCGGGACAGTCGAGATGTTCGGTGATGTTTCGGTATGAGATTTTGGGTGACTAGAGGCAGTCACAATGGGAGGATTCCGAGGTTTTCATCTGAGATATGGGATACTTGGAGTTATTTGGTCATTATCTGGAAGATCATCGAGTGTTGCGTGGAACGTTCCATGAGTCGGGAATGGTACATCTGGTGAGCCAGCCTATAATGTGGTCTGTTTGGTATGTCAGTGGACGATGGTTCGAACCCTAAGTGGGGGAGAACTGGGTATTCTGTGGGAAGGATCCTCAATCTGATGTGGTACAGAAGTTTGGGTTATGGGGATCTGCGGTTCGAGTATATGAGACGGGAGTCATGTGGTAGTCAAGGAAACGTACAGAGCGAGAGGATGCATATTGCATATATTGGATTAGATGTCTAAGCCCATAACTATTATTGGTATATACTCGACCCAAGAGTAGCATGGTATATTTGGGTTACATAACACCAGGACAATTTGTTAGGATGGACTCTTGAGAGAAGGTTATATATGATTTATTAATATATTATAAGTTCTAATATATTAATATGAAATCATATGTTTTAATTAGTATTGATGAAGAATTAATTTGGAACTAATTTAGTGATTAAAAGAGACTAATTAAATCTATGGGGACTAATTATGATAATTAGTAATATTTATATGTGTTGGGCTTATGATCCATGTTGGACCAGGTTTATGTATGGACACATAAAGAGTTGGGCCACATGAACCATGGATCATAATACCCATGGGTATGGATTTGGGTTATACCCATAACCCTTGGAATCCAACATATAAATATGTACTCCTTAGCCAAAAAAGCGCATACACACTTATTCTTGGAGTTCATGAGGTGTTTTGGTGCATGGAGATTCTCTCTCAAGACCCACCTTTTCCTAGGTGAGTTGTGAGCCATTTGAGGTATTCATACTTTTGGTGCTAAGATCTTAAGGACAAATACAACAAGGTTCCAAGCCACATAAGAGGTATGTCATCCTAACTAGTATTTCATATTATTTATGTCAATTTCATGCTAGTTATAGGCTTAATGCTTCGGAAACACCATTACATGTATAATTAGAGAAAACATAGATCCAAGGCATTTAGGGTTATATGTGCACCATAGGATGTTGTAGTATACAAAACCCAACAGTGGTATGAGAGCCATGGGTTGTTTTCTATTATATTTGATGTTATTATTGGTTTTCGGAGCAAAAAAATCGATTTCCTGTTGTTCTAGACAGTGGAGTCGCCGAGTCCACTGGGGGACTCGCCGAGTCCAAGAACAAATTCATCCAACTCGCCGAGTTTGTTCTTGCACACGACAAGTTAGAGCCCCTGATAGCAGATTTTCGAGTTGTTTAGCCTGTTTTGGATTTGGATCATTACCATAAAATGTTTTTGTTCATAAATTTTGATTTTGATGCTATGGTAATGATTATCCTCATCCAAATAAAGGAAATTGTCAAAGTTTCAAGATTTGTGTTAGTTTATGTGATTAGCTAAGTTCTTGAAAATTGTTGATATGAATTATCTTTACTTATGAGTTTTATCTAGATCATAGGAAAAATTATTTGATTATTGTGTTAATTGAAATAATTGATATTAACGGTTTTTATGAACTCCATAACTTGTCCTCAAGTTATGGAAAATGAAGAGTTTTTCCTTTTAAAAGACTCATTAAAGTTCATAGGTTATGAAAAATGAAAGGTCTTGTTTTAAATGTAATCATAAAATAGTTTTATGTCTTCCGTAACTTGTCCTCAAGTTATGGAACTTGAAACGTCTTCCATAAAAACAATATTAAACTCATAAGTTATGGAAACCAAAAGTTTTTGAATTGTTCAAAACTTGCCCTCAAGTTTTGGAATTTGTAAAGTTTCCGCCCCATGAATACTTTAATTCCAAATTAAACCCTTAGAATTTTAAAAGTTAAAATTCAACCCTTATACTATTATAATATTATAGGTTTAATATTTATATATATGTATAAGAACAAAGTCAGTCTTACCGTTAGTAGGCCTCATTCACGAAGTCGGTCTATAAGGGGGGTATACGGTTACTACCTATAAAATGGAAGTTTAATGGGTGTCCATTCTCACCCACCGCTTCCTTGACTGGTGGAGGGTCGTTAGCCGAATGGGTAGGACAGGACATTAATTATCCCTTCATTAAAAGTATAATGATAAATATAAATTAACTAAAGTTTATTAAATTCCCAATCTTAGTTACCTTAGGAAAATGTGAATTTGGTGCTAACCCATGAAATTGCACTTTGCACCTTGTTAAGTCGTTAGTGGAGCGTGTGTGGTTAACTGGCATACTAATCTGGGACTGACAATGTGTTGCAAAGGGTAGCTTGATGTTAATCATATATCAATGGAGCATATGTGGTTAACCGGAACATTGATTAGGTGGTTGTAACATTAAGTGTACCAAGTTAATTTGCATGGTTATTCACTCCTTGTTTGTGATCCTCGGCATCCCAGTCACAAACTTAAAGGGCACAATCGAGATTTAAACATGCCATTGAATAGTTCAACGAATCTCAAAAGATGTAGGAGTTTTAATTCATTTAAAACCTAATGTTAAATTTCGTTTTTCATTGTGGAAATTGGTAAATCGTCATTTACCTACCTTCAAATATTTTGTAGCTTGGATTACGGCATCCCTCTTCCAAGTTATAAAATATTGTGTTGGGTCCTAGCCTTAATATTTCATATTGGGTGTTATATTAAGGACTTAAATCAACTAAACTTGAAATTCTCCCTCATAGATGTCTAGCTATGACAACTATGGTCTTCCTTATCCTTTTGGATAAAGCTTTCCTAATGAAGATGATATCCCAAATGGCGATCAAGGTGAAAGATTAATCCCTTTGTTGTGCATTAATGGGACTGGAAATCATACTTCACTTCCTCCACCTCCTCCAATTATTCTCCCTAACCCACAAGTTCTTGAAAAGTGCAAGGTCACTCAATCCCTATTGGCAAGCAATGTCTATATGTGCTCACATCTTGGAGATGAAGTCACATATTGACAAGTTGGGAGAGTTGGGTGTCGAAGTCTCAAGGGAATTGGTTGTTGATTGGGTTCTTCAATCACTTCCTTAGTCATATAGTGGGTTCTTTAAAGGACTACTATGTAACAGATCACGACATGACCCTTATCGATCTTACCTATTTTCTTGTTGCTGCTGAATCAGCAATGATTTGGAGCACTGGTAAAGCATATTTTATTGGAAGATCTACTTTCTAAACTTTCATGGACATTGACAATGGAAACATTGGAAGTCCAGAAAAGTCTTCTCTTCCCAATGGAAAGGGATCGGCCATAGTCAACCCGGTTGACCAAATGGTAAAGAGAAAGGCTAAGTCTGAGATAGTCTCATGTACCATTACTAAAGAGTCTATATGTTTCTATTACCAAAAGAAGGGGCATTGGTTGCGAAGCTGCCTTATTTACCTGGAAGTTCACTAGGATGGTAAAAGTAAAAAATTTGACTATGCTTCAGGTGAAGTCCACTATCTAACTCTATTAAGTTCCTATTTGGAGATTCTTATTGCATGATGTGACTAGGTCGCATTTTGATGTTTTGTAGAATCGGAAAAAGAGAGGAAGCTTAGAAGAAGAGTATGTTAAATCTGATCGCGAAGATGGATTTCGATCGCATGGTTCGAAGATCAGAATTTTGAGCTACTGCTTAAGAGTTATGATAGATTGCTTAGGAATAGATAACAACATAGTTTTCATATGTATTTGCATTGTAAGGATAAATTTTTCTGCAATTTTAAAATAAAAAGAAAATTTTTTATTTTATTTATTTTAAGTATCCTTACAATGGCTTTTATGAAAAATTGTTGTTTATATGATTCCATTGATAGCAATATTGGAAAATGGATTTGATTCTTTCGTTTGTGGTAGTGTCATAATTTACCAAATAAGGAAAGATTCTCATCATCCAAGTTTCAGTTGGATAGAAACTTGGAATCATGCAACCTGTATTGTATGATGAAAGAGAATTTTTCATCTTTGGGAAATTAAGACTAATTCCTTGTTCACATGTATATGTGAGTCAAGTGAAGGACTATGAGATCGGGTACACTTGGTTGTGCGCTAATCAGGTCCACCACAAAGAACGATAAGGTTGTTCGTCATGATTTGCTAAAGTTTAGTAAATATGGTTGTACTTACAAGTTTAAGTATAATTCTGAAACATTGGAAAAGTTTCAATGTATGGCAGGACGAATGGGAAGAATCAAATTAGGCAGAAAGATAAAAGTTTCTCCAATCTGAAAAGACAGGAGAGTACTTCAGTATCATGTTTTATGATCATCTTAATGATTATGAAAAACCATAACACAATTGATCCTCTAACGACATCTTAGTGCATTCGTTTGACTAAGAAGAGGAATCCTGAATTGTTGAAATGGTTAAATTAAAAGATGAATTATACTCCAAGATCGAGCCTTGAGTGACATAATGTTAAGAAGGGTTAAAACACTTATCAAATGTAGAGTAAAATGTTTTCTACTCTTGTATATTTGAAGTTGGTAAGTTGTGATGTTTTGGATAAAACAAAGACCAACTAAGACCAATAGCGTGAAGTGTTTTTCTTGATAAGAATCCTCACTAACTCTTGAATATTGGTTTTGTCAAGGAATGGTTCTTGACAATAGAATCTTATATGTCAAGAGGTCAGTGGGAGTCTTAAAGATCTTGAAAAGTCTCAAGAACTAATCAAGAATAAAACCTATTGTTTATCACTAGCACACGACTTGAGGTTTATAGCCTATCGTGTTGACATATTCTTGTTTTTGTGCCCATTCCAGTTAAAGTTGACTATACATGTGAATTCTATGAGTTCTCAGTTGTTTCCATAACTACCTGGAAGCAATGGTAGGCCCTGTGCTGCCAGGTGGCAAGAAATTAAGATTGAACAAGTTCAGTCCATATGAGTTTGGATTTGTCACTAACCTTGTCTTGTGATAATGGCTTTGACAAATTCACATGGATAGGAACACATACACCATAAAAATCTAAGTGTCATAAGGTTTCTCTCCGCTTCATGAAAATGATGGTGAGGAAACGCTTTCACTAAGTAGATTTTAAGCAGATAGAAATTGAGATATTTGCATTCTCAAATTCAATTATGATTATGGCATCCCTTTTCATAATTCTAATTGTGAGCAATGAAAAAGGTCTAAACATTTGAGACTATGATTACGACATCCCTTTTCATAGTTCTAAAATTGTTTAGACACACATGTGAGATATCTAAGGAAAGGTGTATGATTTTGGGAAGCTTAGATAAAGTCTTATCGAAGTTTATTTCTGGATACATGTCAAAGCTAGTGGGAGCATAAGTGTTATGCTGATAAGGATATAATTATCATGTTAGTGGGAGCATGATTATTATGTTAAGTGTTGCAAGTTAGCAATGTTAATTATAGAAAACAAAAGTTTCAATTTGCAAAGTTGCAGGGTTTGAAAAGTTGTTTTGCTATAATTAAGGGAGAGGAAATTATACTTCATTCCAATTCTAAAAACTTAAATTGAGATTTTAATCAAATTTAGTCAAGTATATATATGAATGTTATGTTGGAATGATTCAACATAAGGAAATTTTATATATGGAAATATTAATTGCGTTCTCAATATTCGAATATGATTACGGAATCCCTCTTCATAGTCTGAATTTTGAGAACATGGAAAATAAAAAATTATAGCAAAAGAGTGGTCTAGGATCATGTCTTTATGAATCGTATCTCATATGCTTCGGGTATAGGATCGATTGCATATGCTATAATATTTCTATGTGCTCTGAATTTTCCAAATACATAGGGAATTAAGAGGGAAAAAGGACCATAATTGTATATGACTAAAATGATTAAGCTATTGTCGAGGACAATCTGAGGTTTACCAAATATTGGTTGCTCATGGACAGTTGGAAGTATAGTGTTAATTTGGAAGGACCATATTGACACATTCTGAAAAGAGGCAACTCTTGTTCAGAAGTGATAGTCAAAATGGGAATATGGAAATGTTTTCATAAGTGGAAGTTATTCTTTAAATTTGTGCAAGATTGGAAAACTTAATGCAAGAAGGATGTTCAAAGGAATGTACTTTGAATGTGAGACTTCGTTTCCATGGAATTGCTCTCCATTGGAATAATTTGTAATGTCTGCAGCCAAGTCTTTGTGACTTTTGTGCATAGTCATTACAATAGGATCATTGCATATAAGTTTAGAATCTAACAGATTTCAGTAAATGGCAAAGAATCTTGGATTCCTATATTTATCATAAGGATTTGGAATTGTGAAATGAGCATCATTGAAATGTTTTCAATTGATCTATTCCACAAAGAAAGGACCATAGGTAAACATAGTGTGCATGCTTGTAGCATAGGACAACTATTGTTTTAGTTCAAGTATTAAGTTGATTATTTGAAACATTATACAATGAATAATGAGTAATCAATATGGCTCAAAAGTTTTGGGGCCATATAGGATTAGTATTATTCTTGTGTTTTACTTTGCATGTTTTGACTTCCCGAATAACTAGGTTATTCAAACCGTCCACAGTCGATCATACTTTGGAAGTAGGTATTGAGGCAAGACTGTCATGAATGGGTCTGTAATATGTCTAGATGTTTTAGATATAGCTATAGTATTCATGAGTGCTCCTGGAATAAGATTCGAGTATTGGATTAAACCCACGCTCATTTAAATCACTTCATGAATTTTATCACGAGTGATCATGAGACGATAATATCTTATATTCTTCAAAAGTAGACGTGTGAGTTGTAGTTGCAAGTCGGTTGCACATTGACATACGTAAACACACCAGTAACTTGGATGTTATAAAACATATCGTTGTGTGTAATTTGATGAGTGAGTACAAGCGAGCATTTGGGTTGAAATTTATCCGTTCCTTTTACCCCATGTGGATAAAGCGATATATGTGAACCCCTCGATGATTTAGTGATGACAACCATAAGTGCTCGGCCGGGCCTGGACTGATTTGGTTTGTTCAATTAGTCAGACGTCATAAATCAGAAATCGGGAAACAACATATGGACAGAGGGAATGATTATAATCCATGTCTCAGTCCATATGATATCTAGAATGGAGGAATATATGATCCCTTATCTAATAGACATGTCATTGACTACATCAGAGTTCGACAGCGGCTTTTAAGAGCTATGATTGGTAGTCGGGATTTTGGAGTTATATTTGCAGTAATAGTTTTAGACTTATCCAAGTGGGATACTATTGGATTAGATGTCTAAGCCCATAACTATTATTGGTATGTACTCGACCCGAGAGTAGCATGGTCCATTTGGGTTGCATAACACCAGCACAATTTGTTAGGATGGACTCTTGAGAGAAGGTTATATATGATTTATTAATATATTATTAGTTCTAATATATTAATATGAAATCATATGTTTTAATTAGTATTGATCAAGAATTAATTTGGAATTAATTTAGTGATCAAAAGAGACTAATTAAATCTATGGGGACTAATTATGATAATTAGTTATATTTATATGTGTTGGGCTTATGATCCATGTTGGACCAGGTTTATGTATGGACACATAAAGAGTTGGGCCACATGAACTATGGATCATAATACACATGGGTATGGATTTGGGTTATACCCATAACCCTTGGAATCCAACATATAAATATGTACTCCTTAGCCGAAAAAACGCCTACACACTTATTCTTGGAGTTCATGAGGTGTTTTGGTGCATGGAGATTCTCTCTCGAGAGCCACCTTTTCCTAGGTGAGTTGTGAGCCATTTTAGGCATTCATACTTTTGGTGCTAAGATCTTAAGGCCAAATACAACAAGGTTTCAAGCCACATAAGAGGTATGTCATCCTAACTAGTATTTCATATTATTTATGTCAATTGCATGCTAGTTATAGGCTTAATGCTTTGGAAACACCATTACATGTATAATTATAGAAAACATAGATCCAATGCATTTAGGGTTGTATGTGCACCATAGGATGTTGTAGTATACAAAACCAAACAGCATATGCTCAGGAGAGAATGAGTGTCTTCACGGCAGGTGGCCATTGGACAGGAATCTGATTGTGGCCCGTGTTCTTTGGGTTTGCCAATGTTTAAGTTTTGAGACGGATGGGTTGCTGAGGTCAAGATTCGATTGCTGAGAGATTGATAGCTCGACGTATAGGTTATTATCTGTACTCCGGGAAGTGAAGCAGTTGATTTTTCGATCAACTTCAGAGTCGTTATGAGTAGTTTCGCATGGGTTTGATCAGTAGAGGATGGGGCTTTAGATTGTCGTCAACGTGTTCTCAGTCATTGATGATTCCTCCGTGCTTCAAGTTGTGAGTTGGAGCACTTCTAGGTTTCGAGTTGTGTGAGTGGAAGATCAGTGGTTGTGGCAAGACATCGTGAGATTATGTGGTGGTGTATCGAGATATCCGAGTGTGATGCCCTAAATTGTTGGATTACTATGAGACTTGGGTTTTCAGACGGAAATTGGAACATCAAGCGACTATATTTCCAGATGTGAGACCATCAGTTAATTGTCGCCAGACAGGGATTGTCCAGAGGTGTGAACTGTACTGAGGGAAAGTGTCTTGTCTACGAGAATTTTCAAGAGTAGTGATGCATAATTTGGGTAGGTGAGCGCACCTATCTATGTTGAACCGTGGAGCATGAGTTAGTGAACTCAGTATGGTGATAGCTTGATGATAAGAGAGTGATTGAATTCAGGTGGGAGTAATTGCTTAGGTCTGTCAGGGAAAAACCGTGGGGTGAGCCCATGGCGAGTGAGAGAGTGTTGTAAGACTACGGAAAGTCATAGCATTCACGAGTCAGTAAGAGAGAGTATTGTAATACTGCGCGGAGCCATAGCATTCACGAGTCGGTAAGAGAGTATCGTAAGACTGCGGGGAGCCATAGCATCCACGAGTCAGTAAGAGAGAGTATCGCAAGACTGCGGGGAGCCGTAGCACCCATGACTCAGTGAGAGAGAGTATCGTAAGACTGTGGGGAGCCGTAGCATTCACGAGTCGGTAAGAGAGAGTATCGTAAGACTACGGGGAGTCGTGGCACTCAGTAGTCAGTGAGAGAATGTTATAAGACTGCGGGGAGTCGTAGCACTCATCAGTCAGTGAGAGAGTGTTGTAAGACTGCGGTGAGTCGTAGCATTCACTAGTTAGAGTGTGACGCAGAGGGGTTATTAGGCCTGGGTAGCCTTGCCAATTGATTTTGTGGGAACCTGGTGGCCGGACCAGGGGCGAGACTAGGGTCTCAGCAATGGTCGGAAACCGTTATGTTTTGAGTTAGGGAAGGGTTGATGCAAATCGGAGGGATCAAGGTGTAATGCATGCGTAGATTCGTGGAACATGGGTCATGAGTTGAGTATCGGATTGGGACGAGTGGTTCCAATTCTGTGTCGGACTAGACTCTTGTGTTTGAGTTTGGCTCTATCTGTGTGGAGGACGAGCAGGTTGAGATTTCGGATTTTTCAGAAGGATTTCATTCTGAGAGGGATGTGTTTCCCATCTGATGTTTTAGACTTGGTTGAATCGGTGCGTTGGTTTGAGGAGGACCACGACACGCATGAATTAGCAAGTAGTACACGACCGAGGTCGGATGTGGGGTGCAATTTCAAATCGATTGTGGTAATTTCCTGGGGTAAAGCGAACTTCGTGGTTTTGGAGTTCAGTGTGATTGGTTGAGACAGCTCGGTTTGATTAGAACGACTGTGAAGTCGTATTGCCGGATGGGCTAGGGTAGCCTTGGGGATTCAACTTGTGGGTCGGGAGTTGACCTGGTACCCAGTATTGGAAGGAACATTTAAAAGGAAGTTGGGGCTTATGGTTATCGAAATCAGAGGATATTTCCGACCGGGCATGGTCATTCTTCTAGTGTTTGAGAGGAGAGTATTGAGGTCCGTTCTTTAGATTGGTTCTGAAAGCAGTACCGGTGGTTGGTCCTTGGTGAGATGTGACCCCTCCGTTCCTTCTTAGTTACGATCTGGACCGACTAGTATGTCTGACATGAGTGATCAGCAGCCAATTATGGTCAACGACTTGTTCCCATCAGTCGCAACAAGATAATCAGAGTTGGAAGTGTTTTATCGGGCCTGTTATTCGATGAGCGATTAACATGGTGATATTCTGCATGGGCAGTCTTTCAGAGAGACAGACCACTACAGTTTCCGAGTTCTGGAGAGTCAGAGCTGATGCTGCAATGGCAAAGGGGTCCATCCTTTTCGGGTTGGGAGTTCCTATTTTAGTTTCGGATGTCTTGGGAAGGATATCGTTGTATGTTACGAGTTTTTCCAGTTGTGCTTCTCGGCTTGGTTGTTTCAATATATGTGTCGATAAAGAGCGATTTCGAGGGCGAAATCTAATTAAGTGGGGGAGAATTGTAAGACCCCGACTTCCTGGATGTGGAACTTGAGAATTTTATTCACATTAGAGGACCTACTTGACGAGTTGGTTGGTCCCAACTCGTCGTGTAGGAGTTGATCAGGACGCGCGGATTATGAAGTATACTCGTCGAGTCGGAGGACTGGACTCGACGAGTTGAGTTTGTTTGATGAAACCATAATTATTAGGGCTTGCACCCTATTTAAAGGACTTTAACTCCTTTACCCCGCCCCCTTGATCACTTTAGCACCCTCAGAGAAACCCTAAACGAGTTGGTATCATCTGAGAGAGAGAGAGGGGGGGCTAAAAGTGTGTGATTTGGTGCATTCTTTGAAGGAGTTGGAGGAGCAAAAGGCTTGGAACGAGAAGGAGCCCTTGGATCCAATATTCTTTCAGTGTTAGTTGCCATTTGGAGGTAAAAAACTATCACCTTGACCATTTGTTTGTTAGATCTCTTCACTAGGGATTTTATGGTCATTTCCATCTTCTCTTTAAGTCCTTCAGTTGTTTGAGCATGCCTTGAAGATGAGACCTCAGATCTGGACACTGCTAGGCCCTTTAGGCCTAAGGCCTCAAGCTTTATGAAGCTTTGAACCGTCTTCATGTCCTAAACCCCTTCTTGAGCTTAGTTTTAGGTGTTTTAACCTTGTGAGGCCTTGCATGATCATAAAGTTAGAACTTTACGTGGTAACTTCATCCTAGGAGGTTAGATTTGGAGTTTGGAGCATTGGAATCGACTGGATTGAGTTTAATGAGAAAGGGCTGAAGAACTCGACGAGTTGGGCATCAAAATCGACGAGTTGAGTTGGGTTTTCCCGTTTTTGGATTCAGAGTGAACTCAACGAGTTGGTGTGACAACTCGATGAGTGGCTAGGGTTTTTCCCCGATCTTCTGGACTCTACATGGACTCGACGAGTTGGCTAGCAACTCGGCGAGTTGACTCGGGTTTTCATGATTTACTAAGTACTGAGGAACTCGACTGGCTTAGCTTTGACTGTTGACTTTAAGGTTTTGGTCAAGCTCTGGATTTTGGAGGCTATGGAGGGGCGGAGTCTAGACTAGCAGTTCGAGTGTAGGATATATTTCTTTACTCTGCGAGGTGAGTCTTCTCACTATACTTACCTGAGTGGTAATACTGTGTGACCAGAGGGTCTTATTTGAGTTATTGACCGGAGGGTCTTATTTGAGTTACTGACTGGAGGGTCTTATATGCTTATACTGAATTATTTGATATCATGCATTTTGTCTTTGTCATTTATGTTGTATATTATTCTGTGTTTTATTGAGTTAGGACCAGAGGGTCCAAACCGTTATATATATATATATATATATATATATATATATATATATATATATATATATATATATATATATATATATATATATATATATATATATATATATATATATATATATATATATATATATATTCAAGGTTGCAAACATCGGGATTAATCGGGGATTAATCGTGGATTAATCGTTTGGCGTTCTCCAACCGTCTAGGATTAGTGTGTTTGACGGAAATTATGGATTAATCGGTCTTGAAGGGATTAATCGGTCAGCAAAAGTCAACAAAAGTCAAAATAAGTAAAAAGAAAGTCAAAAAATGAAAAAAAAAGTCAAAAGACTAAAGAAAAACTTATTTTACTCCAAAATTTTCAAAATTTCAAAAATTATATACCAAAATGTTCATATTTTCGTATTTTCACATTTTCAAATTACAAATTGTCTTATTTTCTAATTTTGAAGTACTTGTTTCACTTAGGATATATTAATATTTGATTAATTTTAATATTTTATTAATAATCTATGGTCCCCGATTAATCCCCGCCAAGACCGATTAATCCCTTAACCCCAGTCGACCGTCGAGCTACCGTCGAACGATTTTTTACAACCTTGATATATATATATATATATATATATATATATATATATATATATATATATATATATATATATATATATATATATATATATATATATATAGACACACACACATAGAGAAAAAATCAAAAAATTAAATAAGTCTAGATTCTTTTTTCGTTTTTCGAACGACAAACACACGGACCTTCAATTCTACTACTAAAGTGAATCTTTCGTCCACAAGAAGACTTGAACTCACAACATATGACTGATGCACCTTGGATCCATAGATATCATGAGAAGGAGATTCATTTGTATCCCATTTTCATGATATATTGAATATACGTATTTACAAACTAGTTACAAGTTATTTCATGATCATTAGTCTGGTTAGTATATGAACATGTTTCATCATATGAAATCGATACTTTTGTTATTATAAGGAAATCTATAAGCATTGACTCAATTGTCAGTTATTGAACAACAAATCTAAAAGGAAATCAACTATTTTGGTACTATGGTCAAAAAATTGAGAAAGTTACAATTCACTAAAAGCACAGGAGACTTTAAAGCAAAAGTTGGCTCAAGAACTTTAGTCTTACTATCCAACAAAACATTTCTGCCTTCAATACGACATTGGAATGATTTTTACCGATAGATAAATGAAAATTTTTATTTGCGGGAAAATTAATGAAAATTACTTGCGTGGTTAACATATTTTACACTGTCGGTATATGAAAAATATAATAACTTCCAATGAACTTTGTTTTTTTTTTCCTTTTTTTTTCCTTTTTTTTCTTTTTTTTTTTAATAAACCGACAGATAAATTATTTTTAACCAGATGTATCTTTTTAGGCTAAAAATAGGGATATGGTAGAGAAGAAGCCATGTGCATTTAAAGTTATGATATGGAGAGGTACACTGAAATGCTTGAGTGGATTAAAGATGAAGTTGGCCTACTTCTGTGGTATGCTGTCTCTAGTAACCTCTCTTTCAACAATGCTGGCCTACATCTTTTTCATTACCTTTCATGGTAACCCTCATTTTGTAAAGTAGGGATATGATAAAGACAAACCCTATTTACTTATTATTTTTTGGTGTTCAAGTGTCCAAAAATAACACCAAACAAATACTTGGGTGAATAAAACATAGGATAACATAATCACATGATTGTTGACTATATTTGTTAAACGCATACATTTCGGGAGACTGGTAGTAATTAAAATGAACACCAATTCCGAAAAAAATTGCATACCAAGTAAATTGAGTCTTTTTCATATTGTGGTAAATTATTATAATTATAACATGTGAATAAATAACTCTAATATATGACATTTCGGAAAGATTATATATTTGATATTATTTTAACTGATACATTGTATTAGGGTGAGCATTGTGCGGTTTGGTGCGGTTTTAAGGTAAAACCGAACCGCAAACCGCATGGTGCGGTTTTTGGATTCTTAAAACCGTTGGGTGTGGTTTTTCAATGGTTCGGTTTTGCGGGTTTTAAATGCGGTTTCGGTTTGTATCAGTGCGGTTTCGGTTTTAAACCGTGTCTAGCCTTTGGTGTAGTTTTTTTTATGTTTAATGGTGTAATATTTTTTATACCTTGAAAACTGAAAACCATGTTCATTTAAGCTTGTATGGTGTGACTTCTTTTCATTTTTGAAACCATTCATTTTAGCCCAACACAAAAATACATAAGCAAAAATTGTAAGTGGCTTAAAAAACAACAATGCAACTGTAACTACTCTCACAAACTAATAAATTAATAACTGAACTTTGGTTGAATTTGAATTTGTTATAATCATATAAGACACATTCGATTAGTAAGTTTGGCTAATGTCCTAATGATATGCAATTCCTTTTGCAACCCACATAGTCTTAAACAAACACAAAGTACAAACGAACATGGAGAATGGTCGGAGGCTGGGAGTGATGTCGCAACTCGCAAGACGCTCATAAACTAATATGATTTCGTGTGTAACAGAAGCCAAAAGGTAGGAGGCTAGGAGCGAAGGTAAAAAAAAGAGTAAAAAACGGCGGGGATTGGGCCTAGTCGGTAGTCGCCTGAAGGTAAATTTGAATTCATTTTCAATACGTGGAATATGGATTAAATTTTGGGTTTAAGTTTTAACCTAACCTCAATTCGTCAAACTCAAGTCAACATATTATATATATATATATATATATATATATATATATATATATATATATATATATATATATATATATATATATATACACGGTGAAGTTCAATAGAGAACCATAATTAACCAAGGAACCAACCTTTTTTTCAACTTCTAGAACTTATTTTTTATCAAAAAAAAAACTAAATATACAGAAATTCATAACTTTGTATCATTTTTCCAATGATATCAAATTCAATTTTTTTTTACGTCAAATTCACAATGTGAATCTTTGAAAATTCACAATGTGAATCCGGATTCACACGGTGAATCCGAAAAATATTTTTCACATTCACAATGTTAATATATGAATTTAGATATTTTTAGATTTTTTTTCGATAAAGAATAAACTCTAGAAATTGAAAAAAAAATTGTTTCCTTGAAGAACCAATAATTATGGTTCTCTATTGAACTTTTCCCTATATATATATATATATATATATATATATATATATATATATATATATATATATATATATATATATATATATATATATATATATACACACCTACGGTGCGGTTCGGTTTTGGTTGACCGGTTTTTGGATAAAAACCGCACCGTACCGTTGACCTTCGGTTTTTGCAAAAACGAAATCCGCACCATTGATTTTTGCATCGGTTTCAGTTTGTCGGTTGCGGTTTATTGCGGTTTCATCGGTTTTTTTTTAGTCGGTTCGGTTTTTGCGCACCCCTACATTGTATATTTCACTTGCTTTATATGACACGTCTCATCAATCCAAAATATCATACTTCATTCATTTCGGACAGCATACACCTATTTGGGACATTAAATTTTGTATATGTATATTTCTACATGTCATGTTTTAACAAACTAGTTGTCAGACCCGTGTATTACACGGGTTTATTAAAAAGAATATGAAAATCTACAAATTTAAGAAATTTGAATTTATAAAGAAAATGAAAAATATTGAATTATAAAAATGTAATGTTTAATTTGTTATTTTGAATTTTTTTTCATTTCTCTTTTAAATTTAAACAAATAATTTAAATAAATAAATAAATAAAATAATTGGATTAAATTTAGAAACTTAGAAATTAAAAGAAAATTCCATTAATTAAATTGATATACATTTATTATTACATTTATTATAAATATTACATTTAATTATTATATAAAATTTAAAAAAATGGACAAAATCATAAAATGACAAATGGAAAAACAATAAATCAAAAAATCCTAGAAAATGACATGTGTCAAATACAATGAAAATATAACATTTGGCAAAATGATTTTCATTTATTAGGATAGATTTATCTTAAACAACTCTCGTACATAACTCTTTTGTTTGAAATTAAGTCTAAGTAATAGAATAAATATTTTATTTTTCCAAACTCCTTTGTTATTGTTACGATCATTAAAAAAACAAAACGAACACCATAACAGTATATCCACATTATATATATATATATATATATATATATATATATATATATATATATAAGGAAAAAAAAGAACACCATAACAGTAATACATATTAAGACTATATATATATATATATATATATATATATATATATATATATATATATATATATATATATATGTATGTTTACCTCTCAATATTAAGACCATAACAGTAATACATGTATGTTTACCTCTCAAGGTATATATAGACACTGTGAATCTATGCAAATTCATCCAGTGAATTTATACAAAATTAATGATTTATAGTGCAGATTCACATTATGAATCTGAACGAATTCACCTTGTAAAATTTGTGCAGATTCACATTGTGAATTTGTGCAGATTCATACAGTGAATTTATACAAAATTAATGATTTATAGTGCAGATTCATAATGTGAATCTGTACAGATTCACCCTTTGAAATCTGTGCAGATTCACACTGTGAATCTGTCCAGATTCACACTGTGAATTTGTGTAGATTCATACAGTGAATTTATACAAAATTAATAATTTATAGTGCAGATTCACTATGTGAATCTGAATCAAGGTTCTAAAAAGCTCGTCATGGCTCCAACGCTTGTACCTGCCGCCAAGTTTTACCAACATGTCGTCTTAACTCATATATGTATATAAAAATGAATAACAGTTGAAAATACATATAAAAATATTAATTATATACGAAATTGCCGTCTTAAGTTACGCATTACAAACGACGTGGCTCGCTAAAGCTTGGAAAAACTTGAGGTTTGACATTACCGTCAAGTCATATCATACATTATTTAGAACCTTGATCTGAACAGATAAAAAAAGAAAAAAAATTATCAAATTTGATATCAATGGAAAAAGGATAAAAAATTATGAATTTCTATATTTTTAGAATTTTGTTTCGATAAATAACAAGATCTAAAACTTGAAAAAATAATGGTTTTCTTGGTAATCATGGTTTAAAATGGTTTCTTGTTAAACGTTCTCTCTCTCTCTCTCTCTCTCTCTATATATATATATATATATATATATATATATATATATATATATATATATATATATATATATATATATATATATATCTTATATTATTTTATAACGACCCTAAAATCCATAATATTTAGCGGGGTGTTGGGTTCGGGGAGCCAAATGATATAATTTAGACTTTCGGGGGTTAAAATGTAAGTTCTGGATTGGTTTTGTATAGATATGAAGAAGTCAGGGGGTGTTTGGTAATTATTAGACTTAGATTGAATGGATTTTGAAATGTTGAGGGTTAAGTGGTAACTTCTGGGACTTGAGTTGTGATGAATCTTAGATGTTGAGGGCTGTTTTGTAAATTGTAGCCTTGATTTGAGAAAGATCTTATGGGGAGGGACCAAATGCGTAAAATGTGCATAAGTTAGGATGGGGAACGGGATTTGAACCCGGTGGTCTTCCCTCCCGTCTTAAGGTCGTCATTTCCTAACCCTAACCCTAACTCTTCACTAGCCGCCGCCATGAGGGAACCTTCTCAGCTGCCGCCTGCAGACCGAATCCGAACTCCACCGGGTCTGCTACTACCTGCCGCCGAGCGCCGCCATCCACAACCTCGCTGCCGGACGTCGCGGGCAGTCGGAAGAGCACCGATACCGAAGTTTTGGAGCTGTGATCGGTGAGTTGTAGGGCATGAGCAACCATTGAGTTTTCGGTAGGCCTAACCGCCACTTCTCTCTCCTCTCGTCGTCCCTCTCGGTGGTTGACGTCGTGAACATCATTGCTGCCGCCGGAGGTTTTCGCGCTGCTGTGGTCGTCAACTCCGGCGACGTCATCCATTTAGGAGGTGGTTGGGTGAAGGTACGTTCGATTATTTATGTGTTGTCGGTGTTTGTGTGATTGTGTGAGCCATATTTGGCCCGAAAAACCAAGGAAGACCCGCCACCACCACCGTGAGTTGGTGGCTGCCATCTCTTTTGCCGCCACCAGCCACCATGAGGGGTGGCTGTGTGCGTGAATTAATGTATGTAGGAATGTAGTTCATGAGTTTAATGTTGTATGGATCTCTATTGGCCAGGAAACGGAAGGAAACTCATCACCACCATCGTGAGGTGGTGGCCACCACCTGCTGCTGCCGTTCGCCACTGCTAGCCACCATCTCTGGTGGCTGTGGGCTTTCGGGTGCGTTTGGATTGATGTTTGGAGTGCTTTTTGTGTTGCTTTGGCCCAAGATCATAACCACCACCACCGTGAGGTGGTGGCTGCCGCCATGAACCACCGCCAACCACCACTACCCGAGGTGGTAGTGAGTGGTACCCGACTTGATTAGACTTTAATTAATATAAAAACTTAATTATTGGATTAATTGGTTTTGTGATTTGGTTGGAAACCCTAATTAGGGTTTAGAAAACCCTAATTTTGGAAATGTGTATTTTGGATTTGTCGGGACCTGCGTTTGGACCGTTGGATTTGGAAATTTGAATTATGCCCGACCACATTGTGAGTTTGGTCTAGTGGAGTAATGGACTTAATGGATTAAGTCCTTAATGGATCAAGTCCTTAATGGGTTAAGTAGGAACACTTAACCCTAATCGTCATTTTATATGAAAAAAACCCTAATTGGTTTTGGGTTCTTATTGGGTAATTTCTTGGACTAACTTGCGGTGGGCCTTCGTGGGCCAAATGGGGAACATCTTTATGGACTAAGGAAATTATTGGGCTTTAGGATAAGGCCCATTGGAGAGGCTTGGGCCCAATTTGGAAAATTGGGCCATAGGTGGTCCATAATTGGGCCTTGATGATTATGAGATATTGGACAATCAGAATGCCAATTGTTTGGACTAGAATAAATGGTTGGGCCTTAAAATAAGTCCATGTAGAGGTTTGGGCCCAAATTGGAAAATTGGGCCATATGTTGGGCCTCGGTTGATTATTTGGCTTTTGGGCCTTCAGAGTGTGTATTTGGACCTTGGTTTTGGACCAAGTTAGGTTAAGGGTAAAATAGTCTTTTTACCCCAAGAATGGACTTATGGTTATGTATTGAAACCTAATTATTAATTGGGTGTCGTTTTGATGGTTGACAGTTCGGGAATCTGTCAACCAGCAACTAGAGTTTTATCCGCGGGAATTCAGCAGTGTGAGGTGAGTCTCCTCGCCATACCAATGGGTCTAAGGCAGCAAGGCCGGCCCATTTATCTAGTTGTGATGATTATTGCAGATGTACAATTGATACATTATGTATTTATGTGAAGACCATGCGAGGGTTTCCATAACAAGTAGTTATATGTGGTATGCTAGTTGATTGTGTGGTATTTTGTATGCTAGTTGTCTTTGTGATACTTGCATGGAAGACCCCGGGGGGTTCCCAAGGCAGTTGGATATAATACCATGTGGGGGTTCCTATGGCATTCCAGGCTAAGACCATGTGGGGGTTCCCATGGCAGTGGACTAAGACCATGTGGGGGTTCCTATGGCACCCGGTGTAAGACCTTGGAGGGTTTCCAAGGCATCCTTATATGTTTGTATGTATGGTTTATATGGCAGGTAGTTGAGACCATGTGGGGGTTCCCATGGCAGTGGGCTAAGACCATAAGGGGGTTCCTATGGCACCCGGAGTAAGACCTTGGAGGGTTTCCATGGCTTCCCTATATGTTTATGTGCATGGATTGTGTAGTTGTTATGATTTATGTGATTATGTGTATAAGACCTTGGAAGGTTTCCATGACATCTTTATATGTTTATATGCATGGTTATGCGATTGATACAATTTATGCGATTATGTGGGGTATGTTCTGGGGTACTCACTAAGCTTCGTGCATACAGTTTTGTTTATGGTTTCAGGTATCATTACTTTCGAAAGGAAAGGCCCAACTTGATCGCAGCGCACACACCCGTGTTTTCCGCATTATGTGATTTTGGGACGTAACTCTGATGACTGTTTTAATTAAGAAATGTTTTTGGAATGCTTGGATTTAAAAGAAAACTGTGTTTTTACTATAATAAAAATGAAATTTTTACCCCTGATTTTTGGGTCGTTACAAGTTGGTATCAGAGCCTTGGTTTGAGGGACTCGGATATACTTTCGGGTGTGTCTGAACTCAAACCGAGGATCTGCAAAGTTTTCAAAAGAATTTTTTTAAGGAAAGAATTTCTAAGACAAGAAAGGATGTCGTGCATGCAATCAGTCGAGATCAAGTAAGTTTCCTCAGAGTACCCATATATGTTATCTGTTATGACTTGACTGATGAATCTCTAAATCACATGCTAGTTAGGGCTAGGAGGGATGCCCTTATATGTTGTATGAGCTGCTAGACTTGCATGCTAGTGCTAAGTAGTCAACGATAGATTGGCCTGATATGTGGTGCTTGTAGCCTTGGGAATATTGGATGTCATGCTAGAATGAAAATGATTATTGGTATTAGTAACTGCTAAGTGTATGCTTTTAAAATTGTATACGGTTAGGATCTTATAGCCTTAGAATAATTGATTTGGCCTTATTTCCTGTTCCTTGCCTAGTTGTGGTCCTAGGGTAGATTCTATTATTCGACAGTCTATTAGATCATGTTCTGTGTATAATTTGCATGCATAGGGCAGCCGGCAGTGAGGACGAATGGATGTGGATAGCATGAGTTGTGGTATGTGGGCTGAATGTTCTATGATAGTTCTTTGGATCAGAGTGCTACTGCACGAATGCTGCTTGCTTTGTGCTTTGTGGAACTCTTGAATGATGGAAGTCAGCTACTAAGTGAATATTGATGGGTATTGAGCACTATAAAAATCCTATGGTGCACATACAACCCTAAATGCTTTGGATCTAAGTTTTCTCAAGTTTTACATGCAATATCTCTCTATCCAAAGCATATACCCTAGCTAGCATGTAATTGGAGATATACAACATAAAACTAGTTAGATGTGAAGGGTTTTGAGCATTCTAACACTCATATGGTGTACATGAAACCCTAGAAACCTTGGATCTATGTTTTACTAAGATACATGCAAATTTGATTTCCAAGGTTATTAACCTAACTAGCATGGCATGGGGAACTTTTAAACATAAAAGCTAGTTGAAGTACATACCTTTTTGTTTTTTGGATTCCTTGAGAACCTTGTGAGCCTAGCACCTCAAGTGTGATGCCTCAAATGTCTCACACAACACCACAACACTTGGAATAACCTTGAGAGAAGCACACTTACACTCAAAATTCGGCTAGCCCTCTTACACTTGCTTGTAGTGGCCGATTTTTCTAGACTTGGAGTCTTTATATAGTTGTGACACAAGTATGGTTACACCATGTAAACCCTAATTGGCATGGCTTTCCATATTCCATGATCCATGGGTTTGTAACCTCCATGGACTATCCATGGAGCACCTTATGGGTTTTAGCCCAATCCACACAAACCATGGAACATTAGCCCACTATACAAGAATAAATGATTTACACAATCAGCCCCATATATTTAATTAGTCTCCTTTTGATCATTTAATTAATTCCAAATTAATTCTTTGATCAATACTAATTAAATAATATTATTAATATATTAGAACTTATAATATATTAATAAACCTTAAGTGTCCTTTCTCTCATTTTGGTCTATCCAAGTATTGCAATGCCATGCAACCCAAATGGACCATGCTAACCGGGTCAAGTACATTCTAGGAATAGTTATGAACTTAGACACCTAATCCAACAAGATGAATACCTCTTTGTTGTAGCTTGTAGTTCTTGGCCTTTCAAGAGCTTAGTAGCTCAAATGTAATACCTCTAATAAGTCACAAACACCAAAGGAAAAAGAAGGATAGTGAGAGAGAGGCTAGGAGGCACCAAAATCAGCTAGGGTTTCACCTTGGAATGATTGGCCAATTTTAGGGTGCTTAGGGGTTACTTTTATAGTGTGAAATTCCTAGGGTTTTAACATGTAAACACTAATTCACCATGACTCTTCATATTTGATAGGCCATTTGGACTAAACCTTCATGGACTCTCATGTAGTTTTAGTCCATCCCTAACCAACATGGATTATTAGCCCAAACTATAAGTATTACTGATTTACCTAATCAGTCCTTGTAAATTTAATCAGTTTCTTTTGATCACTAACTTAATTCCAAATTAATTCTTGATCAATACTAATTAAATAATATGATTTCTCAATTAATATATTATTCATATAATATATTAATAAATCACAAATAACCTCTTTCTCAAAAATCCATCCTATCAAATTGCTCCGGTGAAGGCAACCCAAAAGGACCATGCTACTATCGGGTCAAGTACATACCAATTATAGTTATGGGCTTAGACACCTAATCCAACAGTCTCCCACTTGGATAAGTCTAATAACTATAACTGCCAATGCAACTTCAAAATCCGATTAGCAATCGTAGCTCTTCAAAATCGTTTTCCAACTCTGATCTAGTCAATGACTCGTCCTTTAGATAAGGGATCATATAATCCTCTATTCTTCAAGATATCGTGTGGACAAAGACATGAAATAAAGTCATACTCATTGTCCAACAGTTTGTTTTCCCGATTTCTGATTTGTTTGACATAGAACTTAATTGAACACATCAATTGAGTCCTGACCGGTCCCGACACATAAATCAAAACAAAATCATCGAGGGGCCCAAGATATCTCTTTTAATCCTCTTAGGATAAAACGAACATATAAACTTCGACTTATATGCTTGTACTAATTACTTGTCAAATTATACACAACAACAGGTTTTATAACATCAAGTTATTGATGCGTTTTCGTACTATCAATGCACAACCAACTCGTAATCAACAACTCATATATCTTGGTTTGAAGATTATACGATATTATCGTCTCACAATCACTCGTGATAAATTCCATGAAGTGATTCATGTGAGCGTGGGTTTAATCCAATACTCAAATATTATTTCAGGAACACTCACGATTGTTGTAGCAAACTTTTGCTATGTCTAAACACCTTAGACAATCTACAAGCCAATTCATGACTGTCTAATTTCATAACCTACTTCCAAAGTATGATTGGCTGTTGGTAGTTTGAATAATCATATTATTCTGGAAGTCAAATATGCGAAAAGTGACACATAAAATAACCAATTGACAAAAGACAGTAAACTTTACTTATAAATAAAACCCATTTTATTTAATCATCAAATGTCAATTACATTTATTTATTACAAGTTTCTAACTGCCTATCTAATCACTGAAACTAATATCATCCCTTAGGCCAATGCTCTTAGCATGCCGCAAATGCTTAGCCCTACTCATTCCCTTCGTAAGGGGATATGTTAGGTTATCTTCTGACGATACCCTCTTTACCACGAGGAGACCCTCTTCTACTCGATGTCTTATGAAGTGATATTTTCTGTCGATGTGCCTGGATCTGCCATGATCCCTCGGTTCCTTGGTTAATGCAAACACACCCTCGTTGTCACAGAAAATCTCCATAGGCTCCTTTACAGCTGGTACAACTCCAAGGTCTCCGATGAATTTCTTTAGCCATATTGCGTCCTTTGACGCTTCGCTTTTTGCTATGTACTCTGATTCGCACGCTGAATCAGCTACAGTCTCCTGTTTGGAACTCTTCCATGTTATTGCTCCTCTATTCAGGGTAAATATCCAGCCCGACTGAGATCAGAAATTATCTCTGTCGGTCTGAAAGCTGGCGTCACTATACCCTGTCACTCTCAAGTCATCACTCCCACCGAGGGTAAGGACCCAGTTTTAGTTCTCTGTAGGTACTTAAGAATGTTCTCTACTGCTATCCAGTGAGTTCTACAAGGATTCCCTTGATATCCGCTAACCATGCTCAAAGCAAAAACCACATCTGGGCGAGTACATGTCATAGCATACATGATCGAGCCAACGGCAGAAGCATATGGTACTTGACTCATTTCTTCTATTTCGGCATTGATACTCGGACTCTGAGTCTTACTCAGTTTGGTATTGCTCTGGATAGGCAATTCTCCTTTCTTGGAATTCTCCATGTTGAAACGTTTCAACACCTTGTCCAAGTAGGTACTTTGACTAAGTCCTATTAGTCTTTTACTCCTATTTCTCAATATCCTTATCCCTAGAATGTAAGCAGCTTCCCCGAGGTCCTTCATAGTGAAACACTTCCCAAGCTAGGACTTAACTTCATGCAAGGTTGGAACATCGTTTCCTTTGAGTATTATGTCATCCACATACAATACCAAAAAGCTAACTATACTCCCACTAGCCTTGATATATACGTACGACTCATCCTCGCTTCTCGAAAATCCAAACTCTTTGACTTTCTCATCGAAACAAATATTCCATCTGCGAGATGCTTGCTTTAATCCATAAATGGATTTCTCACGCTTACACACTCTATTAGTGTACTTCACATCTACAAAACCCTCTGGCTGACTCGTGTAAACATCTTCAGCCAACTTCCCATTAAGGAAAGCGGTTTTGACATCCATCTGTTATATTTCATAATCATGAAACGCAGCTATGGCTAGCATAACCCTTATAGATTTGATCTTTGCTACTGGTGAGAAGGTCTCGTCATAGTGAACTCCAGGAGTTTGAGTAAAGCCCTTCGCAACCAATCGCGCCTTATATGTATGTACTTTCCCATCCATGTCGGTCTTCTTCTTAAAGATCCACTTGCACCCGACCGTCTTACGACCTGGTACATTTTCAACCAAGTTCCAAACTTGATTTTCATACATAGACTGAATCTCACTGTCCATCGCCTCTTTCCACTTCGCAGACTCTTGGCCCGCCATGGCTTCCTTGTAGTTGTTAGGTTCATCCAAATTTACCAGTGTGCTATCACTGATAAACACATCACCTTTACTTGTTATATGAAAACAATATAACACAGGTGGAACACTAACTTTACTGGAACGTCTTAGAGGTAAGGACTGGTCAACTGGTTCAACAGGAGTCTCATCCTCAGGTTGAGTGCTAGTGTTAGAGGTTCCTTCATTGCTTAACTCTTAAAGCTCTTCAAGGTCAGTTTGCCTCCCACTATCCTCTTGGGATATGAGTTCTCTTTCACGAAAGACACCCATTCGTGCTACGAAGACCACGTTCTCACTAGGTCTACAGAACAAATATCCAAAGGATTTTTGTGGGTAGCCGATGAAACTACAACGCTCACTACGAGGTTCGAGCTTGTCGTGAGTCTCTCGTCTTATGAAAGCCTCGCAACCCCAAACCTTGATATGTGCTAACGAGGAAACCTTCCCTGTCCACATTTCGTGAGGTTTTTTGGAAACCTTCTTAGTTAGGACTAGATTAAGGATATGGGCGGCCGTCTCTAAGGCATTCCCCCAAAATGAGATACGTAACGAATCTCGACTCATCATGGAACGAACAATATCCAACAAGGTTCTATTGTGCCTCTCAGCCACACCATTTAGCTGCGGTGTCCTAGGTGGCGTCAATTGTGAAAGAATTCTACATTCTTTAAGATAGTCGTGGAACTCAATACTAAGATACTCACCACCTCGATCAGATCGGAGCATCTTTATCTTCCTGCCCAATTAATTCTCCACTTCTTTCTTAAACACTTTGAACTTTTTAAAGGTTTCCGACTTGTGCTTGATTAAGAAGATATATCCATATCTGCTATAATCATCGGTAAAGGTTACATAGAAGCGGTTAGCATCCCTTGTGGCGGATCTGAAGGGCCCACACACATCGATGTGTATGAGATCCAACAAACCCTCACCTCTTTCACAAGTACCAGTGAAAGGTGACTTGGTCATCTTTCCAAGAAAACAAGATACACACATGTCATCTGACCTTAAGTCAAATGACTCCAACACTCCATCCTTTTGGAGTTGGGCTACGCGCTTCTTATTGACATGTCCAAGACGACAATGCCACAAGCATGCATTATCCAAACCTTTGGACGAATCAATATGCAATACATTATTTCCTAAGCTGTCTACAACCATCATAGTTTCATATATACCATTACAAGGCAATGCTTCAAAATAAAATTTATCATTATAAAAAGCATTAATAGAACCAATTTCATTGTTAAATGAAAATCTAAAACCTTGTTTATACAAACCATGAAAAGAAATAATGTTTCTCGTCATATCAGACGAGTAGCAACAATTGTTCAAATCTAGCCATAACCCATTACTAAGCAATAAAGAATAAACTCCAATCTTGGTGACATGCGGCGCTTTCCTCTTCCCCATGATCAAGTTCATCTTCCCTTGCTCCACATCCCTACTTCTTTTTAGACCCTGCAAATCAGAAAAAATGTGAAAACCACATCCTGTATCAAGGACCGAAGAACTAGCATGTGATGAGTTGTTAGATTGAATAGTGTAAATACCTGCGAAGGTGGGCTTTTTCTTCCCATCCTTAATGTCCTGCAGGTATTTAGGGCAGCTTCGTTTCCAATGCCCTTTTTCATGACAATGGAAGCACTCTGCTTCTTTTGGATTGGATGAGGGAGTAGCAGAACCACCTTTGGACCCACTAGAAGAGGATCCATCACGAGACTTTCCCTTGTGATTCTTTGAAGTAACTTTCCTTTTCTTCCCTTTACCATGTCCAATTGCCAAGACTGGGGTAGCAGCAGTAGGAGTGGGTACAACAGACTTGCCTTTTAAACTACTTTCAACAGTTCTCGGAAGGCCTTGAAGCTTGCTTATAGTGACTTCCTCCTTTTTCATATGATAAGTCATACGGAACTGATCATAACAAGAAGGCAAGGAGTGTAGGATAATGTCAATAGCCAACTCTTCGTCGAAATTGACATTCAACTTTAGCAAGCGGTCCACATATCTTTGCATCTTTTGCAAGTATGTTGTGATGGACTCTCCATCCTTCATTTTTGTTGTTATCATGGAAGCAATGATTTCATAACTTTCTTGTCGAGCACTCTAATGGTACCTTTCCATCAAGTCTTGGTGCATCTCGAAAGGCCACAAGTCCTCGTAGGACTTCTGAAGTTCAGAAGTCATAGTGGCTAGCATGATGCACGACACCTTTTTCGCGTACTTCTCATGAGCCCTATACTCAGCCAGTTGCTCAGGAGTAGCAGTTTCTTCATCAATCTCCTTTAGCTCTTTGTTGAGGACATATTCCTTTTCCTCGTAGCGAATGGCCACGCGAATGTTTCGAAACCAATCATTGAAATTCGACCCATCGAAGATGACCCTCCCACATAAGTTCATGAGGGAGAAAGAGCCAGAAGCATTTGAGTTCGAAGCGTTTTTTGAAGTAGACATCTGAAAAAGAAGGACAAGTTTCATTAGATAGAAATTCCTTAATATAACAACCAAATGAAATATTAAGGCTAGGACCCAACACAATATTTCACAATTCGGAAGAGGGATGACGTAATCCAATTGCAAAATATTTGAAGGTAGGCAAATTACAATTTACCAATTTCACCACCCAAAACTAAAATTTTAAAGAATTAAGTTTTATGAAATTCCTACTTCTTTGAGATCCATTGAACTTTTCAATGGCATGTTTAAATCTCAATTATGCCCTTCAAGTTTGTGACTGAGATACCGAGGATCACAAACAAGGAGTGAATAACATGCAAATTTGCTTGGCACTCTCGAGTCATTTACCACCTAATCAATGTGTCGGTTAACCATACACGCTCCATTAACGACTTGGCATGGTGCAAAGTGCAAATTCATGGAATAACACCATTTTCACATTTTACCTAAAGTAACTAAGATTGGGAATTTATGAAAAACATTTAGTTACTTTTATAATTATCATTATACTTTTTAATTAGAATTAATGTCCTATCCTACCCATTCGGCTAACGACCCTCCACTAGTCAAGGGAGCGGTGGGTGAGAGTAGACACCCATTCAATCGTCATTTTATAGGAAATTTCCTTATACCCCCCTTATAGACCAGCTTCATGAATGAGACCTACTAACAGTAAGACTGACTGTCTTATATATATATATATATATATATATATATATATATATATATATATATATATATATAAGTAGTAAGCTTTTAATATTATAATAGTATAAGGGTTGAATTTTACACTTTTAAAACTCTAGGGTTTAGAATTTAAATATTTCAAAATTAAAACCTTTTAATCAATTTTTTTTAATTCCAAAACTTGAGGGCAAATTTTGAAACTTTTCAAAACTCTTGGATCAATTTGACAACAATTAAATTAATCATATAATTAACTATACCACAAAATTGACCTAATCTAATTTCATATAGCAAGATGATTCAAATCAAATTCTACAAATAAATAATTTTTTCACAAAATCAAGTAATTATCTTAAATTTTTACAATCATCATTCAATTGGATGAGGATAATCATTACCTTATCAGAAAAATCGAATTTTACCAATCAAAACAGTTTGTGGTAATGATCCTAATCCAATTCTTGGCCAAAAAAACTGAAAATCTGCCAACTGACTAAACACCACGTCGTGGTCATCAGGCAGGTTCCAAAAAATGATTTCCTTTTGCTTTGAATAATTAACCAATGCATCAATATAACCGAAAACACCCTAGTCTCTGATACCACTGATGGGTTTTGAGCACTATAACAATCCTATGGTGCACATACAACCCTAAATGCTTTGGATCTAACTTTTCTCAAGTTATACATGCAATATCATTCTATCCAAAGCATATACCCTAACTAGCATGCAATTGGAGATATATAACATAAAACTAGTTAGATGAATACCTCTTTGTTGTAGCTTGTAGTTCTTGCCCTTTCAAGAGCTTAGTACCTCAAAGGTGATACCTCTAATAAGTCACAAACACCAAAGGCAAAAGGAGGATAGTGTGAGAGAGAGAGAGAGAGAGGCTAGGAGGCACCAAAATCGGCTAGGGTTTCACCTTGGAATGATTGGCCGGTTTTAGGGTGCTTAGGGGTTACTTTTATAGTGTGGAATTCCTAGGGTTTTAACATGTAAACCCTAATTCACCATGACTCTTCACATTTGATAGGCCCTTTGGACTAAACCTTCATGGACTCTCATGTAGTTTTAGTCCATACCTAACCAACATGGATTATTAGCCCAAACTATAAGTATTACAGATTTACCTAATCAGTTCCTGTAAATTTAATCAGTTTCTTTTGATCACTAAATTAATTCCAAATTAATTTTTGATCAATACTAATTAAATAATATGATTTCTTAATTAATATATTATTCATATAATATATTAATAAATCACAAATAACCTCTTTCTCAAAAATCCATCCTATCAAATTGCTTCGGTGAAGGCAACCCAAAAGGACCATGCTACTATCGGGTCAAGTACATATCAATTATAGTTATGGGCTTAGCCACCTAATCCAACAAATATGACGATATTTAAGAGGTGGATGGCTGGAATCATGAGGAGTTCTTCAGCAGCTGATGGCGGGGCGAGGTTGGGAACCTAGGAAAGCCTAGGATATGCTCCAGTGAGTTTAGTGGGGCGGTTCAGTGAGGTTGGGAACCTAAGGGAGGCCTAGGAGTTTCTTCGATGGGTATCGTGTTGCTGTTTAGTGGATATTTGGTGCATTAGTGAAGTAGGTGACTTAGAGGATTTGGGAGGATTGCTGAGGAAAGTATGGGTAGGTGTATTCTTCTAACCTTGGTTTTATGTTATCAATTTCTAAAATTGTATGTTGGATTAGGGTTCATGCTTTGGATGATTATTTGCATGTATAACTTGAGAAAAACAGATATCCAAAGCATTAGGGTTGCATGTAAACCATAGGAATGTTGTAGTGCTCAAAACTCATCACTAAGTTGTTTGTAGTTAGATAAAATAATCTCAGAGTGGTTCATCTGACCCTGTTGCGCAGCTGTCGTCTGAGTCTAACCGTTGCAGGGATGGGTCTTCTACTCGAAGGATTATCTGAGCCTACTGTCAAGTGTAGTGATCGGCAGGGATAGTTGGTCAGTGATTCTGTTTCTAACAGGAAATCCCTAATATCAAAAGTTGAATAGTCAGTTGGGAAATTTATGGGATGGATTCAGCTTTGGTTCAGGATGGGCATCTGTCAGGGAGTCGGACCATCTCGAGATTTCAGATTTCAGACTGAGTAAATGGGATCATGTTGCAAGGAATTCGTTCCATCTTCGGTTTTAGAACCCTGTGGGGTTGGTTTTGGTTGCCTTGGGAAGGCTAGGGTATGGTTGTGGTTGTGGTCGTGTTGCTCAAGTTATTTGGCGTGTCAGGAGTAGTAAGGAATGATTTCGAGGACAAAATCTAATTTAAGTGGGGGAGAGTTGTAACATTCCGTTTAAAGATTAAGTAATTAATAATAAACCCTGAACCCCGAGATGTAAATTTATATCTTATATTATTTTAAAACGGCCCTAAAACCCATAATATTTAGCGGGGTGTTGGGTTCGGGGAGCCAAATGATATAATTTAGACTTTCGGGGGTTAAAGTGTAAGTTTCGGATTGGTTTTGTATAGATTTGCAGAAGTCAGGGGGTGTTTGGTAATTATTGGGCTTAGATTGAAAGGATTTTGTAATGTTGAGGGTTAAGTGGTAACTTCTGGGACTTGAATTGTGATGAATCTTAGATACTGGGGGCTGTTTTGTAAATTGTAGCCTTGATTTGAGAAAGATCTTATGAGGAGGGACCAAATGCGTAAAATGTGCATAAGTTTGGATGGGGCACGGGATTTGAAGCCGGTGGTCTTCCCTCCCGTCTTAAGGTCGTCATTTCCTAACCCTAACCCTAACTCTTCACTAGCCGCGACCATCAGGGAACCTTCTCAGCCGCTGCCTGCAGACCGAGTCCTAATGCCACCAGGTATGCTGCTGTTGGATAAGGTGTCTAAGTCCATAACAATATTTGAGATGCACTTGACCCGACCCGGCATGGTCCATTTGGGTTGCACTTCACCCGAACGATTTGGATAACCTTTTGAGAATAATGTGTTTATGATTTGTTAATATATTATAAGTTATAATATATTAATATGAAATCATATTATTTAATTAGTATTGATCATAAATTAATTTAGAATTAATTTGGTGATCAAAAGGTGACTAATTAAATATGGGCTCTTGTATTTTATATAGTGTGGGCTAATGCTTATTTAGTATGGGCTTGGCATGCATGGGAGTCCATGGATAGTCCATGGAGCTTTTAACCCATGGATCCTTGGAAAGGAAGAGTCATGGGTATTAGGGTTTACATGGATGTAACCCTAATCCACCACACTATATAAAGGAGTCATTGGCACTTGAAATGGGACTAGTTGTGTGTGTACAAGAGTGGTGGCCAATTCAAGAGTGTGCATTATTCTCTCAAGAGTTTTCCAAAGTTTGTGGTGATTTGTGATTTCCATTTGAGGCATCCACACTATTGGTGCTAGGCTCTCAAACTCTAAGGAATCAACCACTACTAAAAGGTATGTCATTCTACTAGTACTTTTATGATTCAAGTTCCCCATGCCATGCTAGTTAGGGTGTAAACCTTGGAAATTCTTATTTGCATGTATTTTAGAGAAAACATAGATTCAAGGTTTATAGGGTTGCATGTACACCATAGGAGTGTTAGAATGCTCAAAACGCAACAGTGGTATCAGAGCCTAGGATTGTTTTCTTGAATACTTGATGCAAACTGTTGAAAAAGTCGAAATTCTTACTGTCTGCACAGGGGACTCGACGAGTCCAAGCGTTTCTTCAACCAACTCGGCAAGTCAGTTCTTACGCTCGACGAGTTGGCCAGGAAGAGTGCAGATTTTTGATTTTTGCTGCTGGAAATGGACTAGAAACATTACCCTAAACTGTTTTGGTGTTTTAAAACCTGTTTTAGATGGTGTAATGGTTGTTCTAATCCATTTACAATGGCTTATATCAAAATTTCAAGTTTTGTATGTGTTCATATGGTTCTTGAAATTGTTGATATGGATATTCATGAACTTATGAGTTTAGTTAGATCATAGGAATTATTTGCAAATTGTTTGTTAGTTGATTCTTGATCTTGATGTGTTTTAATGGAATCCATAATTTGTCCTCAAGTTATGGATTACCAAAAGTCTTTTCTTTTAAAGTCCATTAAAAACCATAGGTTATACAAGTTGAAGAGTCTTTTCATCATAAATAGTTTTATGGACTCCATAACTTGTCCTCAAGTTATGGATGTCCAAGAGTCTCTTCATTAAAAGTTTTTTAGACCTTTATTAAACTCATAAGTTATGAAAATCCAAAAGTTTTTGAATTGTTCAAAACTTGCCCTCAAGTTTTGGAATTTGTAAAGTCTCACACACACTTTTAGTTCCAACCCTTAGAGTTTTAAAAGTTAAAATTCAACCCTTATACTTTATAGTATTATAAGTTAATAATATATATATATATATATATATATATATATATATATATATATATATATATAAGAGCAAGTCAGTCTTACCGTTAGTAGGCCTCATTCACGAAGCCGGTCTATAAGGGGGGTATAAGGTTGTTGCCTATAAAATGGCAGCTTAATGGGTGTCTACTCTCACCCACCGCTTCCTTGACTGGTGGAGGGTCGTTAGCCGAACGGGTAGGACAAGGACTATAATTCTCATTAAAAGTATAATGATGAATATAAAGTAACTAAACCTTTTATAAATTCCCAATCTTAGTTACTTTAGGAAAATGTGAAAATGGTGCTAACCCATGAAATTCACACTTTGTACCTTACCAAGTCGTTGGTGGAGCGTGTGTGGTTAACCAGCACACTAACTTGGACTAGTTAGGATGGCAAAGGGTGACTTAATGTTTATCATAGATCGGTGGAGCGCGTGTGGTTAACCGGCACATCGATTAGGTGATAATATTAAGGGTACCAAGTGAATTTGCATGGTTATTCACACCTTGTTTTGTGATCCTCGGCATCCCAGTCACAAAACATGAAGGGCACAATCGAGATTGAAACATGCCATTGAAAATTTCAATGAATCTCAAAAGATCTAGGAGTTTCAAATCCAATTAAAACCTAATTTTATTTCGTTTTTCATGGTGGAAATTGGTGAATCGTCATTCACCTACCTTCAAATATTCTATATCTTGGATTACGGCATCCCTCTTCCAAGTTATAAAATATTGTGTTGGGTCCTAGCCTTAATATTTCATATTGGGTGTTATATTAAGGATTTTAAATCAACTAACTTGAATCTCTCCCATTGTAGATGTCTGGTTCAGACAACTATGATCTTCCCAAATCTCTTGGAATAAGCTTTCCTCTTGAAGATGATGTCCTACAACATCATGCTTCACTTCCTCCACCTCCTCCAATCATTCTCCCCGACCCACAAGCTCGAAGACTTGAAAAGTTCAAACTCACTCAAGTCCTATTGGATAGTAAACACAAGGATGGAAAGCCAGTGTGTGCACATGTCTTGGAGATGAAGGCACACATTGACATGCTAAGGATGATGGGTGTCGGATTCCCAAGGAAGTTGGCTATTGACTGGGTTCTTCAGTCACTTCCTGAGTCATATAGTGAGTTCGTTAAAGACTACTATGTGACAGATCTCGACATGACCCTAATAGATCTTACCTATTTGCTAATTGTTGCTGAATCAGCAATGATTTGGCGCAATGGTCAAGCAACTTTGATTGGAAGGTCTGACTCCCAAGCTGACATGGACATCCCAGAAATGATTCCTTCTCCTAAAGGGAAGGAATTGGCCATGGTCAAAAGTGATGATCATAAGAGAAAGGCCATTTCTGAGACTGCTCTATTTGCTGGCTCAGATGAACCTGTGTGTTTCTATTGCCAAGGAAAGGGACATTGGAATCGAAGCTGCCCTGACTACCTGAGATCTTTAATCAGAATGTATGGTTCTGCTTCAGGTAAGTCCATTATCTAACTCTGTTAAGTTCCTAATTGTTGATTCTTAATACATGATGTGACTGGGTTGCATTTTGATGTTTTGTAGGATCAAGCAAAGGGAAGGAAGCTTAAAAGAAGAGGATGTTGAATCTGATCGCGAAGATGGATTTCAATCGCATGGTTCGAAGATCGGATTCGTGAGCTACTTCTTAGGAGTTGTGATAGATTGCTAGGAAATATGTAATAGCATAGTTTCCATTTAAAGTTGCATTGTAAGGGAAAAGTTTTTTTCCGCATTTTATAAATAAATAAAATTTTTGTTTTACTTTATTTTATATCTCCTTGCAATGGCATTTATGGAAAGTTAATGTTTGTATGTTTCTAGCAATAATGAATTTGATTCTTTCATCTGTGGTAGTGTCTAAATTTACCAAATAAGGAAAGATTATCATCACCCAAGTTTCAATTGGACCGAAACTTGGAATCATGCAGGTTGTATTGCATGATGAATGATAATTTTCACTTTTGGAAAGTTAAGACTAATTCCCTGACCACATGTATATGTGAGTCAGGTGAAAGACTAAAGGATCGGGTACACTGGGTGTGTGCTGGTCAAGTCCACCACAAAAAGATCGATAAGAATATTCGTCATGATTTACTAAAGTTTAGTAAATATGGTTATACTTAATAGTTTATGTATAATTCTGAAACATTGGAAAAGTTTCGATGTATGGCAGAACGAATGGGAAGAATCAAATTTGGCAGAAAGATAAAAGTTTCTCAAATCTGAAAAGATGGGAGAGTACTTTAGTATCATGTTTTATGATCATCTTAATGATTGTGAGGCCATACCATAATTCATCCTCTAGGGACATCTTAGTGCATTACTTATGGCTAAGAAGAGGAGTCATGAATTATTGAAGTGGTTAAAATCAACAAGATGAGTCATATTTTGTTCCAAAACAAGTCTTAGAGTCATACTCCAAGATTGTAACTTGAGTGACACATCTTAAAGAAGGTTTATAACACTTGTAAAATGTAAGAGTAAAATGTTTTCTACTCTTGTACATTTGAAATTGGTAAGTTGTGATGTTTTGGATAAAACAAAGACCAACTAAGGCCAATTGTGTGAAGTGTTTACCTTGATAAGAATCCGCACTGACTCTTGAATATTTGTTTGGTTGTCAAGGAATGGTTCTTGACAAAGAGAAACTTATATGTCAAGAGGACAGTGGGAGTCTTAAAGGTCTTGAAAGTGTCAAGAGCTAATCAAGGATAAAACCTATAGTTTATCGCTAGCACACGACTTGAGGTTTGTAACCTATCGTGTTAACATAATTATTGTTTCTGTGCCTGTTCCAGTAAAGTTGACTATGTATGTGAGTTCTGTGAGTTCTCAATTTTGTGCATAACAATTTGGAAGCAATGGTGGGCCCTTGTGCTACCAAGAGGCAAGAAATCAAGATTGAACAAGTTCAATCCATATGGTTTTGAGTTTATCACTAACCCTGTTTTGTAATTATGGTTGTGACAAATTCTTATGGATATGAACACATACACCATAAAATCTAAGTGTGATACTTGCATTCTCAAAGTCGTTAGTGGAGCGTGTGTGGTTAACCGGCACACTAACATGGACTTGTGAGAAATGACAAAAAGGTCTAAACATTATGATTACGGCATCCGTCTTCATAATTGTTTAGACACACATGTGAACTATCTAAGGAAAGATGTATGAGTCTGAGAAGCTTAGATAAAGTTTTGTCGAAGCATCTCGTATCAGAAGTCTGAACTTTTGTGATGAAAGTCAATAAAGTATTGGTTTCCAGAAGTCGATTTCTGAGTATATCTCAAAGCTAGTGGAGGCATAATTGTTATGCTAAATAATTATTATGCTAGTGGGAGCATAATCAATTATGATAAGTATTGTTAATTATAGAAAACAAAAGTTTCGCTTGGGAAAGGTTGTTTTGCTATAATTAAGGGAGAGGATATTATACTTCATTTCAATCCTAAAAGTTTAGATTGAGATTTTAATCATCTTTAGTCAAGAATATATATATGAATTTTATGTTGGAATGGTTCAACATGAGGGAATTCTATATATATGGCGTTCTCAAACTTCGATTATGATTACGGCATCCCTCTTCATAGTCGGTTTTTGAAAACATGGCAAATAAAAAATATTGTAGCAAAAGATTGATCTAGCATCATGTCTTTATGCGAGACATCATGAATCGTGTCCCATATGCTTCGGGTATAGGATCGATCACATGTGCTATAATATTTATCCGTTCTAAATTTTCAAAAATGCCTAGAGCATTAAGAGGGAAAAAGGAATAGAACCGGATATGACTAAAATGATTAAGCAATTGTCGAGAACAATCTGAGGTTTACCTAAGATTGGTTTCTCATGGACAGTTGGAAGTATGATGCTAAATTTTGGAAAGGTCGATATTGACATATTGTGAAAAGAGGTAGCTCTTGTTCAGAAGTGATAGTCAAAATGGGAATATGGAAATGTTTTCCATATTGGGAGTTGGATTTTAAGAATCTATGAGAAAGTTAGAAACTTTTATGCAAGAAGGATATTCAAAGGAATGTACTTTGAATGTGAGACTTCGTTTCCATGGAATTGATCTCCACTGGAATAATTTGTAATGTCTGTTGCCAGGTCTTTGTGACTTTTGTGCATAGTCATTGCAAAAGGATCAATGCATATGAGTTTAAAATCTAACAGATTACAGTAAATGACAAGAATTTGATATTCTGACATTTACGGTAAGGATTTGGGGTTGTGAAATGAGCATAATTGAAACCATGTTCAATTGATCTATTTCACAAAGTAAAGATCATAGACAAACATAGTTTGCATACTTGGAGTATGGCATAATTGTTGTTTAGAAAAACATAGTGTACATGCTTGGAGCATGGGACAACTATTGTCTTAATTCAAGTGTTAAGTTGATAAATCGAAACAGAATAATGTGTAATCAATATGGTGATGAATAAAAGGTGTTTTATTTATATTCATAAGTGTTGAGACCATATTGGATTCAATTATTCTTGTGTTTCACTTTGCATGTTTTGACTTCCATAATAACTAGGTTATTCTTTCCGAATGACCAAGTTATTCAAACTTCCACAGTCGGTCATACATCGGAAGTAGGTATGAATTAAGACTGTCATGAATTGGGTTTGTAGATGACTAAAGGTGTTTAGCCATAGCAATGGTTGCTACAACATTCATGAGTGCTCATAAGTTCTGAGTATTGGAATAAACCCACGCTCACTTGCATCACTTCATGGAATTTATCTCGAGTGATCGTGAGACGGTAATATCATATAAGTCTTCAAACCTAGAGATATGACTTGTTGCCTATGAGTTGTTTATACATTGATTGTACGTAAACGCATTGGTAACTCGATGTTATAAAACGTGCCTTTGTGTATAATTCAACAAGTAGTAGAACAAGCATATGAGTCGAAGTTTATATGTTCCTTCTTGGATTAGAAGTGATATCTGGGGCCCTCGATGATTTTGTGTTGACCCATGTACCGGGCCCAGTCAAAACTAAGTTGATGTGTTCAATTAAGTTCTATGTCAAACAAATCGGGAAATCGAGAAACAAACTGTTGGACAACAAGTAAGACATTGTTCCATGTATTTGTCCGGCTGATATCTAGAACAGAGGATTATATGATCACTTATCTAAAATGGCGCTTCATAGTTCAACAGAGTTTTGAGAGCTACGATTGCCGGTTTGTTCCTGAAGTCATATCTGCAAATATAGTTATTAGACTTATCCAAGTGGGAGACTGTTGGATAAGGTGTCTAAGTCCATAACAATATTTGAGATGCACTTGACCCGACCCGGCATGGTCCATTTGGGTTGCACTTCACCCGAACGATTTGGATAACCTTTTGAGAATAATGTGTTTATGATTTGTTAATATATTATAAGTTATAATATATTAATATGAAATCATATTATTTAATTAGTATTGATCATAAATTAATTTAGAATTAATTTGGTGATCAAACAGTGACTAATTAAATATGGGCTCTTGTATTTTATATAGTGTGGGCTAATGCTTATTTAGTATGGGCTTGGCATGCATGGGAGTCAATGGATAGCCCATGTAGCTTTTAACCCATGGATCCTTGGAAAGGAAGAGTCATGGGTATTAGGGTTTACATGGATGTAACCCTAATCCACCACACTATATAAAGGAGTCCTTGGCACTTGAAATGGGACTAGTTGTGTGTGTACAAGAGTGGTGGCCAATTCAAGAGTGTGAATTATTCTCTCAAGAGTTTTCCAAAGTTTGTGGTGATTTGTGATTTCCATTTGAGGCATCCACACTATTGGTGTTAGGCTCTCAAACTCCAAGGAATCAACCACTACTAAAAGGTATGTCATTCTACTAGTACTTTTATGATTCAAGTTCCCCATGCCATGCTAGTTAGGGTGTAAACCTTGGAAATTCTTATTTGCATGTATTTTAGAGAAAACATAGATCCAAGGTTTATATGGTTGCATGTACACCATAGGAGTGGTAGAATGCTCAAAACCCAACAACTGCTACCTGCCGCCGAGCGCCGCCATCAACAACCCCGCTGCCAGACGTCGCGGGCGGCCGGAAGTGCACCGATACCGAAGTTTTGGAGCTGTGATCGACGAGTTGTAGGCCGTGAGCAACCAGGAAGTTTCAGGTACGCCTAACCGTGACTTCTCTCTCCTCCCGTCATCCCTCTCGGTGGTTGACGTCGTGAACGTCATTGCTGCCGCCGGAGGTTTTCGCGCTGATGTGGTCGTCAACTCCGGCGATGTCAGCCGTTTAGGAGGTGGTTGGGTCAAGGTACGTTCGATTATTTATGTGTTGTCGGTGTTTGTGTGATTGTATGAACCATATTTATCCTGAAAAACCAAGGAGGACCCGCCACCACCACCGTGAGGTGGTGGCTGCCATCTCTTTTTCCGCCACCAGCCACCATGAGGGGTGGTTGTGTGCGTGAATTAGTGTGTGTAGGAATGTAGTTCATGAGTTTAATGTTGTATGGATCTCTCTTGGACAGGAAACAGAAGGAAACTCATCACCACCATCGTGAGGTGGTGACCGCCACCTGCTGTCGCCGTTCCGCCACTGCTAGCCACCATCTTCTGTGGCTGTGGGCTTTCGGTGCGTTTGGATTGCTTTTGGTGTTGCTTTGGCCAAAAAAACATAACCACCACCACCGTGAGGTGGTGGCTGCCGCTGTGAACCACCGCTAACCACCACTGCCCGAGGTGGTAGTGGGTGGTACCCGACTTGATTAGACTTTAATTAATGTAAAAACTTAACTATTGGATTAATTGGTTTTTTGATTTGGTTGGAAACCCTAATTAGGGCTTAGAAAACCCTAATTTTGGAAATGTGTATTTTGGATTTGTCGGGACCTGCGTTTGGACCGTTGGATTTGGAAATTTGAATTATGCCCGACCACATTGTGAGTTTGGTCTAGTGGAGTAATGGACTTAATGGATTAAGTCCTTAATGGATCAAGTCCTTAATAGGTTAAGTAGGAACACTTAACCCTAATCGTCATTTTATATGAAAAACCCTAATTGGTTTTGGGTCCTTATTGGGCCATTTCTTGGACTAACTTGCAGTGGGCCTTCGTGGGCCAAATGGGGAACATCTTTATGGACTAAGTAAATTATTGGGCTTTAGGATAAGGCCCATTGGAGAGGCTTGGGCCCAATTTGGAAAATTGGGCCATAGTTGGTCCATAATTAGGCCTTGATGATTATGAGATATTGGACAATCGGAATGCCAATTGTTTGGACTTGAATAAATGGTTGGGCCTTAAAATAAGTCCATGTAGAGGTTTGGGCCCAATTTGGAAAATTGGGCCATATGTTGGGCCTCGGTTGATTATATGGCTTTTGGGCCTTCAGAGTGTGTATTTGGACCTTGGTTTTGGACCAAGTTAGGTTAAGGGTAAAATAGTCTTTTTACCCTAAGCATGGACTTATGGTTATGTATTGAAACACAATTATTAATTGGGTGTCGTACTCCCATATGTTGGGGAAAGGTGGGGCAGAGAGTGATGGGGAGTACTGAGATAGTGCTTAAGACGACCGAGCAAATTCAGCGGGTCAGACAGCGGTTACTAACCGCCTAGAGTCGTCAGAAGAGTTATGCAGACCGGAGACGATCCGAGCTAGAGTTTCAGGTTGGAGATTTTGTCCTCTTGGATGTATCCCCATAGAAGGGGGTGATCCGTTTCAGGAAACGGGGCAAGCTGGGTTCCCAATACATTGGTCCTTTCAGGGTGACCGCCAGAGTGGGTAAGGTAGATTACCGGTTGGAGCTACCTGCAGAGTTAAGTCAGATTCATAACACCATCCACGTGTCCCAGTTGAGGAAGTGTGTAGCCGACGAGACGACAGTGGTACCATTAGAGGACATTCAGGTGGATGCGAGCCTGAACTATATTGAGAGGCCAATTGCGATTCTGGATCAGAAGGTGAAGGTTCTGAGGAACAAGGAGGTGCCCCTGGTTCAAGTCCAGTGGCAACATCGGAAGGGGTCCGAGTGCACTTGGGAGCTGGAGTCCGAGATGCGAGAGCAGTATTCGGAGTTATTTCCAGAGCATGACTTCGAGGGCGAAGTCTGATTCTAGTGGGGGAGAATTGTAACATCCCAAGTTCAGGTATTACCTTGTTAACCTTAAACTTTTGAGCACTTGTACATTTTATCCCTTTAGGGAGAAAAGGTGGTGAATGAGTACGCGGGGCGTACGTGAGTGTACGCTCAGCGTACTCATATGCGTGCATTTGACACGGAAGCCACCTAGTACGCTGGGTGTACCAGAGAGTACGCTGGGCGTACTAGGCCCAGAGTGAAAACCCTAATTTTGGGTGAGTCCCCTATATAAAGGATATGATGGCCTCATTCCTGGCCACCATTCTCAGACAACAAACCCTCTTGTGCCCTAAACCTTCCTTCTTGGAGCTTGTGAGCTTGTGAGTGCATTTGAGAGCCCTTGAGAGTCTTTTTGTGTTCTTGAAGTGAAGAAGAAGATTTGGAGAAGAAGGAGTGAGAGTCCAAACCTTTGGATCTGAGCATATCTGAGTTGGGAGCTTCACATAGAGGTATAAAGCTTCAAGCTTTCTCACTCTTTTGTTTTGTGCTTCATAATAGAGTATTTTAGGGTTTTGTCCCAAAAGTTGGAGACTTTATGAGATATTGAGCTCCAGAGACCTTGAATCAACCCCTTTGACTGTAATGAGTGGTGTAATGTCATAAAAATCCAATCTTGGTCGTTGGAATCAAGCCATGCTTGAGATATGAGCTTTTTGAGTTAAGAGAGTGAGTGTTTTGTGTGTTTATGACCATTTCAGCCATGCAAAGGCTTAAAGTCACTGAGTTTATGGAGTAGGAGCTATTAGGGAGTCCAGATCTGTGATATGAGCCAAGGTCTTAACTAATTAAGATCAAATGAGTGAGTAGGGTGAAACTGGGACGTACGCTGGGCGTAATCCCAGTACGCGCAGCGTAGGGGTCGAGCATCCCCGATGCCTGCATGGCAGCCAAGTACGCCCAGCGTAGAGAGTTGGTACGCGCAGCGTACTCCCTGTCATTGACTTTTGGTTGACTTTTAGGGTTTGGTCAATTTGTGGACTATTATGCCCATGAAGGGGTAAAATGGTCTTTTTCCCTTCTGTGAGTTTGTAGAAGGGTTAGTTTAGCTTCAGTGAGGGCCTTTATTAATTAGGGATAATTATCGTTGTGTTAGGCGGAGGCTAGACCGGTGATTCAAGTTCGAGATTATCCGAGTTCTTACGAGGTGAGTCTTCTCACTATACTTACCTTGAGAGGTAACCTATGTGTGACCGGGGGGTCTAATGTGCATATACTGTGTATTGAGATATCTTGCTTATTTGTCTTCATGATATGTATGTTGTGTATTATATTGAGTTGCTGAGTTGAGGGACCGGAGGGTCCAGATGAGTTGTGGGACCAGAGGGTCCCACTGAGACACATTGACCAGAGGGTCTTATCTGAGTATAGCCATGAGAGGCTGATGAGATATGAGTGGTATTTTGGGGAACTCACTAATCTTTGTGCTTACTATCTTATGTGTTATGTGTTTCAGGTACTTCTCAGGATCACGGGAAGGCGTCGGCTTGATTGTACATACATCATAGATTTGAGTCATGTTTTGAGAGGATCCTGAATTTGTCATATATATAGTTTTTGGGATATGTGTTGATGATTTGATATTATGACACTTTTGAGATGTTAAATTTAGAAAAATGTGTTTCAATTTGAAAATTTTTGTTTGAAAATTTACGTTGTTACAAGTTGGTATAAGAGCCTTGGTTTGAGGGATTCGGATGCACCTTCGGGTATGTCTGAACTCAAACTGAGGATTTGAGAAAGATTTTCAAAAAGAAATGAATTCTTCTAAAAAGAGAAAGAGTTTTAATAGAAATCAAGATGGAGCAGTGTGTACAATCAGCCAGAGCCCGAACGGTGATTTCCCAAAATACCCTTACTTATTGTGTTATGATATATTTATGGAATGTTAGTGATGCATGCTAGAGAATGAGCTAGGTATTTCATATCTTAGGGATAGGGTTGCCTGATTTGTGATGCCTTAGCTTAGGAGTTGTTTCTATATGTTATGTGCTTAGAGTATGTGCCTAGTGAGAGTAGCAAGCAGGATTACTTAGAGAGAGAATTCTAAGGCGAGAGATAATCTAGAGGAGAAATCTGTTGGATAAGGTGTCTAAGTCCATAACTATATTTGAGATGTACTTGACCCGACCCTGCATGGTCCATTTGGGTTGCACTTCACCCGAACAATTTATATGGATAATCGTTTGAGAATAGTATAAGTTATGATTTATTAATATATTATAAGTTCTAATATATTAATATGAAATCATATTATTTAATTAGTATTGATCTAAAATTAATTTAGAATTAATTTGGTGATCAAAAGTGTGACCAATTAAATATGGACTCTTGTATTTATATAGTGTGGGCTAATGCTTATTTAAAATGGGCTAGGCTTACATGGTAAGTCCATGGATAGTCCATGGAGCTTTAACCTATGGATCTCATGGAAATGAAAGGTCATGGGTATTAGGGTTTACATGGATGTAACCCTAATCCACCACACTATATAAAGGAGTCCTTGGCACTTGAAATGACACTAGTTTTTGTGTGAGAACTAAGGGTGGCTGATTTCTAGAAGTGTTCTACTATTCTCTCAAGTTTCCAAGGTTTGTGGTGATTTGTGACTTCCATTTGAGGCATCCACATTATTGGTGCTAGGCTCTCAAACTCCAAGCAATCAACCACTACTAAAAAGGTATGTAACTCTACTAGCTTATTATGTTTCAAAGTTCCCCATGCCATGCTAATTAGGTTATGAACCTTGGAAAAGCAAATTTGCATGTATCTTAGTAAAACATAGATCCAAGGTTTCTAGGGTTGCATGTACACCATAGGAGTGTTAGAATGCTCAAAACCCATCAGTGGTATCAGAGCCTATGCTTGTTTTCTTGATACTTGATGCAAATTGTTGAAAAAAGTCGAAAAATATGCAATCCGCTGAATGAACTCGCCGAGTCCATGGGGGGACTCGACGAGTCCATGCCTAAAATCATCCTACTCGTCGAGTAGGTTCATGCACTCGACAAGTAGAATGCCCAGAGTGCATATTTTCGAGATTTGCTGCTGGAAATGGACTAGAAACATTACCCTAAACTGTTTTGGTCTTATAAAACTTGTTTTAGTTGGTGTAATGGTTATGCTAATCCATTTTCAATGGCTATTATCAAAATTTCAAGTCTTGTATGGTTTATTTATGATTCTTGAAATTGTTGATATGAATATTCATACACTTATGAGTTTAGAAGATCATAGGAATTATTTGCAACTTGGTTGGTAGTTTAATTCTTGATCATTATCTGTTTTAATGGAATCCATAATTTATCCTCAAGTTATGGATTACCAAAAGTCACTCTTTTAAAGTCCATTAAAGAAACACATAGGTTACATAAAATGAAAAGTATCTCATTTTAATAAACCATTAACTCATAAGTTATGAAAGATGAAAAGTTTTGAAAGTTACAAAACTTGCCCTCAAGTTTTGGAACATGTAAAGTCTCACACCTTTTAGAAAACTTTAGTTCCAACCCCTAGAATTTTAAAAGTTAAAATTCAACCCTTATACTTTATAATATTATAAGTTTAATAATAATATATATGTATAAGAACAATTCGTTTTACCATTAGTAGGCCTCATTCACGAAGCCGGTCTATAAGGGGGTATAAGGTTGTTACCTATAAAATGGCAGCTTAATGGGTGTCCACTCTTACCCACCGCTTCCTTGACTGGTGGAGGGTCGTTAGCCGAATGGGAAGGGCAATGACTTTAATCCTCATTAAAAGTATGATGAATGTAAAGTAACTAAATGTTTTTATAAATTCCCAATCTTAGTTACTTTAGGAAAATGTGAATAAGGTACTAACCCATCAAATTACACTTTGCACTTTGATTAAGTCGTTAGTGGAGCGTGTGTGGTTAACCGGCACACTAACCTTGACTTAACAAGGTAGGCAAAGGGTGGCTTAAGGTTTATCATAGGTCGGTGGAGCTCGTGTGGTTAACCGGCACATCAATTAAGTGATAAACATTAAGAGTACCAAGTAATTTGCATGGTTACTTCACACCTTGTTTTGTGATCCTCGACATCCCAGTCAAAAAACTTGAAGGGCACACTCGAGATTGAAACATGCCATTGAAAAGTTCAATGAATCTCAAAGAATCTAGGAGTTTCAAAACCAATTAAAAACTAATAATTTATTTCGTTTTTCATGGTGGAAATTGGTGAATCGTCATTCACCTACCTTCAAATATTTTATAGCTTGGATTACGGCATCCCTCTTCTAAGTTATAAAATATTGTGTTGGGTCCTAGCCTTAATATTACATTTGGGTGTCTTATTAAGGATTATCTTTATATCTAATCTAAACTTGTCTTTCTTCTTTTTAGATGTCTTCCAACAATGCTGCTTCTGGCTCAAACCCTACCAACTCCTTCTCTCTCATGAACCTTTGTGGGAGAGTTATCTTCGATGGATCCAACTTTATGGATTGGATCAGGAACATCAGGATGGTCACTCGGTATGAGGACAATGAATATGTCCTCGACAAGGAGCTTAAGGAACTTGATGAGTCGTCTGCTACTCCTGAGGAGATCGCTGAATACCAGGCACATGAGAGAGATGCCACCAAAGTGGCATGTATCATGTTGGCCACAATGACAGCTGAGCTTCAAAAGTCCTATGAGGACTTTTACCCTTTTGAGATGCACCAAGACTTGATGGACCGCTACCATCAGAGTGCTCGTCAAGAGCAGTATGAAATCATCTCCTCCATGATAACAACCAGGATGAAGGATGGTGAACCCATCACGGGCCACATGCAGAAAATGCAAAGGTATGTGGACCATTTGCTGAAACTGAATGTGAAGTTCCCAGAGGAGTTGGCAATTGATATCATTTTACACTCCTTACCTTCGTGTTCTGATCAATTCCGAATGACATACCACATGAACAAGGAGGAAGTTACACTCAGCAAACTTCAAAGACTTCTGAAGACCGCAGAAAGTGGTCTTAAAGGTAAGTCGGTTGTTACTACACCTACTCCTACCGCGGCCCCTGACTTGGCAATCGGGCAAGGCAAAGGAAAGAAGAGGAAGAGCCCTTCGAAGGGTACCAAGGGAAAGTCCCTTGATGGCTCCTCTTCAAGTGGAACCAAGAAAGGTTTCGTTACTCCTTCTGCTAACTCTAAAGAGGCTGAATGCTTCTATTGCCATGAAAAGTCGCACTAGAAGCGAAACTGCCCGAAGTACCTGCAAGATGTTAAGGATGGGAAAGCGAAACCCAACCATGCAGGTATTTACACTATATTGTCTAATAACTCACCCTATTCTAATTCTTGGGTCCTTGATACAGGTTGTGGTATTCACATATGTTCTGATTTGCAGGGACTAAGAAGAAGTGAGAATGTGGAGCATGGGAAGATAAACTTGATCATGGGGAATAGGAAAGTTACACCTGTCACCAAGATTGGAGTTTACTCTTTGTTGCTAAGTAGTGGGTTAACATTATATTTGAATAAATGTTGTTACTCGTCTGAAATGGCGAGAAATATTATTTCCTTTCATGGTTTGTACAAACAAGGTTTTACCTTTTCATTTGATAATGAATGTGGTGGTATTAATGCTTTCTTTAATAATGTTCTTTATTTTAAAGCATTACCTTGTGATGGTGTGGATGAAACTGTGTCGGTTTTTGATAACCTAGGAAATAATGTATTGTGTATCGATTCTTCCACTATCTTCGATAAAGCATCATTATGGCATTGTCGTCTTGGACATGTAAGCAAGAAACGCATAGGCCAACTCCAAAAGGATGGAATCTTAGAGTAATTTGACCTAAAGTCAGATGATAGTTGTGAATCTTGTTTGCTTGGGAAAATAACAAAGTCACCCTTCACTGGTACTTGTGCTAGGGGTGAGGGTTTGTTGGACCTCATACATACTGATGTGTGTGGACCCTTCAGAACCGCCACAAGAGATGCTAACCGCTTCTATGTGACTTTTACCGATGATTTTAGTAGATATGGATATGTCTACTTAATCAAGCATAAGTCAGAAACCTTTGAAAAGTTCAAGGAGTTTAAACAGGAAGTGGAGAATCAGTTGGGTAGGAACATTAAGATGCTTCAATCTGATCGAGGTGGTGAGTATGTTAGTACAGAGTTCCTTGACTATCTTAAGGAATGTGGGATTGTCTCACAATTGACACCTCCCAGGACACCGCAGTTGAATGGTGTAGCTGAGAGGCGCAATCGAACCTTTTTGGATATGGTTCGTTCCATGATGAGTCGAGCTTCGCTACCAATCTCATTCTGGGGGAATGCCTTAGAGACTATCGCCCATATCCTTAATCTAGTCCCTACCAAAAAGGTTGCCAAAACACCTCACGAGATGTGAACTGGAAAAGTTCCCAATTTGGACCATATCAAGATTTGGGGTTGCGAGGCTTTTGTGAGGCGCAAGACTCACGATAAGCTCGAACCTCGAAGTGAGAGGTGTATTTCATCGGCTACCCACATAAATCCTTTGGTTACCTCTTCTACAGACCCAGTGATAATGTGGTCTTTGTAGCAAGGAGAGGAGTCTTTTGCGAGAGAGAATTCATAAGCCAAGGAAACAGTGTGAGTCAAATTGACCTTGAAGAAATTCAAGAGTCAAGTGGTGAAGGAACCTCAAACCCTAGCAATCAACCTGAGGAGGAAACTCATGTTCATCCGACAGATGAGTCTGTACCTCTGAGGCGTTCCACGAGAGTTAGGAATGCACCTGAGCATTACTATGGTTTCCATATTACTCCGGAAGGTGATACACTTATCAGTGATAGCACACTAGTAAGTCTGGATGAGCCTAACAGCTACACGGAAGCCATGGCAGGCCCTGAGGTTGCTAAATGGAAAGAGGCTATGGACAGCGACATACAGTCCATGTTTGACAATCAAGTTTGTGTTGGATTAATGTCTAAGTCCATAACTATAATTGGTAAGACTTGACCCGACCCGACATGGTCCATTTGGGTTGCATGGCATCATGCATTTGGATAGACTATAATGAGAGAAATAACACTTAAGGTTGGTTAATATATTATAAGTTCTAATATATTAATAAGGTTATTTAATTAGTATTGATCAAGAATTAATTTGGAATTAATTAAGTGATCAAAAGGAGACTAATTAAATATATGGGTTGATTGTGTAAATCATTCATTCTTATATATGTGGGCTTGTGATCCAAGATTCCTTATGTTGGACTAAGTCCATGGGGTGACCCATGGATACTCCATGGAGGTTAAAATCCATGGAGCATAAGGAATGGGTAAAGTTATGAGTTACATGGTGTAACCCTAATAGCCACCATATAAAAGAATCCCATGGCTCAAGAAATTGTACACTAATGTGTGAATATGAGGGCTAGACGATTTCAAGGAGTGTTCCATTTCTCTCAAGTCATTCCATGTGCATTTGGTGTTGTGTGAACCATATGAGATGTCACACTTGGGGCACTAGGCACTCAAGCTTCATGGAGACAAGCTACATCAAACAAAGGTATGTATTATATCCATTTGATTACCCAAGTATCAAGTATTGTATGCTAGATAGGGTAATACCTTGGAAAGTTCATAATTGCATGTATAATAGAGAAAACATAGATCCAAGGTATTTAGGGTTTCATGTACACTTAGGAGTGTTAGAATGCGCAAAACCCATCAGTGGTATCAGAGCCAAGGCTTGTTTTCTCGTTATACTTGCAAAATTAGCTGAAAAATCGAATTGTATTAGTTTAAAAGTTATGCTAATTACTAGAAAAAAATTTGATGTGAATTATCTTTGTTCATATGAGTTTATTAGATTAATAGAAAAGTTAATTGATTATGTGTTTTCAATCCATTTTAATCTAAGAGTTGATTCTAAAATGTGTTTTTGTAACTTGTCCTCAAGTTATATGAAAAGTCACATTTAAGTTTCATAAAACTCATAAAAAGTTGGCAATGGTTACAAAAATGAAGAGTCTTGTCCTCATTAAATGGTTTTATGACTCCATAACTTGTGTAACCTTAATTAGTTCCATAAGTTACAAAAATAAAGAAAAGTTACATTCTTTTATTAGTTTAAAGTCTTCCATAACTTGTCCTCAAGTTATGGAACTTGAAGAGTTTTTTTTAATTAAAACTACTTTAAACACATAAGTTATGGAATTAATTAGTTTTGAATATTTTCAAAACTTGCCCTCAAGTTTTTCAAATTTGTAAAGTTTTCCCCATGAATACTTTAATTCCAAGTTAGCCCTTAGAATTTTAAAAGTTAAAATTCAACCCTTATACTTTATAGTATTATAAGTTAATAATAAATATATGTATAAGAGCAAGTCAATCTTACCGTTAGTAGGCCTCATTCACGAAGCCGGTCTATAAGGGGGTATAAGGTTACTGCCTATAAAATGGCAGTTTAATGGGTGTCTACTCTCACCCACCGCTTCCTTGACTGGTGGAGGGTCGTTAGCCGAACGGGTAGGACAAGGACTATAGTTCTCCCTTCATTAAAAGTATTAATGATAAATACTAAGTAACTAAACTCTTAATAATACCCAATCTTAGTTACTTAGGAAAATGTGAATTTGGTGCTAACCCATGAAATTACACTTTGCACTTTGCTTAAGTTAGTTAGTGGAGCGTGTGTGGTTAACCGGCACACTAGCTTGATTTAACAAGGTAGGCAAAGGGTAACTTAATGTTTATCATAGTATCGGTGGAGCGTGTGTGGTTAACCGGCACATCGATTGAGGGGTAAATATTAAGGGTACCAAGTATATTTGCATGGTTATTCACACCTTGTTTTGTGATCATCGGCATCCCAGTCACAAAACCTGAAGGGCACACTCGAGATTGAAACATGTCTTTGAAAAGTTCAATGAATCTCAAAAGAATCTAGGAGTTTCAAAACCAATTAAAACCTAATAATACATTTCGTTTATCTTGGTGGAAATTGGTGAATCGTCATTCACCTACCTTCAAATATTTTATAGCTTGGATTACGGCATCCCTCTTCCAAGTTATATAATAGTTTGCTGGGTCCTAGCCTTAATATTTCATATTGGGTGTTATATTAAGGACTTTAGATGAACTATCTTGAATATCTCCTAAAAAGATGTCTGGTTCAGACATCTATGATCCTCCCAAATCTCTTGGAACTTCACTTCCTCCACCTCCTCCAATTATTCTCCCTAACCAACAACTTCAAGGTCACTCAAGCCCTATTGGCAAGCAAGGTTTATGTGTGATCGCATCTTGGAGATGAAGTCACATATTGACAAGCCGGGAGAGTTGGGTGTCAAACTCTTGAGAAAGTTGGTGGTTCAATCACTTTCTAAGTCACATAGTGGATTCCTTTGGGACTACTATGAAACAGACTATGACATGACCCTTAATGATCTTATCTATTTGCTTGGTGCTGCTGAATCAGCAATAATTTGGAGCACTGGGAGAGCAAATTTGATTAGTAGATCAACTTCCCAAACTACCATGGACATTGACAATGGTAACATTGGATATCTAGAAAAGCCTTCTCTTCCCAAGGAAAGGGATTGACCATAGTCAACTAGGTTGACCAAATGGTAAAGAGAAAGGCTAAGTCTGCAATAGTCCCATGTACCATTCCCAAAGAGTCCCTATGTTTCTCTTGCCAAAGGAAGGGGCATTGATTGCAAAGCAGCCTATTTACTTGAAAGATCGTAAGGTTGATCAAGTCAAGAAGATTGACTCTACTTTAGTTAAAGTCCACTATCTAACTCTGTTAAGTTTCTATTCTGAGATTCTTGTTACATGATGTGACTGGGTCACATGTTGATGTTTTAAGAATCAAAGAAAAGTGAAGAAACTTAAAGGAAGTATATGCTGATTCTGATCGTGAAGATGGATCTCGATCGCATGGTTCTGTGATCAGAATGTTGAGCTGTTGCTTAGGATTTATGATATATTGCTTAGGAATAGATAACAACAAAGTTTTTCATGTGCTTTTGCACTGTAAGGATAGTTTTTCCGCAAAGTTTTAAAATAAAAGAAAAAATATTTTGATTTTATTTATTTTAAAATATCCTTACAATGGCATTTATGAAAAGGAAAAAAATTGTTGCTTATATGATTCCATTAATAGCAAGAGTGGAAATATGAATTTGATTCTTTCATTTGTGGTAGTGTCTAAATTTTCCAAATAATGAAAGATTCTCATCACCCAAGTTTCAGTTGGATAGAAACTTGGAATCATGCAAGTTGTATAGTATGATGAATGAGAACTTTCAAGCATTGGAAAATTAAGACTAATTACTTGTTCACATGGATGTGTGAGTCAAGTAAAGGACTAATGGATCGAGTACACATTCTTGTGCACTGATCAAGCCCACCACAAATGTAACTTGAGTGACACATCTTAAAGAAGGTTTATTAACACTAGTGAAATGTAAGAGTAAAAGGTTTTCTACTCTTGTACATTTCAATTTGGTAAGTTGTGATGTTTTGGATAAAACAGAGACCAACTTAGGCCAATTGTGTTAAGTGTCTGTCTTGATTAGAATCTACACTATCTCTTGAATATTTGGCAAGAAAGTCTTATAGGTCAAGGAGACAGTGGGAGTCTAAAAGATCCTGAAAGGGTTTCAAGAAGTAATCAAGAATAAAAACCTGTATTTCATCACTAGCACACAACTAGAGGTTTATAACCTATCGTGTTGACATTTCTGTGCCCATTCTAGTTAAGTTGGATATACATTTGAGTTCTACATGTTCTCAATTGTTTGCATAGCTACTTGGAAGCAATGGCAGGCCCTTGAGCTGCCAGGTGGCAAGAAGTTAAGATTGCACAAGTTCAATCCATATGAGTTAGGATTTGTCACTAACCTTGTCTTGTGACCATGGTTTTGACGATTCACATGGATAAGAACACATACACCATAAAATCTAAGGGTCATAAGGTTTCTCTCCGATTCATGAAAATGATGGTGAGGAAACACTTCCACCAAGTAGATTTGAAGCAGATGGCAAAAGGTCTAAACAATTGAGACTATGATTACGACATCCCTTTTCATAGTTCTGAAATTGTTTAGACACACATGTGAGCTATCTAAGATAAGGTGTATGATTTTGATAAAGTCTTATCAAAGCAATCTAGTATCAGAAATCTGAACTTTGGTAAGAATGTCAATAAAGTATTGACTTCTAGAGGTCCAGTTGTTTTCTGGATACATGTCAAAGCTAGTGGGAGCATAAGTGTTATGCTAATAATCATCATGTTAGTGGGAGCATGATAATTATGATAAGTATTGCAAGTTAGCAATGTTAATTATAGAAAACAAAAGTTTCAAATCGTGAGATTGCAGGGGTTGAAAAAGTAGTTTTGATATAATTAAGGGAGAGGAAATTATACTTCATTTCAATTCTAAAAGGCTTAGATTGAGATTTTAATCATCTTAGTCAAGAATATATATATGAATTTTATGTTGGTTTGGTTCAACTTAAGAAAATTCTATATATTGCCTTCTCAAAATTCGATTATGATTACGGCATCCCTCTTCATAGTCAAATTTTGAGAATATGGCAAACAAAAAAAAATTTATTATGGCAAAAGAATGGTCTAGAACCATGTCTTTATGTGAAACATCATGAATCGTGTCCCATTTACTTTGGGTACAAGATCGATTACATGTGCTATAATATTTATCCTTTCTGAATTTTCCAAATGCCTTGGGGCGTTAAGGAGGAAAATGTCGAGAATTGGATATGACTAAAGTGATTACGCAATTGTCGAGGACAATCTGAGGTTTACCAAAGATTGGTTGCTCAGGGACAGTTGGAAGTATAGTGCTAATTTTGGAAGGACCATATTGACATATTCTGAAAAGGGGCATCTCTTATTCAGAAGTGATAGTCAAAATGAGAATATGGAGTTGTCTCCATAGGTGGAAGTTATTTGTGTAAGATTAGAAAACTTAATGCAAGAAGCATGTCTAAAGCAATGTACTTTGAATATGAGACTTAGTTTCCATGGAGTTGATCTCCATTGGAATACCTTATAATGACTGTTGACAAGTCTTTGTGACTTTGTACATATTCATTACAGGAGGGTCAGTGCATATAAGTTTAAAATCTAAACAGATTTCGATAAATGATAGGAATTTGAAATTCTCACATTTTTCGATAAGGATTTGGGAGTGTGAAATTAGAATCATTGAAATTATGTTCAATTGGTTTATTTCACAAAGTAAGGATCATAGACAAACATAGAGTGCATACTTGGTGTATGGCAAAGCTATTGTTTAAGAAAAACATAGTATACATGCTTGGAGCATGGGACAACTAGTGTTTTTAATTCAAGTATAAAGTTGATAAAACCGAAACAATGAATAATGAGTAATTAGTATGGTGATAAATAAAAGTGTTTATTTATATTCATAGGGTTTGATACCATATTTGATTCATTTATTCTTGTGTTTCACTTTGCATGTTTTGACTTCCAGAATAACTAAGTCGCTCTTCCTGAATGATTAAGTTATTCAAACCATCCACAGTCGGTCATATGTTGGAAGTAGATATGAATCAAGACTGTCATGGGTTGGTTTGTAGAGGTCCAAGTTGGTGGACAAAGTGGTGCTACAACACTCATGAGTGCTCATAAGTTCTGAGTATTGGATTCAACCCGCGCTCATTTGAATCACTTCATGGATTTTATCACGAGTGATCATGAGACGATAATATCTTATATTCTTAAAACCTAGAGATATGAGTTGTTACTATGAGTTGGTTGTACATTGATTGCACGAAAACGCATTCGGTAACTCGATGTTATAAAACGTGCCTTTGTGTATGATTCAACAAGTAGTAGAACAAGCCATATGAGTCGAAGTTTATCCATTCCTTTTACCTTCAGGATAAAAGCGATATCTGTGAGCCCCTCGATGATTTAAAGATGATACATGTGAGTGGTTGGCCAAGCCAGGACTGATTTGATTTGTTCAATCAGTCAGTCATCATGAATCGGAAATCGGGAAACAACAAATGGACAGAGAGAATGATTGATAATCCATGTCTCAGTCCATATGATATCTAGAATGGAGGAATATATGATCCCTTATCTAATGGACAAGTCATTGACAAAGGTCAGAGTTCATCGACAAGGTCAGAGTTCGACAGAAGCTTTTGAGAGCTACGATTGCTGATCGGTTCCTGAAGTCATACGCAATAATAGTTTTAGACTTATCCAAGTGGGAGACTGTTGGATTAATGTCTAAGTCCATAACTATAATTGGTAAGACTTGACCCGACCCGGCATGGTCCATTTGGGTTGCATGGCATCATGCATTTGGATAGACTATAATGAGAGAAATAACACTTAAGTTTGGTTAATATATTATAAGTTCTAATATATTAATAAGGTTATTTAATTAGTATTGATCAAGAATTAATTTGGAATTAATTAAGTGATCAAAAGGAGACTAATTAAATATATGGGTTGATTGTGTAAATCATTCATTCTTATATATGTGGGCTTGTGATCCAAGATTCCTTATGTTGGACTAAGTCCATGGGGTGACCCATGGATACTCCATGGAGGTTAAAATCCATGGAGCATAAGGAATGGGTAAAGTTATGAGTTACATGGTGTAACCCTAATAGCCACCATATAAAAGAATCCCATGGCTCAAGAAATTGTACACTAATGTGTGAATATGAGAGCTAGACGATTTCAAGGAGTGTTCCATTTCTCTCAAGTCATTCCATGTGCACTTGGTGTTGTGTGAACCATTTGAGGTGTCACACTTGGGGCACTAGGCACTCAAGCTTCATGGAGACAAGCTACATCAAACAAAGGTATGTATTCTATCAATTTGATTACCCAAGTATCAAGTATTGTATGCTAGATAGGGTAATACCTTGGAAAGTTCATAATTGCATGTATAATAGAGAAAACATAGATCCAAGGTATTTAGGGTTGCATGTACACTTAGGAGTGTTAGAATGCGTAAAACCCATCAGTTTGGAACTTGGTTGAAAATGTACCAGGTCGTAAGACAGTCGGGTGCAAATGGATCTTCAGGAAGAAGACCGACATGGATGGTAATGTACACACTTATAAGGCGCGACTGGTTGCAAAGGGCTTTTCTCAAACTCCGGGAGTGGATTATGATTAGACCTTTTCACCAGTAGCAAAGATTAAGTCTATTAGGGTTATGCTAGCCATTGCTGCATTTCATGACTATGAAATATGGAAAATGGATGTCAAAACCGCTTTCCTTAATGGAAAGCTGGCTGAGGATGTTTACATGAGTCAGCTAGAGGGTTTTGTCAGCACAGAGTACCGTAATAGAGTGTGTAAGCTTGAGAAATCCATCTATGGATTGAAACTAGCACCTCGTAGATGGAATCTTTGTTTCGATGAAAAAGTCAAAGAGTTTGGCTTTTCGAGGAGTGAAGATGAGTCATGTGTATATGTCAAGGCTAGTGGGAGTATAGTTAGCTTTTTGGTATTGTATGTGGATGACATACTACTTATAGGAAATGACATCCCAACTCTGCAGGAAGTGAAGTCCTGGCTTGGGAAGTGTTTCGCTATGAAGGACCTTGGTGAAGCTGCCTATATCCTAGGGATAAGGATTTTGAGAGACAGGAGTAAAAGACTAATTGGACTTAGTCAGAGCACCTATGTGGATAAAGTGTTGAAAACGTTCAACATGCAAAACTCCAAGAAAGGTGAGTTACCAATCCAGAGTAACGCCAGACTGAGTAAGACTCAGAGCCCGAGTACAGAGGCTGAGATAGCAGAGATGAGTCGAGTTCCATATGATTCTGTTGTAGGCTCGATCATGTATGCTATGACTTGTACCCGTCCTGATGTGGCCTTTGCATTGAGCATGGTCAGCAGATATCAGGGGAATCCTGGCAAGGATCACTGGACTGCGGTAAAGAACATTCTCAAGTACCTACGGAGGACTAAGGACTGGGTCCTTACCCTCGGTGGGAGTGATGACTTGAGAGTAGTAGGGTATAGTGATGCTAGCTTTCAGACTGATAGGGATAATTTCCGCTCTCAGTCAGGCTGGGTCTTTACCTTAAACGGAGGAGCAATTTCTTGGAAAAGTTCCAAGCAGGAGACAGTGGCTGATTCAACTTTCGAATCAGAGTATATAGCGGCAAGCGAGGCAGCAAAGGAGGCTATATGGCTAAAGAACTTCATTGGAGACCTTGGAGTTGTACCAGCTATAAAGGAGCCTATGGAGATTTTCTGTGACAGTAATAGTGCAATTTCCTTAGCCAAGGAACCAAGAGATCATGGCAGATCCAGGCACATCGACAGAAAATACCATTTCATCAGAAATCGAATAGAAGAAGGACTCCTCGTGGCAAAGAGGGTATCATCGGATGAGAACCCAGCAGATCCCCTCATGAAGGGACTAAGTAGGGTTAAGCATCTCCAGCATGCAAGGCGCATAGGGCTGAAGGATGATATTAGTTTCAGTACTTAGATAGCTTTGAAATTTGTAAAGTGTAATTGACATTTGATGATGAATAAAAGTTGTTGTTTATTTATGAGTAAAGTGTTGCTATCTTTTGTCAATCGTTTACTATCACATCATTTTGCATGTTTTGACTTCCAGAATAATTATGTTATGATATTTCATATTATTCAAATCTCCACAGTCGGTCATATGTTGGAAGTAGATATGAATCAAGATTGTCATGAAGTTGGTTGTAGATGTCTAAGATGTTGGACATAGCAAAGAGTTGCTACAACACTCATGAGTGCTCATAAGTTATGAGTATTGGATTCAACCCACGCTCACTTGTATCACTTCATGGAATTTATCTCGAGTGATCGTGAGACAGTAATATCATATAAATCTTCAAACCTAGAGATATGAGTTGTTGCCTATGAGTTGGTTATACATTGATTGTACGAAAATGCATTGGTAACTCGATGTTATAAAACGTGCCTTTGTGTATAATTCAACAAGTAGTAGAACAAGCATATGAATCGAAGTTTATCTGTTCCTTCTTGGATTAGAAGCAATATCTGGGCCCCATGATGATTTTGTGTTGACCCATGTACTGGGCCCAGTCAAATCTAAATAGATGTGTTCAATTAAGTTCTATGTCAAACAAATCGGAAATCGGGAAACAAACTGCTGGACAATAAGTAAGACATTGTTCCATGTATTTGTTCGGCTGATATCTAGAACAGAGGATTATATGATCCCTTATCTAAAATGGCGATTCATAGTTCAACAGAGTTTTAAGAGCTACGATTGTCGGTCGGTTCCTGAAGTCATAATTGCAACTATAGTTATTAGACTTATCCAAGTGAGAGACTGTTGGATAAGGTGTCTAAGTCCATAACTATATTTGAGATGTGCTTGACCCAACCCGGCATGGTCCATTTGGGTTGCACTTCACCCGAACAATTTATATGGATAATCTTTTGAGAATAGTATAAGTTATGATTTATTAATATATTATAAGTTCTAATATATTAATATGAAATCATATTATTTAATTAGTATTGATCTAAAATTAATTTAGAATTAATTTGGTGATCAAAAGTGTGACCAATTAAATATGGACTCTTGTATTTATATAGTGTGGGCTAATGCTTATTTAAAATGGGCTAGGCTTACATGGTAAGTCCATGGATATTCTATGGAGCTTTAACCCATGGATCTCATGAAAATGAAAGGTCATGGGTATTAGGGTTTACATGGATGTAACCCTAATCCATCACACTATATAAAGGAGTCCTTGGCACTTGAAATGACACTAGTTTTTGTGTGAGAACTAAGGGTGGCTGATTTCTAGAAGTGTTCTACTATTCTCTCAAGTTTCCAAGGTTTGTGGTGATTTGTGACTTCCATTTGAGGCATCCACATTATTGGTGCTAGGCTCTCAAACTCCAAGCAATCAACCACTACTAAAAGGTATGTAACTCTACTAGCTTATTATGTTTCAAAGTTCCCCATGCCATGCTAGTTAGGTTATGAACCTTGGAAAAGCAAATTTGCATGTATCTTAGTAAAACATAGATCCAAGGTTTCTAGGGTTGCACGTACACCATAGGAGTGTTAGAATGCTCAAAACCCATCAAAATCTAGATGAGTGGTGAGGGGTCTACTAAGAGAGTAGTCTGATATTCGAGAGAGATAGAGTACTTGGGAATTAGAATCCTAGGAGGAGGACTTGGGGTGACTACAGGCCGGGTGTGGAAGGTAGGATTGGGCCCGTACTACTGAAAGCACCAGATCTGTATGCAACCCAAGTAAGAATCCTTAGGAAACTAAGGAACAAGTAGGGATGAGTGATCGAGTATGAGTATGCTCGAGCGAGTCTCTGATGATTTTTGTGTTGTGTTTCAGAGAGACATCATGGTGAGTACACGCCACAACCCTGGAGGCAGTGGGACCAGTGATGATGAGATTCGGAGGATGATTCACGAGGAGGTGGCTGCAGCTATCCGAGCAGAGATTCCTGAGATGTTTGGGTCTATTAATACCACCCTGATTGAGACGTTTGACGAGCGATACGCTACTGTCACTGAGGTTGTTGCTGTTGCCGCCACTGCAGCGCTGCTAGGCCACATGGAGGTGACTCGTTGTTGTTCCAGGAGTTCAGCAACACAAAGCCACCAGAGTTTGATGGAACACAGGATCCGATTGTTGTGATGATATGGATCTCTGATATCGATGGGTGTTTTTACACATGTTCATATCCAGATCACTTGAGAGTTCGGTTTACGCTGAACCAGCTTCGTTTGGGAGCGAAGGACTGGTGGAAGTTTGTGACAGCCAGCTTTACCTCTGCAGATCATGCTGCAGTGACATGGGAGAGGTTTGTTCTGATGTTCCGAGACGAGTATGTTCCCCCGATGGAGAGGGAACAATTGGCACAGGATTTTCTGGCTCTCAAGTAGAAGACAGAGTCAGTGACTGAGATTTCGAGGATGTTTCACGAGAGGGCGATGTTTTGCCCTAAGCACGTCTCCACTGAGCAGGCACGTGTGAGCCAATATTTGAGTATACTGAAGAGGGATATACGAGAGTTCGTAGAGAATTTGTCATACATGACATTGGACGAGCTTCAGGCCAATGCAAGGAGGAGGGAGATTGAGCTTGAGATGCAGACCAGGGAGGAGGAGGAGTCCCGGGGTAGGGACCGGAGACCAGTGCAGTCGCAGTCGGCGACGAAGCGGGCTAAGCCCGCTGATACCAGAGCTGGGCGACAGAAGGGCCGCACTTGTGGCAAGTGCGGAAAGAGTCACGAGGGGTCGTGTCGTGCGGGGATTTGCTACAAATATGGCAAAGAGGGGCACATGGCGAAGGATTGCCCCAAGGGGTTTTCGGTTTGCTTCCATTGCAACCAGACCGGCCATCGGAAGGCCGAGTGCCCTCAGCTCGTGCAGGGATCAGCACAGGGATCTGCGCCTGCTGCTTTGCGTGCTACTGAGAGTCTGCCAGCAAAGGACGAGACACCGAGGGTTCGTGGGAGAGCCTTTCAGCTGACAGTGGAGGAGGTTGTTGGATTAATGTCTAAGTCCATAACTATAATTGGTAAGACTTGACCCGACCCGACATGATCCATTTGGGTTGCATGGCATCATGCATTTGGATAGACTATAATGAGAGAAATAACACTTAAGGTTGGTTAATATATTATAAGTTCTAATATATATTAATAAGGTTATTTAATTAGTATTGATCAAGAATTAATTTGGAATTAATTAAGTGATCAAAAGGAGACTAATTAAATATATGGGTTGATTGTGTAAATCATTCATTCTTATATATGTGGGCTTGTGATCCAAGATTCCTTATGTTGGACTAAGTCCATGGGGTGACCCATGGATACTCCATGGAGGTTAAAATCCATGGAGCATAAGGAATGGGTAAAGTTATGAGTTACATGGTGTAACCCTAATAGCCACCATATAAAAGAATCCCATGGCTCAAGAAATCGGGCACTAATGTGTGAGTGTGAGGGCTAGACGATTTCAAGGAGTGTTCAAGTTTCTCTCAAGTTATTCCAAGTGTATTTGGTGTTGTGTGAACCATTTGAGGTACCACACTTGGGGCACTAGGCACTCAAGCTTCATGAAGACATTCTACGTCAAAGAGGTATGTATTCTATCTTGTTATATTTATTATTTTGTATGCTAGATTAGGATAATACCTTGGATGTTCATAATTGTATGTATAATAGAGAAAACATAGATCCAAGGTATTTAGGGTTGCATGTACACTTAGGAGTGTTAGAATGCTCATAACCCAACAATGGTGTCAGAGCCTAGGCTTGTTTTCTTGTTATACTTGCAAAAGTAGCTGAAAAATCGAGTTGGATGCATATATTCGATTGTTTTGGCTGGAATTGGACTAGGAACATTACCCTAAGATGTTTTTGTAAACTTGTTTTTGATGTGGTAATGTTCATGCTAATCCAATTTCTAAGATAATTGTCATAATTTCAAGATTTGTATTAGTTTGTATGTTCATGCTAATTTCTTGAAGATTGATGATTTGAATTATCTTGTTCTTATGAGGTTCTTAGATTAATAGAAAAGTTGTGTGAAATAGTTGTTTTCAATCCAATTTAATCTAAGAGTTGATTCCAAAGTGTGTTTTTGTAACTTGTCCTCAAGTTATATGAAAAGTCACATTTAAGAATCATAAAACTCATAAAAGTTGGCAAAGGTTACAAAATGAAGAGTCTAGTTCTAATTAAATGGTTTTATGACTCCATAACTTGTCCTCAAGTTATGGAGGTTCAAGAGTCTCTTCATTAAATTAAAAAAAAAAAGTGTAACCTTAATTAGTTCCATAAGTTACAATAAAAAAAAGTTATTTTTTTTATTAATTAGTTTAAAGTCTTCCATAACTTGTCCTCAAGTTATGGAACTTGAAGAGTTTTTTTTTTTTAAAACTACTTTAAACTCATAAGTTATGGAATTAATTAGTTTTGAATAGTTTCAAAACTTGCCCTCAAGTTTTGGAATTTGAAAAGTTTTCACTTATGAATACTTTAATTCCAAGTTAGCCTTAGAATTTTAAAAGTTAAAATTCAACCCTTATACTTTATAATATTATAAGTTAATAATATTTATATATATATGTATAAGAGTAAAGTCAGTCTTACCGTTAGTAGGCCTCATTCACGAAGCTGGTCTATAAGGGGGGTATAAGGTTACTGCCTATAAAATGGCAGTTTAATGGGTGTCCACTCTCACCCACCGCTTCCTTGACTGGTGGAGGGTCGTTAGCCGAATGGGTAGGACAAGGACTATAATTCTCCTTTCATTAAAAGTATTAATGATAAATACTAAGTAACTAAACTCTTATTAATACCCAATCTTAGTTACTTAGGAAAATGTGAATTTGGTGCTAACCCATAAAATTACACTTTGCACTTTGCTTAAGTCGTTAGTGGAGCGTGTGTGGTTAACCGGCACACTAACCTGGACTTAACAAGGTAGGCAAAGGGTAACTTAATATTTATCATAGTATCGGTGGAGCGTGTGTGGTTAACCGGCACACTGATTAAGGGGTAAATATTAAGGGTACCAAGTATATTTGCATGGTTATTCACACCTTCTTTTGTGATCCTCGGCATCCCAGTCACAAAACCTGAAGGGCACACTCGAGATTGAAACATGCCTTTGAACAGTTCAATGAATCTCAAAGATCTAGGACTTTCAAATCCAATTAAAACCTAATAAATTATTTCGTTTTTCATGGTGGAAATTGGTGAATCGTCATTCACCTACCTTCAAATATTTTATAGCTTGGATTGCGGCATCCCTCTTCTAAGTTATAAAATAGTTTGTTGGGTCCTAGCCTTAATATTTCATATTGGGTGTCATATTAAGGACTTTAAATCAACTATCTTGAATATCTCCCAAAAAGATGTCTGGTCTAGACATTTATGATCTTCCCAAATCTCTTGAAACAAGCTTTCCTAAATGAAGATGATGTCCCATGGATATCATACTTCTTTCACCTCCTCCAATTATTCTCCCTAACCCACAAGTTCCTAAAAAGTTTAAGGTCACTCAAGCCCTATTGGCAAGGCAAGGTCTAGGTGTGATCACATCTTGGAGATGTAGTCACATATTGACAAGCCGGGAGAGTTGGGTGTCAAAGTCTGAGAAAGTTGGTGGCTCAACTACTTTCTAAGTCACATAGTGAGTTCTTTTGGGAATCCTATGAAACATACTAAGACAAGACCCTTAATGATCTTATCTATTTGCTAAGATCAACTTCCTAAAACGCTATGGACATTGACAATGATGACATTGGATATCCAGTAAAGCTCTCTCTTCCCAATGGAAAGGGATCGGCCATAGTCAACTCGGTTGACCCAATGGTAAAGAGAGAGGCGAAGTCTGAGATAGTCTCATTATCAAGGGTCCATAGGTAACTATTGCCAAAGGAAGGGGCATTGGTTACGAAGCTGCCAAATTTACCTAAGGATGTTAAAGTCAATAAGTTTGGCTCTACTTCAGGTAAAGTCCATTGTCTAACTCTATTAAGTACATGCTGATTCTGATCGCGAAGATGGATTTCAATCGCATGGTTCGGTGATCAGAATTTTAGGCTATTACTTAAGAGTTATGATATTTATATTGCTTAGGAATAGATAACAACAAGGTTTTCATATGGATTGTAAGGATAAGTTTTTTCGCAAAGTTTTAAAATAAAAGAAAAAGGTTTTGATTTTATTTATTTTAAGTATCCTTACAATGGCATTTGTGAAAAGTTGTTGCTTATAAGATCCCATTGATAGCAATATTGGAAAAATGGATTTGATTCTTTCGGTTGTGGTAGTGTCTAATATTACCAAATAAGGAAAGATTCTCATCACCCAAGGTTCAATTGGACCGAAACTTGGAATCATGCAAGTTGTATAGTATGATGAATGAGAACTTTCAGCTTGGAAAATTAAGACTAATTCCTTATGTGAATAAGGAAAGGACTAAGGGATCGAGTACACATTCTTGTGCACTGGTCAAGTCCACCACAAAAGATCAAGAAGACTATTCGTCATGATTTACTTAAGTTCAGTAAATATGGTTATACTTATAAGTTTAAGTATAAGTCTGTAGCATTGGAGAAGTTTCAATGTGAGACAGAACGAATAAGAAGAATCAAAGTATGGCAGAAAGATAAAAGTTTCTCAAATCTGAAAAGATGGGAGAGTACTTTAGTATCATGTTTATGATCATCTTAATGATTAAGATACCATATCACAATTGGTCCTCTAAAGTCATCTTAGTGCATTCTTATGACTAAGAAGAGGAGTCATGAATTGTTGAAATGGTTAAATCAAAAAGATGAGTCATACTTCGTTCCAAAACAATTCTTAGAGTCATACTCCAAGATTGTAACTTGAGTGACATATCTTAAAGAGGGTTTGTTAACACTAGTCAAATGTAAGAGTAAACGGTTATCTACTCTTGTACATTTGAAATTGGTAAGTTGTGATGTTTTGGATAAAACAGAGACCAACTTAGGCCAATTGTGTAAAGTGTTAGTCTTGATAAAGAATCCGTACTATCTCTTGAATATTTGACCAAGGGAGTCTTATATGTCAAGAGGACAGTGGGAGTCTTAAAGCTCTTGAAAGTTTCAAGACTTAATCAAGAATAAAACCTAAAGTCCTTCACTAGCACACGACTTGAGGTTTATAACCTATCGTGTTGACATATTATGTGCCCATTCCAGTTGAAGTTGGCTTTGCATAGGAGTTCTGAAAGTTCTCAATTGGTTGCATAACAACTTGGAAGCAATGGCAGGCCCTGTACTGCCAGGTGGCAAGAAGTTAAGATTGCATAAGTTCAGTCCATATGAGTTTGGATTTGTCATTATCCTTGTCTTGTGACTATGGTTTTGACGATTCACATGGATAAGAACACATACACCATAAAATCTAAGGGTCATAAGGTTTCTCTCCGATTCATGAAAATGATGGTGAGGAAACACTTTCACTAAGTAGATTTTAGCTAGATAGCAATTGTGATATTTGCATTCTCAAAGTCGTTAGTGGAGCGTGTGTGGTTTACCGGCACACTAACATGGACTTGTGAGAAGTGGCAAAGGTCTAAACAATTGAGACTATGATTACGGCATCCCTTTTCATAGTTCTAAAATTGTTTAGACACACATGTGAGCTATCTAAGAGAGGTGTATGATTTTGATAAAGTTTTATCAAAACAATCTAGTATCAGAAATCTGAACTTTGGTAAGAAAGTCAGCTGATTTCTGAGTACATGTCAAAGCTAGTGGGAGCATAAGTGTTATGCTAATAATCATCATGTTAGTGGGAGCATGATAATTATGACAAAGGTTGCAAGTTAGCAATGTTAATTATAGAAAACAAAAGTTTCAATTCGTGAGGTTGCAGGGGTTGAAAAAGTTGTTTTGCTATAATTAAGGGAGAGGAAATTATACTTCATTTCAATTCTAAAAGCTTAGATTGAGATTTTAATCGTATTTAATCAAGGATATATATATGAATTTCATGTTGGAATGGCTCAACATAAGGAAATTCTATATATGGGTCCATTATTTGCGTTCTAAAATTCGATTATGATTACGGCATCCCTTTTCATAATCTGAATTTTGAGAACTTGGCAAATTGAAATGGAAATATTATAGCAAAAGACTGGTTTAGTCTTTATGTGAGACATCATGAATTGTGTCCCATATGCTTCGGATATAGGATCGATTATATGTGCTATATTCATCCCTTCTAAAATTTTCCAAATGCCCGGGGCATTATGAAGGGAAAAGGTCTAGAATTGGATATGACTAAAATGATTAAGCAATTGTCGAGGACAATCTAAGGTTTACCAAAGATTGGTTGCTCAAGGATAGTTGGAAGTATAATGTTAATTCTGGAAGGACCATATAGACATAATCTGTAAGGAGGCAACTCTTGTTCAGAAGTGATAGTCAAAATGGAATATGGAAATGTTTCAAAGTTAGAAATTATTCAATTTGTGTAAGATTAGGAAACTTAATGAAAGAAGGATGTTTCCAAGGAGCTGATCTCCTTTGGAATGCTCTGTAATGATTTTTGTCAAGTCTTTCTAGCTTTGTGCATAATCATTAAGAGGATCAATGCATATAAGTTTAGAATCTAACAGATTTCAGTAAATGGCATGAATTTGGAATTCTTGCATTTGCAGTAAGGATTTGGGACTGTGAAAAGAGGATCATTGGAGTGATGTTCAATTGATCTATTTTACAAAGTAAAGATCATAGACAAACATAGTATGCATACTTGGTGTATGGCATGACTAGTGTTTAGAAAACATAGTGTACATGCTTGGAGCAAGGGACAACTATTGTTTTAAATTCAAGTATAAAGTTGATAAAACCGAAACAATGAATAATAAGTAATCAGTATGGTGATAAATAAAAGTGTTTATTTATATTCATAGGGTTTGATACCATATTTGATTCATTTATTCTTGTGTTTCACTTTGCATGTTTTGACTTCCAGAATAACTAAGTCGCTCTTCCTGAATGATTAAGTTATTCAAACCATCCACAGTCGGTCATATGTTGGAAGTAGATATGAATCAAGACTGTCATGGGTTGGTTTGTAGAGGTCCAAGTTGGTGGACAAAGTGGTGCTACAACACTCATGAGTGCTCATAAGTTCTGAGTATTGGATTCAACCCGCGCTCATTTAAATCACTTCATGGATTTTATCACGAGTGATCATGAGACGATAATATCTTATATTCTTCAAACCTAGAGATATGAGTTGTTACTATGAGTTGGTTATACATTGATTGCACGAAAACGCATTGGTAACTCGATGTTATAAAACGTGCCTTTGTGTATGATTCAACAAGTAGTAGAACAAGCCATATGAGTCGAAGTTTATCCATTCCTTTTACCTTCGGGATAAAAGCGATATTTGTGGGCCCCTCGATGATTTAAAGATGATACATGTGAGTGGTTGGCCAAGCCATGACTGATTTGATTTGTTCAATCAGTCAGTCATCATGAATCGGAAATCGGGAAACAACAAATGGACAGAGAGAATGATTGATAATCCATGTCTCAGTCCATATGATATCTAGAATGGAGGAATATATGATCCCTTATCTAATGGACAAGTCATTGACAAATGTCAGAGTTCATCGACAAGGTCAGAGTTTGACAGAAGCTTTTGAGAGCTACGATTGCTGATCGGTTCCTGAAGACATACGCAATAATAGTTTTAGACTTATCCAAGTGGGAGACTGTTGGATTAATGTCTAAGTCCATAACTATAATTGGTAAGACTTGACCCGACCCAGCATGGTCCATTTGGGTTGCATGGCATCATGCATTTGGATAGACTATAATGAGAGAAATAACACTTAAGGTTGGTTAATATATTATAAGTTCTAATATATATATTAATAAGGTTATTTAATTAGTATTGATCAAGAATTAATTTGGAATTAATTAAGTGATCAAAAGGAGACTAATTAAATAGATGGGTTGATTGTGTAAATCATTCATTCTTATATATGTGGGCTTGTGATCCAAGATTCCTTATGTTGGACTAAGTCCATGGGGTGACCCATGGATACTCCATGGAGGTTAAAATCCATGGAGGTTAAAATCCATGGAGCATAAGGAATGGGTAAAGTTATGAGTTACATGGTGTACCCCTAATAGCCACCATATAAAAGAATCCCATGGCTCAAGAAATCGGGCACTAATGTGTGAGTGTGAGGGCTAGACGATTTCAAGGAGTGTTCAAGTTTCTCTCAAGTTATTCCAAGTGTATTTGGTGTTGTGTGAACCATTTGAGGTGTCACACTTGGGGCACTAGGCACTCAAGCTTCATGAAGACATTCTACATCAAAGAGGTATGTATTCTATCTTGTTATATTTATTATTTTGTATGCTAGATTAGGATAATACCTTGGATGTTCATAATTGTATGTATAATAGAGAAAACATAGATCCAAGGTATTTAGGGTTGCATGTACACTTAGGAGTGTTAGAATGCTCATAACCCAACAGAGGTCCGCGCAGCACCTGGCGTCGTGGCCGGTATGTATTCTTATTTTTATTCTTTTGAGATATATTGTGCTTATATTGTGTTGTGTATAGGTACTTTTCTTGTGATTTTTGTACCTGCTTTGGTGTTATTTGACTCGGGTGCGAGTCTATCTTTCGTGTCCGTAGCTTTTAGTCGTCACATCGGTATCCGTCGTGAGGCGTTGAGTCGACCTCTGAGGGTTTCTATAGCCGATGAGCATGCGATTTTTGCCACTGACGTGATCCGTGAATGTATACAAGATATTTTTGGTGTTAAGTTTCTGATAGACCTGGTACCGATCGCTATGGGTGATGTCTGTGTCATAGTGGGCATGGAATGGTTGAGTCGATTTGGAGCTGTGATAGACTGCGAGAGGCAGTTAGTGACTATACGAGACCCTAGTGGGGGAGTACTTACGGTGTACGGCAAGGGTACTAGATCTGGGTCAGCTTTCTGCTCTGCTGCCAGAGCGAGACAGAGTTTACAGCAGGTATGTATGGGTTTTCTGGCGTACGTGATGGATACGCGGGTTGCTACAGAGAGACCGAGTTCGATATCCGAGGTTCCGATAGTGTGCGAATTTCCAGATGTTTTCCCCGAGGAGTTGACGGGTGTGCCTCCCGAGAGGCAAGTGGAGTTCCGGATTGATTTGATTTCGGGTGCGGCGCCTATTGCCAAGGCACCCTATCGCCTTGCGCCTTCAGAGATGCAAGAGTTATCCTCACAGCTCCAGGAGCTGTTGGGGAAAGGGTTTATCAGACCGAGTAGCTCACCGTGGGGAGCTCCGATCCTTTTTGTCAAGAAAAAGGATGGTTCACACCGGATGTGCATTGATTACCGGGAGTTGAACAAGTTGACGGTCAAAAACCGTTATCCACTTCCGAGGATCGACGATTTGTTAGATCAGTTGCAGGGGGCATCTTGGTTCTCCAAGATTGATTTGAGATTCGGATATCATCAGATGAGAGTCTGCGAGGAGGATATTCCGAAGACGACTTTTAGGACTCGTTATGGGCACTACGAGTTTGTGGTGATGCCTTTCGGGCTCACCAACGTACCGGCGGCATTCATGGACCTCATAAACCGGGTGTGCAGGCCCATGTTGGATCGATCAGTGATCGTGTTCATCGACGATATTCTTGTGTACTCGAGGTCCAGGGAGCAGCACGAGGAGCATCTTAGAGAGGTTCTGGGAGTTTTGAGGTCGGAGAGGCTATATGCCAAATTCTCCAAGTGTGATTTCTGGTTATGAGAGGTCCAGTTTCTAGGACATCTTGTTAATCAGAATGGGATATTGGTCGACCCGGCCAAGATTGAGGCAGTTATGAGTTGGGAGGTGCCGAGATCTCCGACCGAGATCAGGAGTTTTCTGGGTTTGGCCGGCTACTATCGGAGGTTCATCAGAGATTTCTCCAAGATTGTCGTTCCTCTCACCAGGTTGACCCGGAAGGGTGTTACCTTTACTTGGGGTCCCGAGCAGCAGGCCTCATTTGAGACCCTTCGCCAGAGATTGTGCGAAGCCCCAATGTTAGCCCTTCCCGAGGGAGTGGAGGACTTTGTGGTTTATTGTGATGCTTCTATAGTTGGGATGGGCGCGGTGTTGATGCAGATGGGGCACATGATAGCATATGCATCGAGGCAGCTGACGCCTCATGAGACGAGGTATCCCACCCACGACCTGGAGTTGGGGGCGGTGGTGTTCGTCCTCAAGATTTGGCGCCAGTATCTTTATGGTGTCCGGTGTACCATATACACGGACCATAAGAGTCTGAAGTACTTGATGGATCAGCCCAACCTGAACATGAGGCAGAGGAGATGGTTGGATGTAGTGAAGGACTACGACTGCGAGATCTTATATCACCCAGAAAAGGCTAATGTGTTAGCCGACGCCTTGAGTCGCAGAGCCGAGAGCGCTCTGATCCGGGATGTGTGTATGAGGATGATGGTGATGACTCCAATCTTCGATACCATCCGAGAGGCTCAGGTGGAGGTGGTGAGACCGAAGAACCGCAAGAGAGAGCGTGTGATTAGGCAGGTTTCTGAGTTTGTGACGGACATTCGTGGGCTTATGACAGTGGGCTAAGACGATGAGGGGGTTCCTATGGCACCCGGAGTAAGACCTTGGAGGGTTTCCATGGCTTCCCTATATGTTTATGTGCATGGCTTGTGTTGTTTTTATGATTTATGTGATTATGTGTATAAGACCTTGGAAGGTTTCCATGGCATCCTTATATGTGTATATGCATGGTTATGCGATTGATACAGTTTATGTGATTATGTGGGGTATGCTCTGGGGAACTCATTAAGCTTCGTGCTTACAGTTTTGTTTATGGTTTCAGGTATCATTGGTTTCGAAAGGAAGGGTCCGGCTTGATCGCAGCGCATACACCCATGTTTTCCGCATTATGTGATTTTGGGATGTAACTCTGATGACTGTTTTAATAAAGCAATGTTTTTGGAATGCTTGGATTTAAAAGAAAACTGTGTTTTTACTATAATAAAAATGAAAATTTTACCCCTAATTTTTGGGTCGTTACATATAAATATATATACCCTAGAAGGTATATAACCTTAGGTTCCTAAACCCACGATACTATACCGTTTTTGTATCACATATGCATTCTAATCGTCTAAAGTTATTAAAATTCAGCTTCTAACTTGATTTACTTTCAACATTTTTAGAAATTTCACCATTATCTTCTTCTTACATCACATCTTTTTGTCGAATACCTATCGAGTTATACATTTGATAGTTTCAAATGAAATTTATGTAAAAGGAAGATAATTGTGAAATGTCTAAAATGTATTGTAGTAAATAAAGTTAGGATTTAAATTATAAGAACTTTAGATGATTATAATGTATATATGATACAAAAATTACATAGTATAGTAGGTTTAGGTACCTACGGTTATATACCTTCTAGGGTAAATTCTCTTTTCATATATATATATATATATATATATATATATATATATATATATATATATATATATATATATATATATATATATATATATATATATATATAAAATGTTCAGACATGACCATGTTTGTTTAGTTATGAAGATAAGTTAATTTCATTTGGTTATGTTTCTAGATCGTATAATTTGGTTGTATTGAACATGCACACGTACAGATGTGTTTATATATATATATATATATATATATATATATATATATATATATATATATATATATATATATATATATATATATACTAGGTTATAACCCGTGAAAACCACGGATAAGAAACAAAAATAATATTTATAATTAAAAATGGCAATAAAAAATCAATGATTTATAAATTTTCATTTAATTAATAAGATATATATTTTGTTTAAAATATTATTTAAAACATTAAAACAACAAAATTAAATTTTAACAAACCGTTAAGAAAAAAAATTGTTCATTTTAGTCAAATTACATAAATAATATTTGTTGTACATTAGAATTTTTTTCGTAATTGATCTAAAGGTAAATGATTCATTTAAAAAATATTAACATGTAAAAAAATGTTGCATTTGAAAAAGAAGCCTCTTTTAATGCTTGATATATATAGAAAATGTAATTTTGTAATGAAAATAAACATAATAACGAATGTAACAGCAAGAAGATTGAAGATAGAATGCAATAATAAACCAATATAAAAGAAATGTTCTAAAATATAACAACCAAAATGGATGTGTTGGATAATATATCAAAAAAAATAAAGGGTTCTTCTTTGACCTCAAAAGTCAAAGTCAAAATCTTTTTTTTTTTTTAAGTATGTTGTTAGGTTAAAGCTGGCCATTTCAAATGAAAAAACTAACAAACACAAATAGAAAACCTTAAAAATCAAATAGGGTGTCTAAATGGAAAATTGGGGTGTCTTTTTTAGCCAACGCCAAAGATAATTACTTTAAAGTTGTTTAAATTATAAAACTTAAACAGATCAAGACCTGCTAAGTTTTTTCCACTAAGATATTCAAAAAACACATCGTCAAATAATAAACATATTAGTCTAATATGAACTACTCGTATAAATAGTGTTGAAACTGTTGCAAATCCCGCCCCATTTTCTCCTGCAACTAAGTTTAACCCTTTAGAAATCAATAAAATGATATATTTAATCACAAATAAATGATAAAAATAGACTGCAACCATTACCCACAAAAAACTCAAAAATCTAAAGCTTGGCATCCAATTTTTGTTGCATAAGAATCACAAAATTGTTAGCACATACACAAAAAAAAAGTCATCATGAAATACCTTGCATGATATGGGGAGCCCACTGGGAATCAGAGTCTTTGTAACCCAATTTTGCATGTAAAAACCTTTAGGTAAACCACAACCAGGAGAATATGGAATAACTTAATTTTGTGTATCAAGAATGACGACATCTCAAATTGAAAAAGAAAACAATGATTAATTAGTCAATGAGAATAGACCGTGATGTGGGTGCGGCCGTGCAGGTATTTGTTCGTGGTGGCTTTGGTGGACACAATGATGAGTTAGCAGCTATTCAATCGCTGATTATGAAGATAAAAACAATATAATCGAGAAAAAAAGTGTACCGACTGAAATAGAAACTAACCTTCAATTGTAGATAGAAATTAGGGTTTAACAACTCCAATTGTAGGAAAAACCTTTGGGTCGATGAACAATTACAAAAACAAAAAAATTAGGTTAAAATAATGGGTATGGAATGGTACGATATAAATAGCGAGATTGAGAATCCTGGTGATTTGGGATATGATTCGATGAGATTACCTTCTTCATTCATGCAGATATATTGATAATCGACACAAAAACCTTGGAAATTTTAAAGTTAAAATCTTGGAATGAAGTCGGAAAGTATTATTTATTTTTTTCCATATTTATGCGACGCTGAAATTGAGAGCAAATATGTAGATGATTTCACATAATCGCGGCTTAATTTTGTGGGATGCGGTTGCTATTTTCCAGCATTATTAGAATGAAAATATGGGGAGATAAGTTTGAATGAAAAATTCTATAACAAATTCAAATAAAGGTCGAGGGTAAATTTGGAAAATCACATTTAAAAATTTAGGGGATGAGAAGACGCCATGTGGACAAATAAAAGAGTGTTTTATTATAATAGAGGATATATATATATATATATATATATATATATATATATATATATATATATATATATATATATATATATATATATATATAGAAAAGTTCAATAGAGAACCATTATTAATCAAGGAACCAATCTAAAACGTCGGAATTTAAAGGAAGGGTTGTAAAATTTTATAATGGACGCACATGTACCGGATTATAACAAAACTCACTTCCTTTTTTTTATTTAAATTTTTTTTTAGGCCAAGTTTTTTATCGAAAAAAAAAACCCGAATATACCGTTGTTCACGATTTTTCGTCCTCTTTCCATAGAGATCCATGATGATATATAAAAAACGAACTTTTTTTTTTGAAAAAAACTCATTTAATTTTCTTAGTTTTTTCAATATTTAAGTTTATTTTTATCGAAAAAAAAACTAATTATACCAAAAAATATTAACTTTTTGTACTCTATTAATAAACATCAACACCGATTTAAAAAAAAAAAAAAAAAAAAAACCTCGAACTGTTTAGATTCACACTGTGAATCTAAACTGTAAATATTTCAATTTTTAACATTCACAATATGAAAAATCTCGAACAGTTCAGATTCACATTGTGAATTCGAATTACTATTATGCACACTGTGAATCTGAGAAGGTTCACAAAAAAAAAAACCTCGATCAGTGTAGATTCACACTGTGAATCTAAACTGTAAATATTTAAAATTTTAACATTCACAATGTGAAAAAGCTCCGATCAGCTCAGATTCACACTGTGAATCTGACTTATTATTATGCACACTGTGAATCTGAGGAGGTTCACAATGTGAATCTGAACATGTTTACAATATGAATCTGAATAGGTTCACAATGTGAATCTGAACTGAAATATCGTTTTTTTTAACATGAATATGAATCTATGTTTAAAAAGTACAAAAAATATGAATTTTGATATATTTATTAATTTTTTTCTATAAAAAATAGACCTTAACTTTTTTCATCAAAGAAAATGAAGTGAGTTTTTTTCGAAAAAAAAAGTCATTTTTTATATTTCATCATAGATCTCTATTGAAAGATGACGAAAAATCGTGAACAACGCTATATTCGGTTTTTTTTTTTTTTTGATAAAAAACATGGCCTAAAAAAAATTTTAAACGAAAAAAAGTGGTGGGTTTTTTTGTAAATGGTGGATTTTTTGGTAAAAGTGTACATCTATTTCTTTGGCAGTTGATCGTTATGATTTCCGACGCTCACGATTGGTTGCTTGGTTCTTTGGTTAATTATGGTTCTCTATTGAACCTCACCCTATATATATATATATATATATATATATATATATATATATATATATATATATATATATATATATATATATATATATAACACATTACCTAATTATACGACGTAAAAATAAGTCAATTTAATACCCAAATATGAACATGAATGTTCAATTAGAATGTCAGTCATTTTCATATGGTTCGTCGAAACATTATGATACTACCGTACAGATTTATAAAATATTTGTAAAATAAGATTATAAAATAGGAATACAATATCGTTACAAGAATGGTCCTCCATCCACAACTGATATGTTGTTATCTTGATGTTTGATGTTCTTTATCTTTGTCCGAAATAATATCATAATTTAGAGGTAGAACACTTTTTACTATATTTGTAACTGTATATAATTAGTAAACAACAAAAAATACCAACATTTTGCTGAAAGACACCTTAATATAATGATTTAAAAAAGATTGTAAAATACAAAAATAAGGAAAATTTGTAAACAAAAAGCCGAGTTGATGTCATATTATCATTGGCCTTCTACATACATATAAAATATCCTAAGGTTTCCTTAGGATGCGGTGTCGATGAGAATGTTGTAATCCAAAAATAAACATGAAAATAAAATATAATAAAAAGGTTTGTTTAAATTTTCTTTTACTTTAATCAGATAACAGGCGTATGTAATTATGCAGTTACAATAGTCATGATTGAAAGTGTAAATCAACAACAAAGCCACTAATTTGGATATTGAGAGTAGAAATATAGTTGAAATCGAAAATAACTATTTTCACAAAGTAGTTTAATGTATAAAGTTGTACCTCTAAAACATAATATAAATAAAATTACAATTCAATTCGACCAGTTTCATTTGTTGAAAACGACTAATTATATAATTGTAAAAAAATATATAGGAATACATATTTCTCAAAGAGAATGCACGAAAATTATTTTAATTTATTTTTAAATTGATGACATTTTATATTATATGTTTAATCTTAATTGACAAACGATACGGTATATTATGTTATTATGAAAATCATAACATTGTTTTCTTTTAAAAAGGAGATGTAGAAAAAAATTACTCTATAGTGATATAAAGACAACTATATTCTAATAAAAAACTATTAAATTCTTCGTATTTTATATATTTTTAATAAATGTTTAAATCAAAATGTATATAAAAATTATATGGTCTTAACGGTATGTTCCAAACTATAAAAAACTCTTTGTATCAAAAATTATAATAGAAATATGTATTAAACTGTTCATATTATAACAATATATTGATAAAAAAAAATATAATAAACAAAAAAAATCAAAATAGACCAAGATGGTGTTGTCTTCTTGTTGAGGCGGTGAAAATCTATATATTACTTTGTTTTCTATTTCCTTGGATAATACTAATTTACCAAGCCAAAAAATATTTTAGACTTTATTTTAATAAAATCCGATAAACTTAAAATAATAATAATAATAATAATAATAATAATAATAATAATAATAAAAAAGGGTGTTTGCATTGTGAGATTGTTTTGTGGTATTTTTAATTTGTAATTGTAATGATTTAGAACTAAATCCATTTGAAAAATGCAATGTATTTCATTATAAGATTTAGAATGTAAATGAAGTCTTATCTTTTTTAAGGTTTTGATTGAGTTACAGGTGGTTTTAAAAGTGTTTGCATTTAATGAAACATGTATCAAACGTTTTCTCTTATAGACATTACAATCATAAGATAAAAATAAAGAGTAATAAAAGTATTAGATTATATTTTTATTAGTTAGTTATTCATAACTTTTTTTTTAAAATAAACTACAAAATTAATTTAAATTGTTAGCAATATAAGTTATAGATGCACTTTATTAAATAAAAAAAATAAAATTCCACAAAACATTAATAACCATATTAAAAAAATATAACATGCACGAATTAAACAAAAAATAAATTGAGAGAGAGTGACAGATTTATATAATTCAAAGAAAATAGTTTTTTCATACCTAAGTATTTATAAAATATTCTTCAAACCTAGCCAATGTATTTATAAAATTTTAATTCTAAATCATTTTAAATTCATCCAAACATCAAACATCAAACCAAACAACCCAAAGTTGTTTTGAATGAACAATCTTAATTCCAAAGAAGATCATATCGCACGGACATAGTTCATTGTCAAAATCATTCTACAAAACAAATAATTACAATCTACTTTTTCATTTTCAGTTACTCTATATAACAAAAATAAAAAAATATAAGAGAAGAAAAATGAGTAACAAAAGATGAAAGATAATGTTCTTATATAGGAAAAACATTGTATTTAATCATCCAATTAATTTGATGAAGTTGAATAGTTTTGTAGTTACAAATTAATATGGTAAAAGAGAATTAAGTAGAAAATATTGAGAAGTTTGAGAGTTTAAAATCAATATAGTTGAAGACTTAAGAAATACTAAACTATATTAATTTATGTAGCAAATTATAGGAACAGATTATTGAACTATATTGATTTACGTAGACACACTATATAATTAGTCATTTGTTAAAACCACTAATTATATCGTTGACAAAAATCTATAGGAACACATATTTCTCAACATATTTAAACTAATAAAAACATAGACAAATTATAATATTTTACATAAAACAACATATTTAAACTAATAAATTATTAAACTAATAAATTAAGTATGCTATCTTAAAAGTTAAATATCTAGCTTTAAAAAATAGAATAATATAGAAATTTAATATATTAAAAACTCAAATTAATATGGTTGAAGATAAATAGTTTATCTATGACAAAAACAAATACAACTTCTATATTTTTTAGTCAATTATATGAAAATATAATCATCTAATGTCTAAACCAAATATTATTATTAAAAACTTAATTATGTGTCTCTAATATTTTGTGTTTTTAATTATATAATATTGTATGTTATTTTTTTTGTATGAACATATTAATCAAATATATAATACAAAGTTATATATTTTGAAACAATAATTTCATAACCACATTACAAACTTAAGGTTGTACAATTCTAATTTGCAACAATCACATAACTATATAATATGATTAAAACATATTACAAAATTAAGTATATTATAACAATAGTTCAAAGGTTGTGACATTAAAATGATAATATTTAATACAAAACAACATATTTAAACTAATAAAAGAAGTATGTTATCTTAAACGGTAAATAGTTAGCTATAAAAATAAAACAATAAACAAGTTTAATATATTAAAAACTCAAATTAATATGGTTGAAGATAAATGATTTATCTATGAAACAAAAAAAAATACAACTATATTTTAAACTCTTATTTACTTATATTTAACATCTTCATCATATCATTTTCATATAACAAAAGAACATACAATAGCTTTTAAAAATACTAACATGAACATAATGAAAATTGTTAACAAATGACTTAAATTATACAAATTTACATCTTCAAAAGTCGTACATACATCTTTCTCGTTCAATATAAATGCATGCGCCACAAATAGATTGTGTGTTCTCAAATCATATTTCTTTTCATATTATTCTCTAAACCCGATCAATATAGTCATCTTCCTATATGAACTATATATATCTAATAACCAATCATGTGTCATAAGTACCAATTAAATAGCATAAATTAAAAAACTATTGAGTTGTATTATCATTGAAGTAGCCTAAGTTGAAGAATTTGAGAGTTTAAAATAAATAACCTATCTTGAACCACATTCATTTGAATAGTCTCTTTATAAGAGATAGATATATAAATTATACAATATATTATTAATATATTATTAGATGCCATTATGATGTAAAGATCCCTATATGCCACCTTAACATTATGGTGATCAATCAGTCATATATGTCTAAATTAAATTGCATACTTACAAATATCATTTTAACATATAGTTTGATGAAAGGTTGTAACAATTAGCAAATAACGAGTTTTTACTTTTCATTATGTTATCTTCAAACGGGTTTTTCTAATTTCGATAAAGAGAAAGATGACAATAACAAAAGCAAAATATTGTCACTCATAGAAACCACAAATACAATAATTAAAAACCAAAGGAAATACGAAAAGAAAACAACAATACGTTAAATAATAACCAAGCATTTTTAAATTGTTAAAATCTTCTTTTAATAACTACATTACTAAACATCGATTTAAATCTAGATCTTGTTATACCCGTTTTCATAGTCGTTTCAGAGAAAAAATGTCATAAAATATTGGCTAAAAATAGACCTCAAAGCCCAAATTAATAGCCCTAATTACAAGCACGGATTGTATTTAAAACAAATGGGCCCAAAAAAAATTGCAACACACTCTTAAATTATTTGGAAATACGATTTCATTGAAAAAACTTATTCAGTTTTATTATTTAACTTAGTACTATTATTAGAAAATATTTACAATTTAGTACGTTCAACTTTATATATTATTTAATTTATTTTACTAGACTATCGTCGGAGTTAACAAGAATAATAACATATAAATAACATATAAATAACGTACTCAATTAACAAAATTTGACGAAAATCTATGTGTTGATTTTATAATAAATTTACACCACATCAACACAAATATACACATCTAGTAGTCTTTGCCTTATAGGCATGCTAGTGTTAGGACTATTTTTTGTTTTGGGATCTTCAGTATTTAAGTTTTCTTTAAGGTTTATATATATATATATATATATATATATATATATATATATATATATATATATATATATATATATATATATATATATATATATATATATATATATATATATATATATATATATATATAGAGAGAGAGAGAGAGAAAGAGAGAGAGAGAGAGAGAATCATTCTTAGTCACTCATTTATATTTGCCGCAAAACCTCTATCGTACCGGCGGAAATGACAAAGGAATACATATGTGTTTTCCAATAAAACATGTTTCCTTAAACTATGCTAATCATTACCTTAATATATACAAAAACATGGTTTTTCCGTTTTTTTAATTTTTAAGGAGTTATTTTTATCGAAAAATGATTTTAAATATCGAAATTCATAATTTTTTATTCTTTACAAATAGACATCCATATTAATATAGTTTTAAGATAAATTAAAATTTTTATCTTTTTTTATAGTTTTAACTATTGTTATTCATAAGTGATTAAAAATGCATCAGATTTTTACTACAGTACATTCATTATTTACTTATGAATAAAAAAACATTTAAATTTTTTTTTACAGTTTAAGTATCATTTATATTACTTATTCATATATGAATAACAAATTAGCTATAACAAAAATCTGATAAATGTTTTATTTATATATATAAAATATGACGACAACTATTACACGTTTTATTCATATATAAATATAATATATGACGAAAGATGATGTAAAAAATATTTTTTATGTAGGAAAACTTTATTACATGTTATATTCATATATGAACGATACTCAAACTATAAAAAAAAGTTAAGCATACATTTTATTCATAAGTGAATAACAAATGTATTGTAATAAAAATCTGATGTATTTTTATTCACTTATGAATAACGAGAGCTGAAACTCTAAAAAAAATAATTTTTTTATTTTATCTTAAAACTATATCAATATGGATGTCTATTTATAGAGAATAAAAAATTATGAATTTTGATATATTTAAAATAACTTTTCGATAAAAACAGCTTTCTAAAAATCAAAAAAACCAAAAAAAAAGTATGTTTTTTGGTATATTAAGGTAATGATTACGATAGTTTAAGGTAACATGTTTGGTTGGAAAACACATGTGTATCCGTTATCCATTTCCGCCGATACGCCTACGTATTTTGCGGTAAAATAAATGTGTAGCTGAGAATAATTTCCTATATATATATATATATATATATATATATATATATATATATATATATATATATATATATATAGAGAGAGAGAGAGAGAGAGAGTGAGAGAGAGAGAGCACTAGGTTCAAGTACTCTAACTAATTATTGTGCGGATATCGTATGCTATGAGAATTACTAAGAGAATAAGTTGTTTAGCGATGCGAATACGTTCAACCTTACAAAAATATCGTCATTTTCATGCATTCTCGCTACTTATTATTTATTTTTGTTCTCACACATCGTTTTTTCACTCATTTTCATTCTGACAGAATACGACCCAATAAACAGTCTGACAAACATTCTAACAGAAATGAGAATAATAATAATAAGTGTATAATAACCTTATAGACGATTTAATTAGTGAGAATGTGTGTTAATGACAATAGTTATGTAAGATTGAACGTATTTATATTATCAAACAACATATTTTCTTTATCATTCTCATAGCATACGATATCCGCGGAATAATTAGTTAGAATAGAATAACCTAAGCCTATATATATATATATATATATATATATATATATATATATATATATATATATATATATATATATATATATATATATATATCATGGTTGTAAAAATCGGTCTAGGCGGCCGATTAATCGGCGTCTAAACGTTTGGCGGCCTCCAACTGTCTACGAATAGGTGTTAGAGGGTTAGGCTAGGCGGCCTTAGTCAATATCGGTCAAAGCCGGCCCAACTCGAACCAAATCGGTCCAACTTGGACATAATAAGTCCAAATCGGACCTAAAGGACCCACCAGCTAAAAAAACCGGCTTGCCTAAAACATAATCGCATTTGTTTTTCTATGGAGGACTCTGATGTGCACAGAAGTACCCACTAATTTTATAATTTATAACCTAACTAACTTAACTAACTAAAATGCACCTAGGCAGTGTACCTAGTCGAATTATAGAATAATTGGGTAAGTCGGGTGTCGATCACAGGGAACAGTGTTAACTAATTAATCTACTTACTACTAAATTAATCTAATTAGTAACAGCTTAAAAGGGTTTTATCTGATTTTACAAGCTCAGACGAACTTTACTCAAATTCAATCAATTACTAAAAACACTTCTGTTAGTTCGAATCCACTTTCCCTCAATGGTTTATAATTTAGTTATAACAATTACTGTTGATACCAATTAAGATAGTATTAGCAATTTAGTTCTAAATCTACTAACTTTAATTGATTCATGTAAGTCTACGTATGGTCACACAATAGTTAACACAGAATCAATTATTGAATAAGATTGGAGCCATGTAAGATTGATTAATCAAAACACAATTACAGTCATAATATGAGTTCTCTAGCACAGCTTAATTCAATCATTCAATTACTTATCTAAGATTGGTTTGATCTTAGCTCTAATAAACTAGTGTTCACTGAATTATTAGGTATTCGAATTCATGCAGATTTGTATTCACTAACTACACAGAACAAGAATTTAAAGCAATCAAATATTAAATTAAACATGCTAGGTAAAATCAATCAACACAAGCATATTACCAACAAGTAAAGTCAAATTTAATGCATCAAAACCATGAGTTCCAGCTTCATCTAGCTAACCGAAGCAGCTAGATTTAGTTGGACATACTAACAAATAAACAAGCATAAATCAAAGTATAAGACATGTTCAAGTATCAACAATTAAACTAATTATGAACCTCTACTCTTTTGGTTTTGAAAACCTTCTTCCAAGACTTTTCTTCTGCTGAAATTCGTCTTCTGAAACCCTTTTCTCTCGCCAAAAACTCCTCAAGTCGTAATGAGCAAGAGAATTTATAGTATCTGATTTTTACCGAGTTCACGTCATGAACCATAAGAATTCACGTCGTGAACACGAGTTTTCTGTATTCGACAATGACTCTTTCACCCGGATGTATATCTTCTGGAGTATTATGCTCACGTCGTGAACGTCTAATTACTCACGTCGTGAGTACGTCTTTTTGCTGAGTTTTTCATCCTTCTTTCCTTCAAGCCTCCAAAGTTCCAAATATTGTCAGTTCTAGTCCCTCTCTTCGAGAATGCTTTTCTTTGGCTGCAAATAACAATTTATCCTTATAAGTACCATTATTTTATGCAAATAACCAAAATATTAATAAAAATGTAAATAAATATTGCCTAAAATATGTATAAATATGGCAATATCAAAATACCCCACACTTATGCTTTGCTTGCCCTCAAGCAAATCTAATTATTAATTCAAACCTTGATCACCATCATTACATAGAACAATCCAACTCAAACTCAACCATTATGCCAAGACCTCAACGCATGCATTTGTGTCTAAAGTTTTTCCTAAGTAACCCCCCTCAATTCTAAATACTCACAATCCTTATAAACACTCACCCACTTCTTTCGAACAATGGTCATTTTATGCAACCCTCCGAATCCATCCGCAGCAAATTTTCTAACCTCAAGGTATTTTTGTAAAACCACCCAAGCATACATAAACTAGAGAATTACAACTTTTAGAAGATACCACAATATGGAGCTCTTGAATTCTTCACTTCTTGATATTTGATCTTTGATTTCTTTAAATTCACCAACTTTTATGTTTGATTTTGATATCTTCAAGTTTTGAAACTTCAGAATTTTCGATCTTTGATCTTCATACTTTGATACTTTTATGCTCCAAGAATTCTTCAATTTTTTACTTTTTGGTAATTTCTCTCTCTCTTTTTTTACATGTACTCACTTTTTTTATATCACTTAAAAACCTACATGCTTAAGCAGGGGCGCTTTACTTCAACCCTTATTGGTTAAGATATTAGCCTATGTGCAATGACTACATAAGCTTTCCCTGGATACATTTCAGGTTTAGGCTGCTAAACATATCGCATCCCTCAAACTAAGCGAGGTTATGTTTTTGTCCCATGATTTCACTAGAATAAAGGAGGCCACAAATGCACTATAACGTGTATCGGCTCAACTAAACATTTGAGCTCTTATCAGATCATCCCAATGTAACACTAGCAACTTAAGTTCAAATTATTATTACTAGAGCTAATATTAGATTATTATTTCAAACCTATGAAATTTTTTAAATTCCCTAAGATTTCTAGCAATTTACTAATTTACTTTTTCGACCTCCTACCCCCCACTTATTACATACAATGCTCTCATTGTATGCATAAACTAAATTAAAAGCAATAAAAGGGAGAAAAAGGAACAGACTCTCCTGGGATAGTGGCGTGATCGAACTCCATAAGTGTGGACAAAATGCGCATCTCGAATGTGGAACTTCTTTGAAATATGAACGTAGATCTTGATCTCGCGAAAGATGTAATAAGCGTCAATAAAATATGGAATCGAGATTTCAAACTTCAACAAAGGTGGTGCAAATCTCCAAGCAAGAAGAATAATGTGGGAAAGCATACGCCACATTAAATGGTAAAGAAACCGAGCCAAAATAATCTTCATAACAATCCCAAGAAGAAAAGTGGTGACCCATGTGGTAAAATGCATCAATGGGCTTCATCTTTGTGGATCTACATGATTCACGTCGTGAATTATAAGAAGGACCACGATGTGAAATCGAGAAAACGTGGAAAGTAGAAACCCGTGAAAACTTGACTCACGACGTGAATTTTAGAGAGTCACGACGTGAGTACTGGACATACATAAAACTGTTATGTCTTCACCTCTTAACTTCAAACAAATGTCTTAATTGATTAAGACGTTGATTTTATGACTCTTCTCTACACTAATCCTCTTCCTTGACTCACCCCACACTTATTTTTAATTGTGGGTCTCGATTCTTAACTTCTTAGACTCTAACGACACTTGTCTAAACGAACACGACTCTTGACTCGACTTTACTCCCTTCCCAAAAATCCTTAGCAAGCTGTAATCAAACAACCAAAAGAACATAAAAGTAACATAATAAACCAACAAGTGTTTCAAAGTTTTCAAACAAATTAAAACCAAATAAACTAGAAATTAGAAACTAAATAAAATCAAATCAATCATCCTCATCATCATCATGCGCTCCACTTGTACCCGCTCCATCTCCCCCCTTGGTTTCTATATTCACTCCACCAAGGGCAAATCGGGTAATGATTCCCCAAATAAGGAGGTTGCTCAACATGGAAATGTCGGATCATATTTTCCATTGTACCTCCAATCCAATTCACGCTTAACGAAAGTTGATCAAAATAGCCTGTCATATCACCCCCAAAGTTGGGTCCGCCAATGGGTGCTTGTTGGTGCACCGGTTGTCCTCGTTCACCTCTCCCTCTCACATTCCTTCGCCTTGGCCGTGGTTGTGGCTGCTGCTCGGGTTGATCACCCGACTGGTCACCACCCTCATCATCTGATGCCAAAATACCCCAGTGAGATCCAAAGTTCTGAACAACCCGCATTGTCTCCAAATAACCCATGCTAAACTCATTCCCATCCATGCAAGTCATGGAACGAGTGATATCAGGAACAAGCAAACCATACGATCGGGCCAAACGTGTAATGAATTGTCCTCCACAGATAGGGCTCCCAGGACGAGAACTAGCAGCAGAATCAGCCAGAAAGCGTGCCAAAAAGTAAGGAATGTTGCAACACACTCCCGACTGTAAGATACACCATAAGAAAAACAGATTCTGCTTCGTTACTTTATCCCCATGCCTCCTGTGGTTGATGGAAAACGTGATAAATCGGTGGAGTAATCGGTGGATAGGGGACCGAATGCTGCTCTCCGGTGATACCCCGGAGTTAAACACTCCGGAAGCAATGTTGTGCCAGAAATTAAACCCAGTAGCACCATCTGTATAACTTCTGACCGCCTCCCTCAAGAACATGCCAAACTCAAGAGTCATTGCCTCTTGGGGGTTATATATCCCCACCCTCCAAGAAAACTCCACAAGGCTGCATTCATGGTACTCCCCTCCGAGAAGGAATACCAAAGCTCGCTGATAATGAGGGTCTTGGACATTCTCGTGGAATGTCACTGTCGAGAAGAACTCCACACAGAATTCCTTATAAACCTTCTCTTGAATGCGGAAAAGATTAAGCCACCCCGAACAAGTAAACGAAAAACCGTCTCCCAAAAATATTTTTGTGAGATACTGGGACATTTGATCAACAAGCCCAACCTCCCTTAACCTTTCCCAATTAATTGTAGGGGCAACAACAATCTCACGGTTGTAAAGCCACCCCAAACGGTTGCTCCAACGGGTCAAAATGTCTTGGGACATTGTTGTTGGGAAATTGTAGAACGGATGTAAACTCGACACCCCTGTCGGAATTTCTCTCCTGGGAGCCATTGCTGCCAAAATAATCATAAAACATAGCCAACAAAAACATCCCAAAATACTAGAATTAAATAGAACAGGAAATGTCAAGTCCCAGGATTCACGTCGTGAATCCCTAAGAATTCACGTCGTGAGTTCGTAATCGAAGTCAGAATCGGTCAAGGCAAAAATCACATCGGGCCAACAATGTCAATGGGGTTTACTCCTAGGGCGATTTCAAACTTATTACAAACACATGCAGCAAGAAATTCACAAATTTAGGGTATCGATTTTTAAGATTAAAGAAAAATGCAAACCCTAACCCCTAAATCTAGTAAATAAGTCAACAATAAACAATCTGAAGAAGATTAATTTACCTAGAATGGTGAATTACGTAAGCACAAAAAGATTATGAGGAATGTCGGCCGCAATCGCAAAGAGGGGGGACCAGAAAACTCGTTCACTTCGTGAGGGATAAAGAAATGTGGCTAAGTCAAAGGAATCTGTTCTTATTTGTGGTCCCGTGTCAATTCATAATTCACGTCGTGAGTTCGATTGGGCTGTAGAATTAGGCCATTTAATTATATAAGTCTGTAACATGGAGTGGGCTGGACTAATAATGTGCTAAGGGATATATTGTCCGTTTCAACCTGGACTCACGTCGTGAATAATAATGATTCACGTCGTGAATACTATCTGATTATAAACTCCAAATTCGTCTATTAACTATCTTTTTTTTTTAATTACCACTAATTAAACTGACTCCACTCTAAGTGCTATATTATGTATAAAGTGATTTGGATGATATGATCGATTTCCCTAAAACTAAAAATGCAAACACTAAAAAGAAAAATAAAGAAAACGCAAACCAAACACGGGTTGCCTCCCGAGAAGCGCTTCTTTTTTAGGAGTCTTGAGCTGGACTCCGTGCCTCCTACGTTGAATCTTCAGATGAGTCCACCACCTGGATCTTTTGCTCCTTCCATCGCCTCTTGTATGCTTGGACTCGTCTAATGTACGTCTTCTTTGAGTTTTCCTTTTTAGCCTTGACTTCGTCTCCATCGAGCTTGCATTTTATCCCTTTAGTCTCTAGTTTGTCTTCACACTTAAGATCCATAGTATCCTTCTCTTCCTTCACCACCGGACTAGTCACCTTTGATGTAACTTCTTCTTCATCACTCGACATTTCATCACTTTCCTCACTTATCAAAGATGTTGGTTTTGTGTAGGCAATGACTTCAACGAAAAATGGAACGGATGCTCTTGGTTTAGTGCGTTTGAATTGATTAATTGTCTTGATTTCTTCTTCCATAAGCTTTTCTAATTCTTCAAGTTCATTCTCTTCATCAATATTTAGCACTTCACCTTTAACATCATATCCTTGAAATCCATATTGTATTCCAAAATCTTCCTTATCATCACCAACCCTTAGTGTAAGCTTAGATTCACGAACATCAACTAGAGCGCCAACATTATTTAGCAAAGGGCGACCAAGAATGATTGGGATATTTGCATCCTCTTTCATGTCCATAATTACAAAATCAACAGGGAAAAAAACTTCCCAATTTTAACAAGGATGTCTTCTATAATTCCTCTTGGATACGTCACCGAACGATTGGCCATGTGGATGGTTATTTTTGTTGCCTTCATTTTCTGAATATTTAGCTTTTGGTTGAACGAAAAAGGCATCAAATTTATGCTAGCCCCGGAATCGACTAAAGCATAAGTCTTCAAATTGTTACCAAACTCACATGGAAGAGTGAGGCGTCCGGGATCTCCCATCTTCTTAGGTAACTCTCCCAATACAGCCCTTGAACTTTGCTCACTAAGAATCACTTGAGAATTCTTCTTTAATTCATGTCGAGTGTCTATTAGATCTTGTAAGAACTTCGCGTATTCTGAAATTTTTGATAATGAATTAATAAAAGGAGTATTAATAGGAATACCCTTTATTTGTTGAATAAACTCCAGATGTTCCCTTTCCAGTGGACTAAGATTAGCTCGGGACAGGAATGGTAAAGGCGGTTGATAAGCAGGAACAGATTCTGACTTTTTCTGTTCAGACCGGGCCCACGACGTGAGCATGGCGGGCTTACGACGTGAGTCTGGTGTTTCAGCAATATCTTCATTTCCGAGCTTCAGCTTCTTCGGCTTTGGATAGGGCTGCTTTGGTTCCACTTTTAGTGCCTCCAAAAACTCAGAGATTTCCTCTTCTTCAGTATCAATAGCCATAACATGAGGTTGAGCTTTCTTTTCGGGAAGTTATGAGGATAATTTGTTGTTCACCAAAGTAGTGGGTTGACCAACTTGGACTTCTAAACTATGAATCGATGCTTGATGATTTCTTAAGGAAGCTTGCTGGTCAATCATCATTTTGTGTTGTTCTTTCATCATATTCATGTGTTCCTTTATCACTGCATCGGTATCATCATGCCTTTTCTCGGATACTTCCATAAATCGGGTCTAAATATTTTCCAAGTTTACTTTGTTTTCGGCTGGTGGTTGCTCTTTTTGATAAAAGCCTCGGCCTGTCTGTTTAAATTTCTCTTCCTTTTGCTTCTTGTATTCATCATATGGTAGCCACTCTTTCTTTGGTTTTCTCCAATCCTCATCATACTGATCCCCACTCGAGTAGCAAACTTGAGCCCTTTTGTTCCCATACTCATCCAAGTTGCAATCTTTAGTCAAGTGTGGTCCATTACATCGTTCACACCCAATTTTAATTGCATGAATTGATTGGTCCATTTGTGTCAATCTCCGGTCCATAGTATTGAGCATCGCCATCATAGCAACCATTTCTTCAGAATGCGTACCCCCACTACCTTTTGCTCCATCTTGTCTTGGGTTGTGGTACTCACGAGAGTGTCTTGCGAATTCTTCAACTAACTCCTTAACCTCCCTTGGATTCTTCTTTGTCAATGGCCCTTGAGAGTCAAGGAGTTGTCTTGTCATAACATTGACCCCATCGTAGAAAATAGACATCTCTTGTTGAACATTTAGATCATGTTGAGGACAATTCCTTAACAATCCCTTGTAGCGCTCCCAAGCTTCGTATAGTGACTCCCCCGGCTGTTGCTCAAAGTTGGCTATTGCATTCTTGAGTTTAGCTATTTTGGAAGGTGGGCAAAACTGATCTAGAAATTTCTCACGCATTTAAGCCCAAGTAGTGATTGTACCAGGAGGAAGTGCTTTCAACCAGTCTTTTGCAGCTCCCTTGAAAGTGACTGGTAGCATCCTTAGTAAGATGGTGTCTCTGTTAACATTTGGGACATTGAAATAGTCAGCAATGTCGTTGACTTCATCTAGATGCATAAATGCATCCTCATGATCCTTCGCATAAAATGGGATATCCTTTAGTGTAGTGAGGATATGTCCCTTCAGCTCGAATGTGGCAGTGGCAGGTATCGCTGGTTGTACTAAACTTGGACCAACATCTTCACGAATTCGCTTCTTGTAAGCTCCCATTGACATTTCTTCAATGTTTGCCATCTCGTTTCTTGGCTCGTTCTCGGGTTCACTCGTATAAAGACCAAACTCAGTCTCGGAGTCGTACTCGGATTCAGTTGGGAAAGGTATTTGATCTAAGTTTTCAACTTTGCTCTTGTCCTTTGAAGATGAACTTGACTCTCCCGTCTTCTTCCCCGACTTCTTTGAGAATACTGACTTGAGTTCTTGTAAGGGTGTCTTCTTTGGTGTTTGATCTTCCTTTACGTTCTTATCTTTCTTTTTGTGAAGGGCTGACTCTGGATCTTCAAGCGGTGGCACCAAAGGTGTATTGGACCCTCTGGTCATGCACTCCTGAAAAAATAAACAAAATAAAAACGTAAAACTGAACTAAAATAGAAAAGCAAACTAAAAACAAAGAAAACTAGGTTCACAGGATTCACGTCGTGAGATTGTAAAGCTGACGACGTGAGTTTTGTAATTCAGAAAAAAATTTGAAACTGAAAAAAAAAAATAACTCTTTGCAGGTTTTACCCCACAAAAAGGATCGATTAGTTTAATGCAAATAAATTAGCAATTACAGACTAAATTAATTGAAAACCGTTCCCCGGCAACGGCACCAAAAACTTGATGTGCACAGAAGTACCCACTAATTTTATAATTTATAACCTAACTAATTTAACTAACTAAAATGCACCTAGGCAGTGTACCTAGTCGAATTATAGAATAGTCGGGTAAGTCGGGTGTCGATCACAGGGAACGGTGTTAACTAATTAATCTACTTACTACTAAATTAATCTAATTAGTAACAACTTAAAAGGGTTTTATCTGATTTTACAAGCTTAGACGGACTTTAATCAAATTCAATCAATTACTAAAAACACTTCTGTTAGTTCGAATCCACTTTCCCTCAATGGTTTATAATTTAGTTATGACAATTACTGTTGGTACCAATTAAGATAGTATTAGCAATTTAGTTCTAAATCTACTAACTTTAATTGATTCATGTAAGTCTACGTATGGTCACACAATAGTTAACACAAAATCAATTATTGAATAAGATTGGAGCCATGTAAGATTGATTAATCAAAACACAATTACAGTCATAATATGAGTTCTCTAGCACAGCTTTATACAATGATTCAATTACTTATCTAAGATTGGTTTGATCTTAGCTCTAATAAACTAGTGTTCACTGAATTATTAGGTATTCGAATTCATGCAGATTTGTATTCACTAACTACACAGAACAAGAATTTAAAGCAATCAAATATTAAATTAAACATGCTAGGTAAAATCAATCAACACAAGCATATTACCAACAAGTAAAGTCAAATCTAATGCATCAAAACCATGAGTTCCAGCTTCATCTAGCTAACAGAAGCAGCTTGATTTAGCTGGACATACTAACAAATAAACAAGCATAAATCAAAGTATAAGACATGTTCAAGTATCAACAATTAAACTAATTATGAACCCCTACTCTTTTGGTTTTGAAAACCTTCTTCCAAGACTTTTCTTCTGCTGAAATTCGTCTTCTGAAACCCTTTTCTCTCGCCAAAAACTCCTCAAGTCGTAATGAGCAAGAGAATTTATAGTATCTGATTTTTACCGAGTTCACGTCATGAACCATAAGAATTCACGTCGTGAACGCGAGTTTTCTGTATTCGACAAGGACTCTTTCACCCGGATGTATATCTTCTGGAGTATTCTGCTCACGTCGTGAACATCTAATTACTCACGTCGTGAGTACGTCTTTTTGCTGAGTTTTTCATCCTTCTTCCCTTCAAGCCTCCAAAGTTCCAAATATTGTCAGTTCTAGTCCCTCTCTTCGAGAATGCTTTTCTTTGGCTGCAAATAATAATTTATCCTTATAAGTACCATTATTTTATGCAAATAACCAAAATATTAATAAAAATGTAAATAAATATTGCCTAAAAATATGTATAAATATGGCAATATCAGACTCCCTTTTATAAAGTATGTTTTCCCTTATAGAATGTTCCTAGCTTCGATGTGGGATGCTCAAACTTTTACTCTTCCAGTTCCATATATGTTCTTTTTGATGGGTTTGAGCCATAAGAACTTTCCTATGTGCACATGCAAACCCTAATTGCTTGGATCTAGGTTTCTCTAATTGAACATGCATTGAATCCAAGCCTTGCAATACTAGATCTAATGTAATATATTGAATCTAATCATATGAAATCAGATCTGAAAGAATACCTTGAATTACTTGCTTGATACTTCTTCTTCTTGGAGCTTAGAGTCACAATTGTCACTCCTCTAATGGCTTACAAACACCAACTAGCAAGAAGATGATCTTGAGAGAGAGGGAGAAGGGATAGAAATCGGCCATAGGGTTCCTTGGCTTGCAAGAGTGCCGATTTCTCCACCCCAAGGGTCCTATTTATACTATGAGCTATTAGGGTTTCTCCTTTAACCCTAATTGAATGACTTAGGCCCTAAGCAATCCAAGATCCTTCTAGATACAAGGCTTGGACGAATTTAAGGTTCCCAAACCCTAAATTTCGTCCACCCCAATATCCATAAGGATACATAGCCCAAAATACAACTATCACACATTTGACAGTTTATGCCCTTTATTCAATTAACCTCTTTAAGTCACCAAATTAATTCTCAATTAATATATGACTTATATTAATCAAATAATATTATTATTCCTTAAATATATATTATTCTCATAATATATTAATAATATCTCTTCTCTCTTAACAAATCATCCTGTCAAGTTGCTATGGTGAAGGCAACCCAAAAGGACCATGCACAACCGGGTCAAGTACTTACCAAATATAGTTACAGCCTTAGACACTAATCCAACAGTCTCCCACTTGGATAAGTCTAGTAACTATATATGCAAATATAATCCGATTAGCAAACGTAGCTATCAAAGACGCTGTCAAACTCTGATCTTATCAGTATCCTGTCCTTCAGATAAGGGATCGTATAATCCTCTGTTCTAGATACCGTGCGGACAATTACATGGAACATGGTCATACTTATTGTCCTGCAATTTGTTTCTCGATCTCAGATGTACTTGACTTAGAACTTAATTGAACACATCAATTCAGTCCTGACCGGGCCCGACACATAAGTCAAATCAAATCATCGAGGGGCCCTGATATCGCTTTTACCCTCTTAGGATAAAAGGAACAGATAAACTTCGACTTATATGCATTTACTATCCACTAATCAAATTACACACAACAATACGTTTTATAACATCAAGTTACTGATGCGTTTGCGCATTATCAATGCATAACCAATTAACAAACAATAAACCATATATCTAGGTTTTAAGACCATATGATATTACCATCTTGTGATCACTCGTGATAAATTCCATGAAGTGATTCCAACAAGTGTGGGTTTATTCCAATGCTCAAATCAAGTTCATAAGCACTCATGAACGTTGTAGCAAACCTTTGCTATGTCTAATACATTTTAGACAATCTACACACCAATTCATGACATTCTTCATTCATATCTACTTCCAACATATGAATGACTGTGGACTATTCGAATAATTCGATTATTATCAAATAATTAATTACTCAGGAAGTCAAAACATGCAAAATGAAACAATAGTTAAACAATTAACATAAGACAGTAGCTTTACTTATAAATAATACTCCTTTATTTAATCATCAAATGTCAATTACACTTATCTATTACACGTTTCCAAACTATCTAATCTAAACTAATATCGTCCTTTAGCCCAATGCTCCTAGCGTGCTGCAAATGCTTAACCCTGCTAAGTCCCTTCGTAAGCGGATCTGCTGGGTTATCCTCTGACGATACCCTCTTTACCACGAGGTGTCCTTCTTCTACTCGATGTCTAATAAAATGATATTTTCTGTCGATATGTCGAGATCTACCATGATCCCTCGGTTCCTTGGTCAAGGCAACCGCTCCTTCATTATCACAGAAAATTTCCATAGGCTCCTTTATGGCAGGCACAACTCCAAGATCACCAATGAAGTTCTTCAGCCACATTGCCTCTTTTGACGCTTCGCTTGCTGCAATGTACTCTGATTCGCACGTTGAATCAGCTACAGTTTCTTGCTTGGAACTTTTCCAAGTCACTGCTCCTCCATTGAGGGTAAAGACCCAGCCCGACTGCGAACGGTAGTTGTCCCTGTCGGTCTGAAAACTGGCATCACTATACCCTCGCACCTTTAAGTCATCACTCCCTCCGAGGACTAAAAACCATTCCTTGGTCCTCCGAAGGTACTTAAGTATATTCTTGACCGCAATCCAATGAGCTCTGCCCGGGTTCCCTTGATATCTACTGACCATGCTCAAAGCAAAGGCCACATCAGGGCGAGTACAAGTCATAGCGTACATGATTGAGCCAACTGCGGAAGCATAGGGTATTCGGCTCATCTCAGCTATCTCGGCTTCTGTACTCGGGCTTTGAGTCTTACTCAATTTGGCATTACTCTGTATCGGTAGTTCTCCCTTTTTCGAGTTTTCCATACTAAAACGTTTTAGTACCTTATCCAAGTAAGTATTCTGACTAAGTCCTATTAGTCTCTTACTTCGTTCTCTCACTATCCTTATTCCTAAAATATAGGAAGCCTCTCCGAGGTCCTTCATAGCGAAACACTTCCCAAGCCAGGACTTAACCTCCTGCAGAGTCGGGACGTTGTTTCCTATGAGCAGTATGTCATCGACATACAAAACGAGAAAGCTAACTATACTCCCACTGGCCTTGACATATACACATGATTCATCTTCACTTCGTACAAATCCAAACTCTTTGACTTTCTCATCGAAGCAAAGATTCCATCTGCGAGACGCTTGCTTAAGCCCATAAATGGACTTCTCAAGCTTACACACTCTATTGGGATGCTTTGGATCGACAAAACCCTCTGGCTGAGCCATGTAAACATCCTCAGCCAACTTCCCATTAAGGAAAGCGGTTTTTACATCCATTTGCCATATTTCATAGTCATGAAATGCAGCAATGGCTAGCATCACCCTAATAGACTTTATCTTCGCAACTGGTGAGAAGGTTTCGTCGTAGTCAACTCCAGGAGTCTGAGTGAAACCCTTCGCAACCAATCGCGCCTTATAAGTGTGCACGTTCCCATCCACGTCGGTCTTCTTCTTGAAGATCCACTTGCACCCGACCGTCTTACGACCTGGTACATTGTCAACCAAATTCCAAACTTGGTTGTCATACATGGACTGAATCTCACTGTCCATCGCCTCTTTCCATTTTATAGACTCTGGGCCTGCCATGGCTTCCTTATAGCTATTAGGTTCATCTAGATTTATTAGTGTACCATCACTAATATACGTGTCCCCTTCGGTAGTAATATGAAAACCATAAAACTGGGGTTGAACTCTAACTCTTTCGGAACGTCTAAGAGGTAAGGACTCGTCAATTTGTTCAACTGGAGTTTCCTCCTCGGGTTGAGCGCCAGTGTTAGAGGTTCCTTCATCGCTAGATTCTTGAATCTCTTCAAGATCGACTTGCCTCCCACTGTCTCCTTGGCTTATGAGTTATCGCTCTCGGAAAACCCCTCTCCTCTCAACGAAGACAACATTGTCACTCGGCCTATAGTAGAGATATCCAAAGAATTTCTGTGGGTAGCCGATGAATATACATCGCTCACTACGAGGTTCGAGCTTGTCGTGAGTTTCTCGTCTTACGAAAACTTCACAGCCCCAAACCTTGATATGTGCCAACAAGGGAGCTTTCCCTGTCCACATCTCGTGAGGTGTTTTGGCAACCTTCTTTGTGGGTACTAAATTAAGGATATGGGCGGCAGTCTCTAAGGCATACCCCCAGAATGAGATAGGTAGTGAAGCACGACTCATCATGGAACGAACCATGTCTAGCAAGGTTCGATTACGCCTCTCAGCTACACCATTCAATTGTGGTGTCCTAGGTGGCGTCAATTGTGAAACTATTCCACATTCCTTGAGGTAGTCGTGGAATTCAAGACTTAGGTACTCTCCACCTCGATCAGATCGAAGCATCTTGATTTTCCTGCCCAATTGATTCTCCACTTCTTGTTTAAACTCTTTGAACTTTTCAAAGGTTTCTGACTTGTGCTTGATTAAGTAGATGTATCCATATCTGCTATAATCATCTGTGAAAGTCACATAGAAGCGATTTGCATCCCTTGTGGTGGATCTAAAGGGTCCACACACATCTGTATGTATGAGATCCAATAAACCCTCACCCCTCGCACAAGTGCCAGTGAAGGGTGACTTGGTCATCTTTCCAAGTAAACAAGATTCACACGTGTCATCTTCCCTAAGGTCGAACGACTCCAACACTCCATCCTTTTGGAGTTGGGCTATGCGCTTCTTGTTGACATGTCCAAGACGACAATGCCACAAGGATGCTTTATCCATACCATTGGAAGAATCCATACACAACACATCATTTCATAGGTTATCTACAACCATAACAGTTTCATAAATTCCATTACAAGGCATTGCTTCAAAATATAAAACACCATTTAGATAAGCATAAATCGAACCATTCTCATTATTAAACGAATATCTAAATCCTTGTCTAAATAAACCATGAAAAGAAATGATGTTTCTTGCCATATCTGGCGAGTAGCAACAATTATTTAATTCTAAATTCAAACCATTCCTAAGCTCTAAAGAATACACTCCAATCTTGGTGACAGGCGACGTTCTTCTGTTTCCCATGATCAAATTTATTCTTCCAAGCTCCACATCCCTATTTCTTCCAAGTCCCTGCAAATCAGAACAAATGTGGTAACCACACCCTGTATCAAGAACCCAAGAAATAGCATGAGATGAATCATTAGATTTAATTGTGTAAATACCTGCGAAAGATGGCTTGATCTTCCCATCCTTGATGGCTTGCAGATATTCCGGGCAGCTTCTCTTCCAATGTCCTATTTTGTGGCAATGGTGGCACTCTGCCTCCTTTGGGTTTGGGTTGGGCTTAGCAGGATCAACCTTGGTCCCACTAGAAGAGGAACCATCTTGGGACTTTCCTTTGCGGTGTTTCTTTGAAAAAGCCTTCCTCTTCTTGCCCTTTCCCTGTCCAATAGCCAAAACAGGAGCAACGGGTGGATTAGGAGTTGGTGCAACAGACTTGTCCTTGAGGTTGCTCTCAGCAGTCCTCAGGAGCCCTTGGAGTTTGCTTAGGGTGACCTCTTCCTTGTTCATGTGGTAGGTCATCCTAAATTGGTTGTAGCATGAGGGCAAGGAGTGAAGAACAATGTCGATAGCCAAATATTCCCCAAAGTTGACATTCAACTTGCGAAGACGATCAACATACCTTTGCATCTTTTGCAAGTGCACAGTTAGAGACTCTCCACTTCCCATTTTAGCAGTGATCATATTCGTTATAATCTCATAGCGTTCTTGCCTCGCGCTTTGGTGATATCTCTCCATCAAGTCTATATGCATCTCATAAGGATACATGTCCTCATAGGATTTTTGGAATTCTGAGTTCATTGTGGCTATCATGATGCAATGGACCTTCGTTGCATCACGCTCATGGTTCTCAAAGACAACCATTTCTTCAGGAGTAGCAGTTTCTGGATTGACCTTCTCGAGCTTCTCATCGAGAACATACTCTTTGTCCTCGTAACGCGCGATCGTGCGAATGTATCTTATCCATTCGCTAAAGTTCGTTCCATCGAAAGTCACTTTTTGACAAAGGCTCATTAGCGGGAATGAGCTAGCAGTAGCGTTGTTTGCGTTAGACATCTACAAATAGAAAGGAACAAAGTTTGATTAGAATTAAGCCCCTAATTAACACCCAAAAAAAAAATTAGGGCTAGGACCCAACAACATTATTTACACATTAGAAAAGGGATGCCGTAATCCAACATGCAAATAATTTGGAGGTAAGTGAATGACGATTCACTAATTCTTCACCATGAAAAACATAAGCTTTAAGTTTTAAATGTATTGAGAATTCCTAGATTTCATTGAGATTCATTGAACCTTTCAATGACATGTTTAAATCTCGATATGCCCCTCTCGTTTGTGACTGGGATGCCGAGGATCACAAAGTGGGTGTGAATAACCATGCAAATATACAAGGTGCCCCCACTGTTACAGTTACCTATTCAATGTGCTGGTTAACCACACACGCTCCATTGAACTATAACAAACAATGAGTCACCCTTTGCCACCTTTGCTTAGAACCCAATTAATATGCCGGTTAACCACACGCGCTCCATTAATGTCTTAGCAAGGGTACAAAGTGTAATTTCATGGGATTGCATCAATTCACTTTTCCTAAAGTAACTAAGATTGGGAATTTTATAAAACATGTTTAGTTACTTTATTTAGATTCATTATACTTATTAATGAGAGGAGGTTTGCCCTATCCTACCCGTTCGGCTAACGACCCTCCACCAGTCAAGCAAGCGGTGGGTGTGAATGTACACCCATTAAGTGCCATTTTATAGGCATCAACCTTATACCCACCTTATAGACCGGCTTCGTGAATGAGACCTACTAACGGTAAGACTAGCATTGTAAATCATATATATATATATATATATATATATATATATATATATATATATATATATATATATATATATATATATATATTAAGCTTGTAATAATATAATAGTATAGGGTTGAATTTTAAACTTGTAAAATTCTAGGGATTGAAATTTAAAATTATCCAAATTAAACTTTTAATCACAAAATTTAAAATTTCAAAGCTTGAGGACAAGTCTTGAACTTTTTTCAAAGCATAAGGATCAAATAGCAAATAATATAAATCATCTAATTAGATTATCTCAATTTGATCTTATTTAATGTTACTTGCAAAACAATTTACCAATTCAATTCAAATAATCAACAATTATCATATAAGGAAATTATTATTCAACTAATTGGTAATTATCTTTTGTTAGGTCAAGAATATACTCATATATATGATTAAAATCGGATTTTAATGACCCAAAACAGTTAAGGCAAGTATCCTCAAGTAAAACAGCAAGAAATCCCGAAACTTCCTCCTTCTGACGCTCGAACTCGCCGAGTACCTCTATTGACTCGCCGAGTTGGAGCTACTCGCCGAGTCCACAACGGAACTCGCCGAGTACAGCAGTCAGAATCACAAAATCGAGTTTTTTTTAAGCAACAAGCAATCAACCAATGCATCAAAATAGAAATCAATCAAAGCTCTGATACCACTGATGGGTTTGAGCCATAAGAACTTTCCTATGTGCACATGCAAACCCTAATTGCTTGGATCTAGGTTTCTCTAATTGAACATGCATTGAATCCAAGACTTGCAATACTAGATCTAATGTAATATATTGAATCTAATCATATGAAATCAGATCTGAAAGAATACCTGAATTACTTGCTTGATACTTCTTCTTCTTGGAGCTTAGAGTCACAATTGTCACTCCTCTAATGGCTTACAAACACCAACTAGCAAGAAGATGATCTTGAGAGAGAGGGAGAAGGGATAGAAATCGGCCCTAGGGTTCCTTGGCTTGCAAGAGTGCCGATTTCTCCACCCCAAGGGTCCTATTTATACTATGAGCTATTAGGGTTTCTCCTTTAACCCTAATTGAATGACTTAGGCCCTAAGCAATCCACGATCCTTCTAGATACAAGGCTTGGACGAATTTAAGGTTCCCAAACCCTAAATTTCGTCCACCCCAATATCCATAAGGATACATAGCCCAAAATACAACTATCACACATTTGACAGTTTATGCCCTTTATTCAATTAACCTCTTTAAGTCACCAAATTAATTCTCAATTAATATATGACTTATAATAATCAAATAATATTATTATTCCTTAAATATATATTATTCTCATAATATATTAATAATATCTCTTCTCTCTTAACAAATCATCCTGTCAAGTTGCTATGGTGAAGGCAACCCAAAAGGACCATGCACAACCGGGTCAAGTACTTACCAAATATAGTTACAGCCTTAGACACTAATCCAACACTTTTCATCTCGTAAGTGTCATTCATGTTTCCTTCTTCAGGCTATGTAACGAATTCCTTAATGGAATCGGTTCAATTCATTTCCCTATGGACTCTTTCTTGCTTCTTACATTGCTTTCCTTGATTTTTGTTTTACAATCAAGTAATCGATCCAACACTAGTTCGTGATTATTTCTAAAACAATCAAAATTCTCCTTCCATTATAGACACAAATTTCACATTCGTCGATTTCACCTAGGACTCTTTCAGGTACGCGATTTCACCTATAGTTTTTGAATATAATTCATCGATTTCACCTGCTCGACTCCGACTCTTCCCCTACTGTCGTGATATCAGGTATGAAGTTTCTCTCCCCTCTCGTTAGCGATTAAATCAGATGGATGAGTTGTGTCTCGGTTGTAACAGGTAGGGCGGAATTGGTGGTGATGTTGGTTGGAATGAAAACGAAGAAGAAGCGACTTCGACATCTGCAACATCAGGTAAGCAATGGTTTTTTTGTAATTTATTTTTTTGAAATCAGTTGGAGCTGATGTATGAAATCAGTTGACAAACAAATTGTGTATGAAATCGGTTGACAAATGAATTGTGTATGAAATTGGAATGTATCTACATGAAATCTTTAATTGTTTTGTGTATGAAACCATCTGCCCACCAAGTGTTCGATCAATTGCCTAAGTGAATCTTTGTTGTCTTGATTATCAAATAATCTTGATTATCAAAGCAAGGTGTTGGTATTCATGGGTTCTTGATTAATACTTTAGCAATAAATATGTATTGTATTTAACTGTTGTTGGAATATATGCTACACATAAGAAGGGATTGGCTATGCATACAAACACTGATATACAAACAGGTAATATAAATTGATTGGTGAAATCATGCCTCACAAGAATGTATTGTGCATTGCAGGACATAAGAATGAATTGGTTATGAACTCATAATGAAAGTGTTAATGCTGATATGGTGCAACAACCTTCTGATAAGGTGAAATCATGCCTCATAAGAATGGATTCTTCCTATTTTCATTTGATAACTTGATACATTTGTATGAGTAGACTGTGGAAGAGCTCAAAGTAGAATTTATGTAAGATGTGTATTGGATAATTTGTTGTTAGAATTGTCATGATGTTTGAAACTTATTCTTATTAATGTATTAATTATTAATTTATATTTATGTTATAATGTTATATTTATTAATTTTTTAATAATTTTTTATTTGATATAATGTTATATTTATTAATTTTATATTTAATGTTATATTCTTAGGATTAATGTTATATTTCATAATTTTTTAATAATTTTTTTAATAATTAATGGTTCCCGATTAATCCCGCCTATCCGATTAATCCCTTGACCCCAGTCCACCGCCAAGCCTACGTCGAGCGTTTTCTGCAATCTTGATATATATATATATATATATATATATATATATATATATATATATATATATAGAGAGAGAGAGAGAGAGAGAGATAAGTTATATTGAGAACGTTCCAAATGTTGAGAACGCGAGAACTGATCCTGACCTTTTAAATTTTTAGATCTTTGGCTATTATTTAAATTATGAAATTAATGAGATAAATTTGTAACTTCTAAATGGACAAAAGGGTATAATGGGAATTCCGAAAAATCAATAAATGGTATATCCTCTAAATTAGCTATATTTCTCTCTTTCTCTACGTAACCGGTATTAGAAGGAAACATAAACCCTAAATGTAATTCACAACTAGCCAACGCCAAACATATTTGCTGCTAAAAACTTTATCCCTCCATAACACCACCACCACCATCTATTCTCACATCTTCGTTCATCCACCACCACCATCTATTCTCACCGTCTTCGTCTTTTCACGCAGCCAACAACAATACCATAGCCGCTAGAACCACAACCGTAAACCATCGAGATTAGAAAGATGTTTGCGATGATCAAACTGGTACGAGATACAAGACTCCATTTGTAGTTGCCGGCCTCCACTATCATCACAACACACGACACCATTTATGCAACCTCCGCCATCATCATACAAGACGCAATTATCCAGCCACCGTCTACCATCCTAATCAGTCTCCTACAGCCCTTCTTCACCATCTTAGCCACACCAAAGACAAAGGTCAGCATCAACTAAAGCCACCTCTACAACTGTCGGTCTTTCCTTTCCGTCAATTTCTTCTTCCAGTTATGTGTTGGTTTTTTTACTGTGACGAAGGGTAGATATGATTTGTTGAAAAGAGCCTAAAAATGTTTGAAGAACATGCAGAGGGGTGAGCTTAAATTGACAATCAAATAATACGTAGCCAGTAATGCATTTTCTCTTGAATATGTTATTTATAAGTCATACTCTTCCCATTTACTAAATGATTTGGGATACCCGCAAAATAAAACATGAATAAATAAATGCATATTAATGGTAGGTGAAACAAAACTCCAATCCATAAACTTTGAGTGAGGTATTATGGAAAATTCATATTGGAAACAGATTGTTTTGATCACGTGATTTAGAAAGAAAAAAAAATTTATCTTTGCTTTTTGTTTTTTCTGTAGCTTGTTTATCGATCTGTTCCTTTTGTAGTTATACACAAGGTATGGATGACAACCTGCAAAGCTTTGAAAATTATGGAGGATGAAACGGATGATATTGCTCGATTTTTTTTTGGAAGAAGGTACAATGCTCTTTTCGTCTTCATTTAACTAAAATCCCTAGTTATATGTATATCAATATTGATAATTTTCTATTTCTCAATTTATATCACAGTAAGATGGGAAGCTAAACCCTATGCCAAAGTGAATGATGATGTGTATATTAATATTGATAATTTTCTATTTCTCAATTTATATCATACTATGCCAAAGTTATTATTTTATATGTGGTTTGATGTTTTTTTTTAATTGGTCAAGTCCGTAATATATCGTAAATTTTCTTATTTAAATATAATTATAGATTATTTGTATGTAAAGAAATAAGGATGATGACAAAAACTATTTTTATTTATATAAGAATACAATTATAAATGATTCGATCAAAAATACGAAATTATTCATTTACGATTGCAAATTTTTATGGATTTTTTGTATAATTTATGTTCTATTCATCCATGAAGGGGTAACATACATGTTAAGTTGTATTCGTTTATGATTATAGATATATTTTGTTAAGATTAATGTCTATTGTTTTACATTTTTTTTTTCTTTAGTTAATGTTATTGATATATATTTGTATTTGACAATGTCGAGAGAAAATCAAGACTGTCTGGATTGCACTTATGGAATGCGGATGTACAACCAAACACTCTAAAGCGGAAATCATCATGACATATTAATATATTTATAAAATAATAGTTAATTATTCTATTGTAATTGATGTTTGTGTTATATTCATTTACGATATATATGAAAAATTGAAAATTATCACATTGTATTTTTTTGGTTATTCATTTATGAATGAAAGTATAATCTAATTAATAGGGCAATGTGTTTTATTCATTTATGTTTATAATTGTATTTAATTTTTTTATCTCTAAATTTTATGTTATTCACGTATGAATGGTGGTATCATATAATTATTTATGTAATGAGTTTTATTTACTTATGATTACCATTATATTGAATTTTTTATATAAAAATTGTGTTTTATTCATTTAGTATTACAAACGAATTAATATATGATTCGGAATATGTTTTATTAATATATTTGATTACGAATATTCCAAAGAAAAAAAAAATTATCAATAGCTTTAATATTTGATTATAAAAAAAAATTATAATCATAACGAAATTCGTTAATTAAAAAGTATAATATTTATTTTATAAATGCTATTTAGAATTTTGGAAACCGGAGGTTACATTGAATTCCATTAATTGCACATAACATATTCATATTAATTAATACTGTAAAAATCCTATTATGCCCTTCACTAATGATTGGTCCACAATCGTTTTCGCGTTCTCAACCTTTTCATGTTCTCAATATAACCTTTCGCTATATATATATATATATATATATATATATATATATATATATATATATATATAAACTATTTCTTTTATGGTTTTTTCTATTAGTATTTTAACAAGGTAAGAGTGGCATATTAGTTTAATACGAATAATTGGAAGTGGGTCACATCCATATATTTATTATTTTTTTCTAAAACCTAGAAAAACCTAAGTTTTCAGAAATTTGTTTATTTGTTTACTTTTTTAATTATTCATATAAAAAAAACCTTTTAATTTTTATTTTTATCAGCTAATGCCGTTAGTATCGACTAAACCATGACACGTTTTGTTTTTTTTTTTTTTTTGTTTTTTTGTTTTTTTGTTTTTGTTTTTGTTTTTTTTTTTTTTTTTTTTTGTGATCGTTTATGTAACACCTTCAAAGTATCAAAAAATTGTTAGTCTTCACTAACAAGAGTACATTGCCTTAAAAAAAATGTTGGCGTAAGTTTCTCCTTGATTAACATGCTATGATTGTTAGTTACATACGCAAAAAAATAGTTAGTTAACTAAAATAAAGAAGATAAGAGATTAACTGCTATTATAATCAATGTACTGTTCGAAGAAAATTAAAAATGCTATCTTTTTACCACAATATTCATTCCATTTAGACTTTGAGCCGTTAAAAAAAAAAAGATGCGTAGTTATATTAAAAGTATATTTGTATGATAAATGTTTACTATTTATTTGTTCCTCTTATAAGTTATAACCAATAATAACAGGGAAAATACCGGGTATAGACATTATTTGGGGTTGAATTCCAAAATATAGACACAAAAAATTGAATTTCCGGGTGTAGACATGGATTCCGAGGAGCTCCACGGAATCTATTGTAGCTCCGCAGAATGGCAAAATCGTAAATAAATGATGAAATTAAAAAAAAAAAAAAACTCAAGATCCATTCCGCGGAGCTACAGTGGATTCCGCGGAGCCCCGCTGAGGTAGCTCCGAGGAATGGATCTTCAAAAAAAAAAAAAAAAACTTCTCTAATGATTCTTTTATGTAATGATCTCTAACTAAAAAACCAATTTTTTTCCATCTCACATTCATACCAAACATTGTCAAAAAAAATTCATACTATCATGAACATAATTAATTGGGGGAATGAATATAAACTCCGAATAATCGATTTGAAAAAAAAAAAAAAAACTGAAGATCCATTCCTATGAGCTACCTCCGCGGAGCTCTACGGAATCCACTGTATCTCCGCGGAATGGATCTAGAGTGTTTTTTTTTTTTTTTTTTTTTTTTTTTTTTTATTTTTTAAATACACTAATTTATTTACGATTTTGCCAATCCGCGGAGCTACAGTAGATTCCGCGGAGCTCCGCGGAGCTACCTCCGCGGAATGCATGTCTATATCCGGAAATGTCCATTTTCATGTCTAAATTTTGAAAATACCCCCAATTTCTTTACTATTGCCGGTATTTTCCCATAATAACAGGTATTGGGACAAAAGTCTCACATAACATTTATGACAACTCTTTTATACATAATATCAATAAAAATTGATGAGCTATCAAAGAGTTTTTTAGACCAACGGTATTAAGTCTCGTTAGAGCATTGAGTGTGGGCAACAAGATGCAACACCAAATTATGCCACCTCACATGTCACCTAAGCAAATGGTGTTATAACACCAAGGGGGGAAATGAGCAACAAGATGCAACACCAAACTTTTGAGAATAAATATGTTTTTTTTTATTGTTTTGACCATTGACAATGGCTAAAAAGATGACAACGTTCGGATTTTACTCGTTGGTGTAGGTTGTAACGACGACGAGAAGCCCAATGACGAGAAGCAACTAGATGCTGGGGCGGTGTACAACGAGATGCAACGCCGTTTTGGGCGTCCACCTCAGCCACAACGAGCACGTCTCGTGACACACCGTATCCTCTTAGAAACATATATGGATTTAATAGTAATTTAATAGTAGAATAAATTTACTCTAAAAAAAAATAATAATAATAATAAAAAGAAAAATTGATGAGCTACATCGTACCTAACTCTTTGATTGAATAAAAGTTACAAGACATAGAAAAATGTAAAAATGATAAGTCCGTTTTTCTCTTTAATTTACGACTCGTAAAAGTATTTAACATAATAATATATCTATTTTCTTTATATTTTTTAAATTTTCTCGAAAAAAAATGCTATTTAAAATTGATTTTTTTTTTTAAAGAAAGATCACCTAAAAAGAAAGGGAAGGTCTGCGCTTATGGGTGGTTCAACCTCTCTACTTCACCAAAAACATTCCACTTTTACCCCTGGCTCCTTAGTTGCCACCCACTCTTCACAATCGACCTTCATCTTCAACGTATTTTTAAAAGTTTTATTATTCTCTTCACCTAACCAAATAATGTTTCTGAAGATATCATACTGTATTTGTAATACTAGAATATTAAAAAAAAACATATCTAAATTTTATTATTCAAGTTTTGTTTGGTACAGGCTTATACTTCATTGTAAACGACCATTAAAAATTGCTGATCCTATCATATATATATATATATATATATATATATATATATATATATATATATATATATATATATATATATATATATATATATATATATATATATATATATATAGGAGGGTTCAATTGAGAAAAAAAATGTTGCGAATGAGGGAATCATTCTCAGCCAATATTTAATTAGCACCTTAACATAAAATACATGGTGGCAAACTTGTATATATGATATGATATCCTTCAATCACAGATACGTAACTGTGGATAATTTGATAACAATTCAAATTCTTTACTACTCGATTGTTCATCATCCAAATTTCTTCTCCAACCTTCAACGATCATCCAAATTTCTTCAATTAAATCCTCGATCAACATCATCCAGTGTTAATCAATCATCCATCTTCGTCAAAAACATGTTCATCAACGTCATTCAACAGTACACAAAAAAAATTCGTTTTTGGTTCTTTCAATCCAACCTTCAATTTTGCTTGAATACGAGCATATCTTCAACATCTACGATTAATTATACTCCCAGTGTCATTAGATCAACATCATCGATAATCAACAACAGTTTCACTTCATATCATTCATTCAACATCGATCATCAAACAAAACTTCGAAATTAAGGTTAGAAAAACATCAAATCATTTTTTTTTGAAAAATTTCATATAATTCTCTATCAATCTACTATATTGTAAGTTTTAAATAGTCAAAGTATCATGTTTTTAGCAGTTTTAAAAAAGCTTACTTGTATGCACTCAAACTGTTTGATGAAATGCATAAACTAAATTACCACGTTATATTCACATATGAATATGTTTTCGCACCTTAATCAGTATATGATTATTAAAACACAAAACAAATATACAATTTTATATGTTATTCATATGTGAATAACATATAAAAATTATATATATTTGTGAATATACCTTGTAATATTCATATGTTAATATCCTGTGTAATATTCATATGTGAATAAACTGTGTAATATTCACATATGAATATACCATCTAATATTCATAAGTGAATATATCATCTAATACTTACAAGTGAAAATAATATGTAATATTCATAAGTGAATGCATCGTTTAATATTTAAATATGAATATATTGTATCATATTCACAAGTGTATATACTATATATTATTCATATGTTAATATACCGTGTAATATTCATGAATGAATATACCATGCAATATTTAGATGTGACTAGAATGTGTAATATTCACAAGTAAATATACCATATAATATTCACATGTGAATCTACCATATAATATTCATATGTGAATATACTATGTAATATTCATTTGTGAATATACCATGTAATATCACATGTAAATATACAATATAAACAATATATATCATATAATATTCACATATGATTATACATTCATGTGTGAATATACCATGTGATAATTACAATGTGATAAATCGTTATTATTATGAACTAAAAGTATATTTTTAACATTTTTTATGTGTATTCACATGTTTTTCATGTATCGTTATAACTCAATAAAAGAATAACATTTCAATCAATGGTTTGTTCATATCCTGGTGGTTGACGATTGGTTGACGTAATTGAGAAGATATCATTGACGAAGACAATATGTTTTTATATTTACATGTAAATGTTATACAATTTAATATATTCTTCATTTTGATCGTGTTAAATTCAAATGCAAATGATATTCATTAACCAATACAATGTTATTTGTCTTAGTATAATGTTGATTTTACATGTAAAATAATATTGTTACAATATACAAAAAAAAACTATTCACAAACCAATTCTATAGTGTATTATTTATTTTTATATATAAATGTTGTATTCACAAAATAAATAAATATACATGTATAGTTTATTCACATAATCACAAATAACATATTACAATGATGTTTTTACTAGTGGGATGGAAATTAGTAACATCATCAGTAAATATGTCGTAATGATTTCTAAACTTTATTCATATATGAATAAATAGCATGTCATGATGATGTCATCACTAGTAGGAATGAAAATTTAGTGACATCATCAAAACAATTTGCCGCAATGAAGTTTAGTCTCCAAATTGGACGAAATTCACATATTTGATGTAAAATGTATGCACTCCAACTGTTTGATGAAATGCATAAACTAAATTACCACGTTATATTCACATATGAATATGTTTTCGCACCTTAATCAGTATATGATTATTAAAACACAAAACAAATATACAATTTTATATGTTATTCATATGTGAATTACATATAAAAATTATATATATTTGTGAATATACCTTGTAATATTCATATGTTAATATCCTGTGTAATATCCATATGTGAATAAACTGTGTAATATTCACATATGAATATACCATCTAATATTCATAAGTGAATATATCATCTAATACTTACAAGTGAAAATACTATGTAATATTCACAAGTGAATGCATCGTTTAATATTTAAATATGAATATATTGTATCATATTCACAAGTGTATATACTATATACTAGTCATATGTGAATATACCGTGTAATATTCATGAATGAATATACCATGCAATATTTAGATGTGACTAGAATGTGTAATATTCACAAGTAAATATACCATATAATATTCACATGTGAATCTACCATATAATATTCATATGTGAATATACTATGTAATATTCATTTGTGAATACACCATGTAATATCACATGTAAATATACAATATAAACAATATATATCATATAATATTCACATATGATTGTACATTCATGTGTGAATATACCATGTGATAATTAGAATGTGATAAATCGCTATTATTATGAACTAAAAGTATATTTTTAACATTTTTTATGTGTATTCACATGTTTTTCAGGTATCGTTATAACTCAATAAAAGAATAACATTTCAATCAATGGTTTGTTCGTATCCTGGTGGTTGACGATTAGTTGACGTAATTGAGAAGATATCATTGACGAAGACAATATGTTTTTACATTCACATGTAAATGTTATACAATTTAATATATTCTTCATTTTGATCGTGTTAAATTCAAATACAAATGATATTCATTAACCAATACAACGTTGTTTGTCTTAGTATAATGTTGATTTTACATGTAAAATAATATTGTTACAATATACAAAAAAAAAAACTATTCACAACCAATTCTTATAGTGTATTATTTATTTTTATATATAAAGGTTGTATTCACAAAATAAATAAATATACATGTATAGTTTATTCACATAAATACAAATAACATATTACAATGATGTTTTTACTAGTGGGATGGAAGTTAGTAACATCATCAGTAAATATGTCGTAATGATTTCTAAACTTTATTCATATATGAATAAATAGTATGTCATTATGATGTCATCACTAGTAGAAATGAAAATTTAGTGACATCATCAAAACAATTTGCCGCAATGAAGTTTAGTCTCCGAATTGGACGAAATTCGCATATTTGATGTAAAATGGTGCGATGTACAAAACTCACAGCGTCGCCGTGACGTACGGTGTTTTTCGGCCATTCGGGACTGTTTAAGGCCTCAAAATGACGTTTTTCTATTTTTATAATTTTTCGAAAAAAAAGTTATCATTTATTCACAAATGAATACAACATTAATAAAAATATATATGCTTATATAATTATTTTATTAACCTAAAAAGATTAGTTGTATGTGAATAAATATATATTTTTATCAAATACTTTTTTTATCTTTAATTTTATATATTTTGTAGTCCTCGGTTTTATTGACAGTTTTATTCATTTGTGAATAATATATATATATATATATATATATATATATATATATATATATATATATATATATATATATATATATATATATATATATATATATTCACATTTGATTATTACATATATATTCATTTGTGAATATTACATATGTTCACATGCTGATATGATTCTTATATGTTATTCACATATGAATTACAAACTTGCTTAGGACCTCAAAACAATGTTTTTTTTTCGAAAAAAATACATTATCATTTATGAATATTACCTGTATTCATTTGTGAATATTACATGTATTCGCATGTGAAAATAATTTTTATATGTTATTCACATATGAATTACATAATTACTCTGTATTTTTAAAAGAGATACATTGATTATCGTGTAAAGGCATATTCACTTGTGAATATTACGTGATATATTTAGTTTATGCATTTCATCGAACAGTTGGCGTGCAAATAAATTAACTTATATAATTATGGTGAAAAATTAACAATTGAAGCCAATAATTACAACACAAATCAAATCCTATAAATTTGATCAATAATCAGTAGGTTTAGATCAAATATTGTGAAATTTTTTATGAAAAACGAAGTTTTTCTAGCCTGAAAAGCGATTTTAAAAAAAAATCTTCAAATATATGGTTCTGTTGATGCACTTTCAATTGCTATCTGTTTTTTGATATTGGTGAAGGTTCGATTGATGAAGTTTCGATGACTGGTGATCGCAAAATGATGTGACATCGATAAATATGGATTATGTTTATCGATTTTGCTTGACATCAATGAAACTGGACAAGATTAAATCACGACTTACACTTAATAGTACGAATAAATGTTTTTGATGATGAATCACAACATTTTGATGAAATAACGAAGATATTTGATGAAGAATTGATGTTTTATGAAGTGTCGATGTTTTTTGATGATGAACAGGTGACGTTGATGTTTTTTTGATGAAGAACAGATAACGTTGATGAAGAACAGATGATGTTGATGGAGAAGATATGATGTTGATGAAGAACATAGGAACGATCCAGATGAATGCATAACAGATGTTGTTGATGAAGAACGAATGAACGATTCAGAAAAACAACGTGTCTTTAATGACTTAATCTAAATGTGTTTTACATATATAAAAATGATTGGCTGAGAATGATTCCCCCATTCTCAACCTTTTATTTTTTCTCAATTGAACTTACCTCTCTCTCTCTCTCTCTCTCTATATATATATATATATATATATATATATATATATATATATATATATATTATATATATATATATATATATATATATATATATATATATATATAACTCTTGCAACCCATTTGCTTTGTAAAATCATATTTTCCACCCCATTACTTTTTAAAATGTCATTTTCATTCCCTTCAACTTCAACTTTGTAAAATTATCACTTTTACACTTTCGTTTTCTAAACTTTGTTGTTTATCCCTCGTCAGTATATATATAATATAATTCCCCTCCTTTACTTTGTAAAATGCATTTTCCACCACTCTAATTTTTTTAAACGTTAGTACAAATATATGTCAATGCGTAAACTGCAACTATAATCCTTCGACTTTGTATAATTTGTCACTTGCAACCATTCTGTTTTGTAAAATGATTTTGTTTTTCAACTATTTAGTTTTAAAATATTACTTTCACCCTTCCACCTTTAACTTGGTAAAATATCATTTTTACCCTTTCGTTTTCTAAACTTTCACTGCCCCACCTTCAAGTTGTCAAATATTACTTTTACCCTTACGTTTTCTAGACTTTCGTGTTTATCCCCACGTCTCTGTAGAATATATAATATGATTTTTACTCCTCTACTTTGTAAAATTCGTTTTTCACATCCTCTATTTTTTTAAATGTTACTTTTACCCCCTTAACTTATAACTTTCTAAAATGTCATTGGTTTAATAAATTCTCACTCTTAATACGCAACAAAAACACATAAATACCTGCGGCAAAGCGTGAATTCATTTAATAGGTGTTACTAATAGATAATAGTTAGAATATTTTCTTATAATGATCCTCTTTCATTAATTGTAAATATAAAGGCAAAATACATGTTGGTGATTTTAGTGTTATCAACATATTTTGGTGAAGTTATTATATAATGAGATAGGCTGAACTCCATTTACTAACCGAGACAGGAGGTGTGGGGGTGTACACTCGGAATGATGAATATGAAATCGAGAATACGGGAGTCCGGGGGTAGAGCCCTTGGGTGCAGGGTTCCATGGGTTTGCGCCCCTGGCAGGGTCTAGGGGCAGCACCCCTTCTGGGGTCCAAGGGGCAGAGCCCTGACATTGGTTTGAACCGAATGAGTCCAGCCATGAAAATTCCCGCCAAAGCTAGTAGTGATATCATGACGATGTCTTTAGTTGGTTATGTCATAATAACCAACACTTTTGGCGCCAAAAAGCATGGAACTTTCGTTTAACCACCTTGCAACCAACTTATAACCGATTTCTTACATCTATATAAGAATGATGAATGTTCCAAAAAACGGGATAGAACATATATACACAAAAATCATACTTTGATTTGATCTATCTCTCAAGAACAGAAAACAATAAGGTATTATTCTGTGTTATCAAATTTAGAAGTGGCCTGACTTCTAATCTGTAATTCTTTGGATTATCCCAACTCTGATTTCGTGATACCCCAGGCTATAGGGTTGAAATCCTAGATTTTGGAAACTGATTGAAATCACGATCCTAGAAATATCAAAGTAAATTGATATTTTGTAAGGTCAAGCCTTATGATCTGATGAGTCAAACACACGAAATGTTGATAGATCAGCATTAACGTCTACTTCATCTATAGTGCCATCGTATCAAGCTTATTAGTGTCAGCTTATAGAAGAGTTAATAGATTGTAATCTTTTGTATATTAGGTAATGATATAGATACGTATAGAATAGATCACAGATCTGATATCTTTATGATAAGATCGATTCTTAGTATAGATTAGACGCAATCCCTTCAATCAAGGGATATACATGTATAGATTAGTATAAATACAACATTAGGGAAAACCCTAATGTTGTGATCGTGGCTTCGTGTCAATCGTCTTTGTGACAAACCTGTCTTCTTTGTGAAGACAAAACTCTTTCTTTGTGAAAGAACAATTTGGAGAACCTCTGTGTTATTTTCTTTATGTTTATTATTTTGCTTAGATTAGTTTTACGTTTGTTATTCATACTTGAAGTGTATCTGATCGATACAAACCTTTAATTGGTATTAGATCAGGTTTTTGATACACTCAAGTAATCATGTCGACTTCAAGCAATTCCAAATCCTTTGGTCTCAACAAAATTCCTCCCTTCGATGAACACAACTTTGCCATGTGGAAAAACAAGGCCATGGTGGTTCTTAAAACCATGGACTATGAGATGAGAAATATTGTTGAAAAATGTCCCCATGTTTCTATGTACCAACCCATGGTCAACAACGCTCCCGTTGCCCCCTGCAGCAAAAGCCAGAGATGAGTTATGATGACGATGACAAAAGACTCCTTAGTCTTGATGTAAAATCCAGGGCTGCTATTGGAAACTCTCTTCCATACCAAGTGTATCATCTCATATAGAATTATGAATCAACCCAAGAGATTATGGACACGCTGACAGTGGCTTGTGAAGGCACTGTGGAAGTCCAGGCTACGACCAACAATAATCTTAATCGAAGATACGAGTATTTCTTTGCTCAACAAGGCGAGTCTTTTATTCAAACCTTCAATAGGTTCAACTGTTTGGTTAATGATATGCACATGCTGAGAATCGTCAAGCACTTATCACGGTTGGTTCTAAAATTTCTTGATTATCTTGGGAAAAGCTAGGAGTATCACACTGATGTTCTTAAGAATGGTGAGAAGATCGATACCATGGATCTGAATTCTTTGTTCGGTAATTTGCGAAATTATAAAGAGACCAAAGCTCTTCGTGAGGAAATCATGAAGGAGTCAAGCAAGGAAAAGTCTGTTGCCCTGGTGTCTTGAAAGGAAGCAAGGAAAAACATCAGTGACTCAAATATTTCAGATCAGGGTGAAGAAAGTGATGAAGATCTCACCGATGAGTTTGTTTCCAGCGCTGCACTTATCGTCAAGCGTTACGAACAAAGCAGAGCAAACGAGGTTTGAAGAACTCAGTTCAAGGGAAGCAGTTCAGCAAGGAGATCCACTTCCGAGAAGAAAAACTCAGGTAATTGCTTTAACTGTGGAAGCCCTGATTAATTTGCTAGGGACTGTAAGGAGAAGAAAGACGCCCAAAGCCCTGAGAACTATGAATTCTTGTACAAAAAGCTGGTAGCACACATGAAGCAAGAAAACATCTCTCTTCCTAAAGCCTTCATTCCAAAACAAGAGGATCTTGATGAATGGGTAGAAGAAGAGGAGACTTCTAAAGATGAAGGGCTGAATATCAAGGGTCTTGTGGCTATTATAAATGATTCCCCTGATGACATATGTGATGCTGATAGTTCTCACGCTGACACCGGATTCAAGTACAAATCTAGGACAAACTTGGTACCTAGACAGTGGAAGCTCTAGACACTTGACCGGTTACAAGTCCCTTTTAACAAATTTCACAGAGAAGGATGGTCCAATGGTAACCTTCGGTGACAATAGTGGATGAAATGTTACAGGCGTTGAAACTTTTGAATGCAGGACAATTAAGTTGAAGGACGTGTTTTATTTTCTTCTTCTTCTTCTTCTTCTTCTTCTTCTTCTTCTTCTTCTTCTTTCTTCCTCTTCCTCTTCTTCTTCTTCTTCCTTCTTCTTCTTCTTCTTCTTCTTCCTCTTCTTCTTCTTCTTCCTCTTCTTCTTCTTCTTCTTCTCTTCTTCTTCTTCTTCTTCTTCTTCTTCTTCTTCTTCTTCTTCTTCTCTTCTTCTTCTTCTCTTCTTCTTCTTCTTCTTCTTTCTTCTTCTTCTTCTTCTTCTTCTTCTTCTTCTCTCTTCTTCTTCTCTTCTTCTCTTCCTCTTCTTCTTCCTCTTCTTCTTCTTCTTCTTCCTCTTCTTCTTCCTCTTCTTCTTCTCTTCTTCTTCTTCTTCTTCTTCTTCTTCTTCTTCTTCCTCTTCTTCTTCTTCTCTTCTTCTCTCTTCTTCTTCTTCTTCTTCTCTTCTTCTTCTTCTTCTTCTTCTTCTTCTTCTTCTTCTTCTTCTTCTTCTTCTTCTTCTTCTTCTTCTTCTTCTTCTTCTTCTTTCTTCTTCTTTCTTCTTCTTCTTCTTCTTCCTCTGCTTCCTCTTCTTCTTCTTCTTCTTCTTCCTCTTCTTCCTCTTCTTCTCTTCTTCTTCTTCTTCTTCTTCTTCTTCTTCTTCTTCTTCTTCTTCTTCTTCTCTTCTTCTTCTTCTTCTTCTTCTTCTTCTTCTTCTTCTTCCTCTTCTTCTTCTTCTTCCTCTTCCTCTTCTTTCTTCTTCCTCTTCCTCTTCTTTTCTTCTTCTTCTTCTTCTTCTTCTTCTTCTTCTTCTTCTTCTTCTTCTTCTTCTTCTTCTTCTTCTTCTTCTTCTTCTTCTTCTTCTTCTTCTTCTTCTTCTTCTGCTTCTTCTTCTTTTTCTTCTTCTTCTTCTTCTTCTTCTTCTTCTTCTTCTTCTTCTTCTTCTTCTTCTTCTTCTTCTTCTTCTTCTTCTTCTTCTTCTTCTTCTTCTTTCTTCTTCTTCTTCTTCTTCTTC